>NW_022589763.1:8551311-8816185 GCF_004348235.1 Phoca vitulina
TTTCTTTTCTTTTCTTTTCTTTTCTTTTCTTTTCTTTTCTTTTCTTTCAACAGAGTGGTAGAGAGAGCCAGAGAGCACAAGTACGGGGAATGGCAAAGGGAGAAGGAGAAGCAGACTCCCCGGGGAGCAGGGAGCCCGATGTGGAGCTTGATCCCAGGACCCTGGGATTATGACCTAAGCTGAAGGCAGACGCTTAACCAACTGAGACACCCAGGCGCCCCATTTCTTTGATGAGAATTAGTCTCATGTTCCAAACTTAAATGTAAGGAATGTAAGGAAGGCTTATAAATATAGATTTTCCAGAATGTCCAAAAAAGGGAAATATTGGTGAGCATTTTGTCACCCTCTATTTGACCATCTATCCCCAATATTTAATTCCTGAGAGGGGTCCTCTCTTCCAGCTGTTAATAATACCCCAAGTGTATTAACTGACAGTGGCATAGAGTGTTAGATACATATCTGTTTTCTTTTTTTTTTCTTTTTCTTTTTTTTTAGTAAGCTCTACACCCAACATGGGGCTTGAACTCATGACACTGAGATCAAGAGTCACATGCTCTACCAACTGAGCCAGGCAGGCACCCCCAGATACATATGTTTTATTTAACATAAACACTTCTAAAGATCAGAAAGCCTTGTGAACCCCAAAGGAATAAAATGCCAGCAATCTACCTTATAGATGGGGATAGAACCTATATCCATCTACTCATAAGCCAAACTTGACCCAGCTAGTTCAGCAAGTATCTATTAAGCACTTAGCCATGCCCATGTAAGACCCTGGACAATGTGCTATGGGAAGTGAGAAGCAACTAATTTTCCCTGTGAGGTATTAAGAAGGTAGTATGGAAGAGTGACATCTGAACTGGCCCCAAAGACTTTGTTCTGCCAGGGCATATAGCGAATGGCAGAGGGTGCTGTCATGTGATTGCCCTCATACAGACACACAAACGAGCACAGTGTGTCATGGGAAGTGCAAGTGGCAAAGAGTGCCCAGATCACAGCATCACTGGACCAGGGACAATGGGGAGAAAGAGAGGACATGGAGGAGTGAGGTATAGTGGATTAAATGGTGCCCCCCCCCAAAAGATGGTTCCACCAGGAACATGTAGATACGATCTTATTTGGAAAAGGGGTCTTTGCAGATGCAAATAGATTAGGGATTTCTAAATGAGATTATCTTGAATTACCCAGGTGGGTCCTACATCCTGTGGTAAGTGTCCTTATAAGAAGAAAACACAGACACAGAGAAGGCCATGGGAAGACAGGTACACATTGGAGTGACATAGCACAAACTGAGGGATACCCGGAGCCACCAGAGACTGGAAGAAGCAAGGAAGGATTCTCCCCTAGAGCCTTTTGAGAGAGCACAGCCCTGTAGACACCTTTATTTCAGACTTCTGGCCTCTAAAGCTGAGAGAATACATTTCGGTTGTTTCAAGCCATAAAGTTTATGGTAATTTGTTATGATAACCACAAGAAACTAATACCTGAAGATATGAAGAGTCTGTTCTATGTCTTGCTGAGGAGTTTGGAGCAGGGGATGGGCAGAGGAGGCAATATTGATAACCTTTAAGATGAAACTGATACAGGGCACCTGCGTGGCTCAGTCGGTTAAGCGGCTGACTCTTGATTTCAGCTCAGGTCATGATCTCAGGGTCGTGGGATCCAGCCCTGCGTCAGGCTCCATGCTGGGTGTGGAGCCTGCTTGGGATTCTCTCTCCTTCTCCCTCTGCCCCTCCCCACTTGTGCTCTCTCTAAAAAAACATAAAAGATGGAACAGTCTGATTTGTCCATCAGAATGCAAGGCAACTCTGGTGGCTCTCCAGGGTCTTGGGCGATTATGATCAGTCCAGTTGTGTTGCGGAAGTGGGATGATGATGAGCTATGGTGAGCCCTGAGGGGCAGTGCACCTGAAACGGAAACATCTGCCTCTAGAGACACCGGCTGTGCCTTGGCCACGAGGTTCTATAGCCTCTTCCCACCCAGTGAGTTACTCCAGCACCTTCTCAGGTGATATTTAATGGACTGCCTCTGTCTAGCTCTCAGAATGGCCAGTTCACTACCAGAGGGAGGGGAATGAATTCTTTTTAGTGACTCCCTTCTGAAAAAAGCAGAACTGTTGTAATCATCTGGCTATATATTGCCTCTTCTGGAAAACTGACCTCCAAAATATTCTGAGTGCAGTGCATGTGTGGAAGTGCCCCATCGGTGAGCCCCCAAATTCCACTGAGGCTTATTTAGTTCTTTATCACTATATAACAACCCATGCCCAAATACTGTGGCTTAAAACAACCATCCTTTCATCCTCTCGCATAGGTCTGTGGGTTGACTGGGCTTAGCTATGCAGCTCTTCTGCGGGCCTTCCTTGGGGTTTCTAATGGTTGTAATCAGATAGTGCCGGGTCTAGAGTCATCAGGAGGCTCCCCTAGGACACTGGGATGGCTGGGCCTCTCTCCTTTTCCACATAGTCTCAGTACCTCTCCTCTCCACAGGTCTTCCCCACACGGTCTCTCCAAAAGGGGAGAGGGGCTTTGTACATGGTGGTTTTGGGGTCCTGAATATGAGAGTTCCGAGAGGGAGGAAATGATAACTGTTAGTACTCTGAAAAGCCAGGTCTGAAATTGGGAAGGCCTGGCTTCTGCTGCATTCTGTTGGTTAAAGCAGTCACAGTGAAGTAGATTCAAGGAAGGAGAAATAACCTCCATCTTTTGATGGGAGAAGACCGAGAATGGGCACCCATCTTTAAGGCCATCTCAGGGCTATTTGCAAAAAGTTGCACTTTTGTCATTTTCCCTCAGCAGAACACTGTGCTCAGAGGCACAGTGTAGGTGTTCAATGAATATTTGATGAATGGACTGAATGAATACACACATGCCATCAGTCAGCTATGTTTCAGAATGTCTTAAGTTATGTTAAAAAGAGAATTTGGTAATTGCGAGGGCATGGTACTGATGTTGCCCAGAAATACTGTTTAAGGGTTAGATTGGGGAAAAGAGAAAAGCTTCTTGTCTGGTTAAGAACATAATGTCAGCATAGAGTGGTATTATTAATGAATCGTGTTGTTAATTACAGGGTGTATATATACCACAATACTAAGCCCCAGGAAGACACTGTTGTCTGCCCCTAGCCATTTAGTCAAGATACTCATTACAAAGAAGTATTAATGACATTTAGTTTCTTTTTTTTAATGAATTCTAATCTAGCAGATAAAACTGCTACAGGCATGAATTAAGAAAGATGAGCCATTCACTTAAAAAATTCAAAAAATTAAAAAGCTTTTAAATCAATATATGCGTTTCATCTTTACCAAATAATTCTGTGTTCATAAGTCATATTATTTCCTTTGCTTACCTTTTCCTAATCTTTATCCATCTCTCTTTCCTATGACAGGAATCCTGAAAGTCATACATTTTCTAACTTAAAATACTATGATTGCTTTAATGTTATAAATTAAATACTGCTGGTTACATTAATGATTCAGGCATCTCACAAAAAGTATATCAAAATGCTGGGGGAAAATATCGATACGTTCTTTGGAGAATGTTATTCAAATTAAGAGATTGGTCAACTGTCCAAATGGCCGTGCCATTTTAAAGGAGGAATCTCCAGCTACATAATGTGTAATGAAATTCTTCAACATTTACTGCTTTGAGTTGGTTGTCTCAAATCATGTACTAGGTATTAAATACCCAAAGCAAGTACTATTCTGTTTGAACAAAGGGAGGTCTTCAAGAGGACCAAAGAATAAAATAAGAAACATTAAAAAATGCTTTGAACCCAACAAGCAGGTTCCTGGATGCCTTTGCCCAGCCTCCTCTCCCCAGATCCTCCTTTGCCGGCAACTCACCTGTTGGGTAGGACTTGCCCCTGATTCCTCTCAAAGGCCTGCTCAAATTCCACCTCACTCACCGGGGTTGCCTTTCCCGACCACCCTTATTAAAGTAGCATCTCCATTATTCTCAGTTTCTTCATGGCGCACACATCGAGTTGTTGGTTTCTTGTTTATAATTTGTCCCTCTCCACTGAGAGCAGAGGCCCAGCTTTCCCACTGCTCAGTAAATACCTGTGTATTATTCATAAGGTCAAGTCCCAGAATGTCAGCTTAATGTAATGTACAGGAGTCGAGGGCTCACACACTCCCAAAACAGGTACACGTTTCCACAAAAGGGAAAGATAAACACTGCCGATAGGAGTGCCAACCCTAGAGTCTAACGTGGAGACATCTGCACCAGTTGTGGAAAAGGCTGCCAGTTCCAGATTGGCCTTGTTATTCATGGGGTGTAAAAAAAGAAAGGGGCGCTTGGGTGGCTCAGTCGTTAAGCATCTGCCTTCGGCTCAGGTCATGATCCCAGGGTCCTGGGATCGAGCCCCGCATCGGGCTCCCTGCTCAGCCAGGAGCCTGCTTCTCCCTCTCCCGCTCCCCCCTGCGTGTTCCCTCTCTAGCTGTCTCTCTCTGTGTCAAATAAATAAATCTTTAAAAAAAAAAAAATTGTTTCTTCCTCTTGGAAGATGGCTCATTGTCAGTATTTATCATTTCGTACTAACTATACCCTTAAAATGCTCTTCATGAAGACGGGTTTCCTGTCTTTCATGGCCCTCTCCACCTTCCCCCACCAGCTGCCCTTCTTTTTTGTATTTAAGCTATGAGCTACCTCAGCAACCTCAAGTGGTTCTTTGGAAATATCTTTCATTTGGATCAGTGGAAGTTTTCCAGATGTGAGGAGTCGCAGTAAACTAGGAAAAAATCAGCAGAAATTCAAACATTTTATTTTCTTGTTGCAAAATGATTTTCAGTTCTTCCTACACCCAAAGCAGTGCCCAGGAATTCCAAAGGATTAAAAACTTCACTGTTTCTCAGTGCCTCCACCATTTTTTTTTTTTTTTTTTTTAAGTAGGCTCGACACCCAGCATGGAGCCCAACACAGGGCTTGAACTCATGACTGGGAGATCAAGACCTGACCTGAGATCAAGGGTCAGATGCTTAACCGACTGAGCCACCCGGGCACTCCACCACTATCAATTCTAATTCACCAGTTGTACCCATCCACTCTCAACTGGGGAAAATGATGGTATCCATTGGTAGGATTGAAACTGAGTTTCCAAAATATTTGGTGATGGTATTGAGGTTCACTTTGTTTCTTTAGGGATGATCAATATCTCACAAGAATAAATGTAGCATCAAATTGTATTATTTCAGTGGCAGGCTTCTAATTATGATTCTGTTGATAAATCTGGTGCTAAAAGCATGCAATAACCTTGCTCCTTCGTTTATGTTTGCCTCTGTGCTAATTTTCTTTTTAAATTAAACTCTTCAGAAGAGAGTTTAAGGTGTGGAATTTTTATTTCAGTTAAGTAGTCCTGGCTCATTCATGGCATATACCCAGGTTTCCTGGCCCATTGCTAGTCTTACTTAAAGGGTGGATGAGCTTATCGAGGTGGTTTGATAATGCCAGGCAACAAGTCTACTACCTGATAATCTCAGTTTCAAAGAATGTCAAGCAAGAGGTGTGGACTTCGTTTACTGTGCTGGCTAGATGGGAGGACCACTGCATGCTTATTGGTTTACTACACTGGGTGCTGGGACTTGATGTTGGGCTTTTGTCCATTTGTTTGCCTCACTTGGGTCTCTCTAACTTTTAAAATAGGAAAGTATGCTCGAGTTCTTACATAAGCAAGGTTTCTGCCAACCTGCATGGCACTTGGTCTACATAGAAACAGGGAGTTTAGGGCCCGGAAGGAACATCCTGACTTCCAGTTATCCAAGCACAACACCAATACAAAAGTTATTGAGAAATGGAGAGCATCTCTCTGGCTGCTTGGGTTTCTAGTTATAGTGGTTTCTAGACTGTAGCCACTCTCAGGAAAGTCTCCATGGTAAGGGTGGTTTACTTAATTCACAAGAGAGACGACTCTTGTTATAAATGTAAAGGGAGGATTTGGGGGAACATTTTTTGTCCCTACACGAAGAAGTAATGTGTTCTTGCCAAACATAACTGGTAGTACTTAGCATTTTGATAAGATAACTTGATGAAGGAAGCATTTGTCTTTTCTAAAATGATTACTTATTTCTAATTACTTGTATATCTGTGTTCCTGTGAGATTATAAACTCTTCGAAGTTACGGACAAAGTCTCTCTCTCTCACTGCTGTATCCCTAACCTGGGACAGGGTCTGATACTTGGCAGAGAGTCCATAAATATTTATAGATTGAACGAGGAAGAGATGAATGATATCCTTGAAGTTAATAGCAATTTACTGCCCAAGTTTATTTTTGTTGTTGTTGTTGAACTTAATTTGTTTATAGAGGAAGAGGAACCTACACCATATTTTGTGAACAAGACACATTACATGCAATTGGTCTTGTGAATGTTGAAGGTCAAATTCGTATATACCAGTTTGTCAGTAAACTTTTGGCCTTTTGTGATACTGGATTTCTATTGGTGAGTTTTTTTTACAGTATTGTTGAGAGGTTTTAAGAGATGATTATTGTGAGAAATGCCATATGTTTACCTGTAGGCCATTCTGGTGTTTGCTGGTAACTGCATTCCCCATGGCCCTCCGCACTTAGTGAAATATAGAAGCATTCTGTGCTTGCTCCCCCACAGTTAGCCGTATGCCACTTCGTATCTATAGGTAATTCTTCCACATCACTCCCTCTTGGGAAAGAAAAACAGCTCCCATATATGAAGGCTCATTCGAAAATGACAAGCATGTACAATGTTTAATTTAAGAAATACTTCAACCTTGAGTATTTAAAAGCTTAAAGAGAGCAGTACCTTTGTGGGAACAAATCCAGTGTTCAAAGTTTGAAGAAATCCAGTCGGTTTCAAGCAAGCTTCTAGATTTATCTCCTACTTTAAAAGACTTAGGGAAGGGAGATGAAGGCATGGAAGTTATTTTTAGCACTACTGAAATCGTGGAGGGACACATTTACTGCTCTGCAAGTTGAGAAGGTTTTTCTGCTATGCTGAAAACAGGTCTTTTTCCTCCTTCCTAAGGCAATGCTGGCTTCTAATCCAGTGTGTGTGAAGCTAATAGGGGCCCTTGTTAATAATTATCAGTCCTCAATTGTCAGTGGTGACCAGGAGCTTCGGAAAGGACTTGTGCAGTGGAGAAGTCAAGAAAACACACTACCCAGATGCATATGAATGCTAAAGCTTTGAAATGGACAAAGTCTAAACATTATTGCAAATTGGCTTCTGATTTTAATGCATATAAAATAGCAAGTAAAGGCCTCTACTGATCCCTCCCAGCAAACCTATCTTTGAAAGAGTTGTGCTTTCTTAGAAATTTATGCTACATTTTGCATTTTTAATAGTAAGTTTCCTTCAAACTCTGACCCTGTGGAAGTGTTCTGGGTAGTTATGTTGATTATTGATTTAATTGTAAGATGCATTTTAAAATCTATCATTACTTTGGGGCACCTGGCTGGCTCAGTCAGTGGACATGAGACTCGATCTCGGGGTTGTAAGTTTGAGCCCCATGTTGGGTGTAGAAATTACTTAAAAATAAAATCCTTAAAAAGTAAATAGATAAAATAAAATCTATCATTACTTAAGTAAAAGCATCAAATAAAAATTAGGCACAGAGGAAGCACATGTAAAATACTGGGTATGGAGAATTAAGGGAGAAGCAGTAACTTCCCACCTCATTATCAACTGCAAATAAGAGAGTGGAAGTTTCACCGAAATTAATATAACACTGTACGTTAACTATACTGGAATTCAAATAAAAAAAACTATACTAGAATTAAAATTAAAAAAGAAAGTGGAAGTTTCCCACAGTATAGTAACATTTATTTTAAATTTAGGACCAGGGACGCCTGGGTGGCTCAGTCAGTTAAGCGTCTGCCTTCGGCTCAGGTCATGATCCCAGGGTCTTGGGATTGAGTGCCGCATTCGGCTCCTTGCTCAGCAGGGACTCAGCTTCTCCCTCTGCCATTCACCTCATTCCTGTGCTCCCTCACTGTCTCTCTCTCAAAAAAATAATAAATAAAATCTTAAAAAAAATTTAAAAAATAAATTTAGGACCAGATTTTGTGTCTGACAAAGGAGTGTTAGGGATTAGGTTGTCTTCCATAATAATGGTCTCTTATTTTTAGAATAAGTAAAAGGAAAGCATATGGGATAGTTTTTTTTTTTTTAATTGTGATAAAATTCACCATTTAACCATTTTAAAGTGTACAATTCAGGGGCATTTAATATATTCACAGTGCTATGCACCCATCAGCACTAGCTAGTCCCGAACATTTTCATCACCCCAAAAGAAAGCCCAGTACTCATTAAACAGTCACTTCCTATTTCTCCCTCCTCCCAGTCCCTGTAACTAAGTACAGACTTAGGCAATCAGGAAATATGCTTTCTATCTCTTTGTACTTACCTATTCTAAGTATTTCACATACATGGGATCAATTTTTTTTTTAAGATTTTATTTTTAAGTAATCTCTATACCCAACGTGGGGCTCAAACTCACAACCCCAAGACCAAGAGTCGCACACTCTACCAATGGAGCCAGCCAGGTGCCCCTGGGATCAATTTTTTAACAGGGGAAAATCCAAGCCAGCAGTAGCTATCATTTGGTAAGTGGGATATGAGCAAATGGTTGGATTTCACAATCTGGAAGCCTTCCTTCTGCCAGCTGGCTACACCAGAAGTGAAGGACAAGCTGGAGAATCTTGATAATTGAGGAAAAACCAATCCTGGAATACCTAGGTACTATAGATGAAAGTGTAGAATTTCAGGTGAATTCCTATGTCCCCAAACTGGAAATTTGGGCAGAATTCCATAGTAGAATCTCAAATTGTTACAGTGACCTATGTCTGGTGCGTAAAATTACTAAACTGAGAACTCCACTCTCTCCAACTCTCCTACCCTTCCTTCCTTCCTTCTTTTCTTTCTTCTTCTTCTTCATCTTTTTTTTTTTAAGATTTTATTTATTTATTTGACAGCACAAGCGGGGGGAGCAGAAGAGGGAGAAGTAGGTTCCCTGCCGAGCAGGGATCCTGATGTGGGGCTCGATCTCAGGCCCCTGGGATCAAGACCTGAACCGAAGGCAGACACTTAACCGACTGAGCCACCCAGGTGCCCCCCTTTTTTTTTCTTTTTAAAGATTTTTTTATTTATTTGACAGAGAGAGAGAGCAGGAACACAAGCAGGGGGAGGGGCAGAGGGAGAAACAGGCTTCCCGCCGAGCAGGGAGCCCGATGTAGGGCTCGATCCCAGGACCCCGGGATCATGACCTGAGCCGAAGGCAGACGCTTAACTGACTGAGCCACCTAGGCATCCCTTCTTTTTTTTTCAAGTAAGCTCTTCGAGACGTGGGTCTCGAACTCATGACTCTGATATCAAGAGTCACAGGCTCCACCGACTGAGCCAGCCAGGTGCCCCTTTTTTTATTTTTATTTTTATTTTTTTTTTAAAGATTTTATTTATTTATTTGAGAGAGAGAGAATGAGAGAGACAGCACATGAGAGGGGGGAGGGTCAGAGGGAGAAGCAGACTCCCTGCCGAGCAGGGAGCCCGATGTGGGACTCGATCCAGGGACTCCAGGATCATGACCTGAGCCGAAGGCAGTTGCTTAACCAACTGAGCCACCCAGGCGCCCGGTGCCCCTTTTTTTAAAACAAACTTTATGGAGCATATAGTAGGGTCAACACTATGGAAATGATAATGTACAAAGCAGGCATTATCTCTACATTCACAGAATCCACACTGATGTAAAGACAGACAGTAAAATGAGTAGCTGCACTGCGCTGTGTTGAAGGAAAAGAACATATTACGAGTGAGAATAATGGCAGTGGGAAGCGCCTTTAGACCAAGTGTTCAGGAGTGGCCTCTCTGAGGATGTCATATTCAAGCTGGGAGCTGAAGGTCGCAAAGGAGGCAGCCATGTGAAAAGTGGTATGCAAGAGTTCCAGATGGAAGAAAGGCCATGTGAATGGCACTGTGGCAAGAAGGCACATAGCACATTCTATCAAGAAAAGATCAGAAACCTAGTGAGTGAGGTGGGACTGGAGAAGTACCCAAGGGCCCAGTCATACGGGACTTTCTAGTCCGTGGTACAGAACTTATTATAAAAGGAATGGCCAGTCATTAGACAGTATCAAGTAGGGGAGCGACTTGAGCCAATGGTTTTTTGTTTTTTTTTTTTTCTCTTGCTGTGAGGAGATAGGATTAAGGGGATAAGAGCAGACTCCGGGAGAACAGTTAGGAGGGTAATGGGAAGGTCCAAGTGAAAGATAATGGTGGCCTGGACATAGTGAAGATACATCTATTCATACAGTGGTCATTTGTGGAATCCTATGACTGTGCTAGGCAGAATGGAATAAACATGGGTGTTCACATTGCTATTCTGTCCATGTAACATTCCTCTAAGGGAGTTGGAAACAAATAAAATACAGATCAGGAATCAAGTTGGTAATTTGTTGCTGTTTAATAAACATTTATTAATACTTCTCTGTGCCAAGCAGACGGCACCATTTTTCTTTAGAATTTTGAAGGCATTGCTCCCATGTTTATCTTCTTGGTCCCAGGACTGCTGTTGAGAAGACCAAAGCTGTTTTGGTTCTTGATCCCTTGCTTTGACCTGGTTTTTCTCTGCAGAAGCTGGAGGGATCTTCTCTGTTCTGCTCTTTCATGATGACAGGCTTTAGTTTGGGTGTCTGAGCATCCATTTTGCTGAGCACTCCCTGAGCCAATTCAGTGTCAACATGCATGCTTTTCAGTACCTGAAATTAAGAAAATAATTGTATCAATGATTTCGTGTCTCCATTTTCTCCTTACTTTCTCCATATCTTATTATATCCAGATATTGAACCACTAGACTGGTCCTTTCTCTTTTTTTTTTTGTACTTTTGGAACATTGACTCAATTTTATCTCCTAACCCATCCATTGAGCTATTTATTTTTAATTTCTATGAACCCTCCTTTTCTATTTAATCTCTGGATGTTCCTTTTGTACAGGATCTGGTAACCTGGAAATCCAACTGCTTCTTAAACGTACTTTTAATCAACCCACTCTTTTTTTTTTATAATCCCATCCTCTCCCCAACTCCCTGACGTACTTGCCATTGCCAGGTCCCGAGCCTTTGGAGTAACCTAGGCAGGGATCAGCAAACTCTTTCTCTGAAGGACCAGATAGTAACTATTTGAGGCTTTGTGGACCAAGCAGCTGCCTATCACATCACAACCCCTCTCACCTGCTCAGCTCTGCTGCTGTATCAGGAAAGGAGCCACAGACAATACCAAAGTGAATGGATGTGCAACCTTTATTTACTCGCCCCCAGCGTGTGATCTAAATTGAGCTGCGTTGTGGCTCTCCCCGCTGCTCCTTCAGGTTTTCAGCTTCTTTTGGTCTGCTAACTCATCAGCTTCCCATCCAGCTGCTTTCCAGCTTCCCAAGTTTTGTTGCTGTTCTTTGTTTCCCCTCCAATTCTTATTTTGAGATTGTATGTTTTTAATCCTTTCACAGTCCTTTTCCTGGAGTTTCAGGAGCGAAAGTAAATAAATATCTTGTTTCTTCTGTCATCTTTACCTGGACACTGCATTTAAGCAGTAACTAGTCAAGGGTAGAGTGAGGTGTTTACATTCCTTATTTCTGTAATTTGACCCAGACACTGTAGGCCGTTTAAATGATTTTGCTTGTTTTACCCTTTTGCAGGGCCCACTAATTCGGGTTCTTCAATCTTTGTTTTCCCTTCTTGTGACACAAAGCTTACTTTTATCTTAGCCTTTATCAAGAAATCTATTTCCAGCAGTTGGTAGGATCTTAGCATTTATAATTTCATGTAAAATTAATAGACCATAGATTTTAGGCAGCACGATCAATGTATGAGGCTAACTTGCAAATGGTGGGTCAGAAAAACAGCTCTCCCAAGGAGAGGCTGGCACCAGCCAAGTATGCTCAGAGAATCTAGAACCAGCTGCTTCTATTTCCACCTTCCAGAAGTAGAACTGAGGCCAGCAGGAGCAGTGGCTAGTCCTTGCACCCTGGAACCTTGAGCCATGGTGGCAAATAGGACAAGAAGCCACTCCCAGAACAACACCTCCCAATAAGCTAGGGATAGCAACACATATATCTTTAAACCATGATTATGCTCCACAATTCTTCCCTTCCTCTCCTAGAACAAAATACAAAAATCTTAGTGTGCTATTGGCCAAGGAAAGAGGGCTGAAAGAGAAATCCACTGTTTTTTCCAACTAGAGAATGCTTCTTCAATATTGCAGGAAATGCCATAGGAGCAGTGGCTTTCTACGATGACTGCACAATGGTGTCACCTGGGGAGCTTTGAAAATCCCAATACCCAGGCCTCACCCTAGATTATTGATATCCGACTCTCAGGGGGCAAGACCTGGGCATTAGCATTTTAAAGCTCCTGTGTGGGTTCCTTATATATTTTGGACATTAAATCTTTATCAGAGATAGGATATGCAAATATTTTTTCCCATTCTGTAAGTTGTCTTTTCATTTTGTGGATTGTTCCCTTTGTTGTGCAGAAACTTTTTTGTTTGGTGTAGTCCTACTGGTCTATTTTGCTTTTGTTGTGTGTGCTTTTGATGTCATGTCCAAGAAATCATTTCTAAACCTAATGTCATGAAGTTTTCCCCTATGTTTTCTTCTAGGAGTTTTATAGTTTCAGGTCTTTTCTTTTGAAGAGAGAGATTGAATGAGAGTGTATGCGAGTGGGGGCAGGCAGAGGGAGAGGGAGAGAAGAATCTTAAGCAGGCTCCTCATCCAGCGCAGAACCCGTTGTAGGGCTCGATCTCATGACCCTGAGATCATAACCTGAGCCAAAACAAAGAGTCCAATGCTTAACTGACTGAGCCACCCAGGTGCCCCTATAGTTTCAGGTCTTACATTTAAGTCTTTAACTCTTTTTGAGTGGATTTTTGTGTATGGTGTAAGGGTCCAATTTCATTCTTTTGCATTTGTATAATCAGTTTTCCCAACACCATTTGTTGAAGAGACCATCCTTTCCCCATTGTGTATTTCTGGCTCCCTGGTCAAAAATCAATCGACTGTGTATGCATGGGTTCATTTCTGAACTCTCTGTTCTGTTCCACTGGTTTATATTTCTGTCTTCACTATGCTGGTGAGCAAAGGATTTGAATAGACATTTAGTTAATAATGAATAATAGCTCAAATTTAGGCACTGTTTTAAGTACTTTCCATATACTATCTCACTTCATCCTCATAGTAACCCTCTGAGGGAAGCATTATCATTTTCATATTTTTACCAATAAGGAAACTGAGGCACAGGGAGGTTAACTTACTTGTTTAAGGTTACACACAGGACATAAGTGGCAGAGCTGGGACTCCATCTCTGGGGTTCAAAGTCATGGCTGCACTGCTTCTACATTTAGTTTTGTAAATGGATGATGTCTTTATGAAAAATAATGAAATTATAACAAAACAAATATAAAACTGAGCAGAAATATAAATCCTTGAGCACAGCATGACTCCATAATTTTTTTTAATCTTAATTTTAAAATACCCATGGCTTGAAAAACAAAGTTTTGAAGTTTGGTCCACAATTTCATTTGCTTTTAAGACCCGAACTGAACAAATGTAAGGTGATACATAATCTCTTCTTACTCCTCATAGTATAAATATTCACATTTTTGGTGGCATAGTTATCGGGTTTTACTACTCCTTGCTGTGGCAGACTCTGCTGGGGCTGTTACACAATATATGGCGGTGGAAATCCAGCGTGCTGTGTACCAAATATTTCCAGCTCTCCACTCTCTGGGCACATTGTAGGGTTGCAATTCCCTTCGCCTTGGAAGTTAGGTGTGACCACGTGACTTGATTTGGCCAGTGAATTGTGACCAGGTGTGATACATGTAACTTCCAAGCAGAAGTTTGAGGAGGCAGTTTGCAATCAGCTTTAGCCATCTTTCCCTCGGGAACTCTGACTAGCTATGCTTTTGATAATGTGTGCTCTGACAGCCTGAGACCTGGAGAGGTTGCAAAGCAGAGCCCCACCACCCTGGATCTTGCAGGTCTTTATTACTAGAGCATAATCTAACCTATTCTGACAGTTACAATGATATGAGCACCACCTTATCTTTCTAAAATCTGAAAGATTCTGACTTCCGAAACAGATCCAGTGCCAAGGATTTCAGACAAGAGATTGTGGATCTTTATTTGAATATACGAAATTGGCATTTTTTTCCCCAAGAAAGTCCAAACTGTGTCCATGCTTTGAGCATAGCCATTTCCTGAAGAGTAAACTAGCACCTGAGCAGTGTCCTCTGCACTGAGCTCTTGGAAGTCAGGGGTTGTCTCATTTATCTGGGTAGTCGCCATGCCTGATGGGGGGGTGAACACTTAGTACACGGGCACTGAAAACATCCGTGGCACAAAGACCGTGCCTGGAGCTTGAGGCTCCAGGGGAAAGAGCAGAGGATGTATAAGAGGTGAAGGCGCAAGTTATCTATTTCATCTACTCCACAATTTGGCCTTGTTCAAATAATGAACTGGAGGCCTAGCAAATCCTGTGTGAAAGGACAATATAATGGCTGTAAGTAAATGTTCATGTGTTGATATCAAGATTAACTGAAGTAATTAGAACAAGTAAGGCTCTTAGCACAGAAGTGGTTTATAGTGAACTTGTAGTCATTTTGGCTATTAATGAAACAAAATAGGTAGCAATCCTTATGAAACTCTGTGTAAGAGGGGGAAAACTAGCTAACACTATGGTTTTTAAACCGTGCTTTACTGCGTTCCATGGATTCTGAAGCACCTCTTAATAGCCCTGTGGTGGGAAATCTCAGAGCCCCGGGGAGGCCAAGGGCGGGTAGGGCCTGAACCATCACTGCTCCAAGCTCAGCAGCTGTGCTTTACAGCCATCATGGATTAGTTTCCACCTAGGACTTTTTGTTTGAAGAAAGGATCCTGTGGATAAAAACGTTGAAAGCCATTAGAGTGATGCATATATATTTTTTAGTTTATTTGACAGAGAGAGAGAGAGAGCACAAGCAGGGGGAGTGGCAGGCAGAGGGAGAGGGAGAAGCACACCCCCCTCCCCGACTGAGCTGGGAGCCCCATGTGGGGCTCGATCCCAGGACCCCAGGATCATGACCTGAGCCGAAGGCAGATGCTTAACTGACTGAGCCACCAGGCGCCCCGAGTGATGCATTTTAGAGAGACCTTCGGCAACAAGTGGTGAAAACCAAGGCTTTTTGATAAATTTCATTTTAAAATAAATGAATTAGTTATTCATAGTATTCTGGTATTCTGGCTAATTAAGGTTTTAATGTCGCATGTTGACATAACATTTAAAAAAATACTAAATGCTCTAGCAATCATGAGCATATGGATCCTTACAACATTTTCCCTGCCTCCTCAAAAACCAAGTAATAGATTTGGAAATTTGTAGGTTAATCACATGAGAGTTCCCCTGTGTTAGAATTTAATGAGATGTTACTTAAAGCTCCTAGAATCTCCTCCTTGGCTCATGATTAAGGGCCTTGAAGGGCACGCTCTTAGTATTCTGATTTAAGGTAGAATTAGAGACTTTGAGAAAAGGCCATTGGGTGGATTCCATTTTCAAGGTGCCATTTATGTGATAAATGGGAAGTCACTGAGTGACATTAGCTCAGTCTGGCTTATGAATTGTGTAGAGTGTTGCGGGGGTGTATAAGGGGAATATATAAAGAAGCTGTCCCCTCATGAACTGACTGACCCATGAGGTCTCACAGTAAGATGCTGTTCCTACTCACTCTTCCTCACTGTTGGTACTTCAAGGAGTCCTTTTCTGGGAGCCCTTGTGGGGAAAACAAAAGAGACTTTAAACTCTCAGAGAGTATTTGTTCAGTAGTGGAAGAGGAAGGAGGGCTGCTCACAACACCTAATCTAAGTTAGAGACTTCCGGAAGGTGGCATGTTTCCAAAGACAAATCTGATTGTTTTGAAGTTTTGTCTGGGGAGAGCCCTGAAAAAGTGTTTATGTTTGTGTTGGTGAGGTGCAGCTAGAGGGGGAATGGAGTGTTCCCCTTTTCCTCTTTTCACCCATCCAGAATGTCACTGATTTCCAGGATTCTCAAATGAGACCAATATCATTAGAAGTCTACTTGAGGTCACGTAGAGGCTCAGCGAGGGCTGCAGTTAGCCTAGGACCATGATCACCCTGAACAACGTTATCAGAGGGTGGGGAAAAGTGTAACCCGGGCCCCAACTGGCTCAAATGGTCTTTTGAACAAGCACTCAGTTCTATGCAGAAAAAAAAATCAGTGACAGGCATTTTCACATCCCATCCAATATAAGTCTCTTTGGTGGTAATTATTATTATTTTTAAAGATTAAAAGTAATCTCTACACCCACCGTAGGGCTCAAACCTACAACCCTGAGATCAAGAGTCACAAGCTCCACCAACTGAGCCAGCCAGCCAGCCAGGTGCCCCATTTGGAGAGATTCTGTCTCTCCCTCTCCCTCTCCCCATTTCCCCACCTTCTCTCCCTCTCTAACAAGGAAGAAAGAAAGTACTTTGAGGATAGAATTGACTGAACTATTTAAAGCTGGATGCAGGAGTTGCAACTGAAAAAGATACTACATATTTTTTGCCCATGTCAGTAAATCTGGTATACACAATATGTGACTTTGGTGAACAAAGAGATGCTGGGATGTCATTAATTACAGTAATAAGAGAACAATGTGGTTAAGAGAGTGTTCACAAGTTGTCCCATTAGCACCTCCTAAAAATAATCATCATGGCTGAAGTGCTTTTTTCATGTGGAAAGCTTAATAATTAAAACAAAACAACCAAGAGCAGGAGAATCTTTAAGTAAAGGTGAGGGAGGAAGAAAGGTGAATTTTTTACCACCACATTTTTCGGTGCTGTGGTCCACTATTACCACCAGCTGGCTGCAACTTCTGTAAATAATGCAAATCCTTTCTACTATCATCCTGGGGTCTTGCCCTTAGTGTTCTGCAGTTTGCATTGCTGTTCTCTGTCATTCTGTCTTTCATTATAGGATCATAAACTGATTGTAGGAACTGCTGATTTCTCACTGAGGATTTGTTCTTGACCTTGTTGGTGTCCTTTGGGGGCATTTTAGCAGAGTAGAAAACTCTTATCACTAGGGACTAGCCTAAAATTCCTCCAAAACATCCACAATGACAACAAGAACCAGAAAACCATTTATTAGGAATAAGCCAGACACTGTCTTAGGCGGTGATAAAGTGAATTCTTATATTGGGCCCGCAAAACAGAGGCCGCCCCAGTGGCTCAGCCCACATAGCAAATCTAAACCTAGGTCACCCTGCACTTACAGGAAGCACCTCATTGGCAAGGAAACCTAATATGAATCACAGTCTTCTAACTCAGCTTCAGCTAGCTTCCCTTATCCTAGAAAATAGAAGTTTATACATTTTATTTCATTTAAACCTCACTACTTACTAAGTGGTTATCACTTCACAGATGGCAAAATTGAATTTCCAGACGATTAGTCTCAGGCTTTTTACTACACTACAGGAAATTTCTAAAATGTATGACAAAGAAAGGGGTCTTTTGAGCCCAGATTTCGGAAGGACAAGTAAGGGGCCATGGAGGGGGCTGGCAGAGGTAGGCTGCTCTTTCCAGCTTCTCCCAGCTGTGAGCCTCGGTGACTTCACATTTTAGGCTCATCTTTGCCAAGCTGCAGAATCAGTTCGGACACCTGTGGGTGGCATGTTAATGGTTATGGGGCTTAGGATACGCTACCCCCAAATCTGGCACCTCAGCATTTGAATATTTTAAGCTGAAGGAATTTGAGAAAAGGCAGGCATAGGAAGGACTGTCTGATTGTTCCTTGAAGCAGGTCAGAGAACCCTGGGAGAGGTACCCTCCTTCTACGTGGAGGAAAGGAGCATCCTTATCTCTGAAGGTAGAGAGGTACTGAGAAGAACTGAAGGAATGGGCCTAGCTAGGCTTCCCCGGGTTTACTACCCTTAGCTTTTATATTTCTTTCTGTCCTATCACATTTTTCTATGACTTTCGGTTCTTAAACTGAGCATAAAAATACTCAGGTGTAATGGTTCCTTCAGGTCTTCATTTCATTACGGAGGCTCCTATATCACATAAAACTTGTATTACATAAATTTAGATGCTTTTCTTTTTGATAATCTGCCTTTTGTTATAGGGGTCCCAGCTGAAAACCTTGAAGGATAGAAGGAAGAGAATATATTTTTCCTCCTCTGTGATGGCTCACACCCTCTGGAAGATGAGCTCTAGAGTTCTCAACTGCCTGCCATATGCTTGATCGCGGGTGCGACGTCAGAGCCAGAGCCTTCCTGACGCCCTCCCCCTGGCCTCCTGCTATCTGTAACTCATTGGCCAGTTCCATTCAGTTTCCTTGTTAGCATGCTGTTTTCCTCCCTGGGACTGTAGGCCACTCTGTTCTCTGTTTCTTGCTTTCCAAAAGGTGGGATTATAATACATTCAATTAAAGATGTATGTGAGGCTTAGAGAGGGGAGGACTGCTTTAGAGAACATTAGCTACTCAAATAGAATGTAGAGCCATTCCCTTAGAAAATGCCGAATATTGGGGTGCCTGGGTGGCTCAGTCAGTTAGGTGTCCAATTCTTTTTTTTTTTTCTTTAAGATTTTTATTTATTTGAGAGAGAGTGAGTGAGAGAGAGAACACAAGCTGGGGGGGTGTGGAGAGGCAGAGGGAGAGGGAGAAGCAGACTCCCCGTTGAGCAGGGAGCCTGGTGCGGGGCTCGATCCCAGGACCCTGGGACCATGACCTGAGCTGAAGGCAGACACTTAACTGACTGAGCCACCCAGGTGCCCCAGTGTCCAATTCTTTTTTTTTTTTTTTTTAGATTTTTTTTTTTTTTTTAATTCATTTGAGACACAGAGATACAGAGAGAGAGAGAGAGAGAGGGAGAGAGCATGAGCAGGGAGAGAGGCAGAGGGAGAGGGAGAAGCAGGCTCCCCGCTGAGCAGGAAGCCCGATGCGGGGCTCGATCCCAGGACGCTGGGATCATGACCTGAGCTGAAGGCAGACGCTTAACCATCTGAGCCACCCAGGCGCCCTGCCCCAGTGTCCAATTCTTGATTTCGGCTCAGGTTATGATCTCAGAGTTGTGAGATGGAGCCCCGCATCGGGATCCACGCTAGGTGTGGAGCCTGTTTAAGATTCTCTCTCCCTCTCCCTCTGCTCCAACCGCCACTACCTCTCTCTCTCTAAAAAAAGAAAAAAAAGAAAACAACAACAACATTGAATATAGTAACAAGAGGAGGTCACTTCACTATTAGTACATAGATAAACCCTTAGTGGGATTCACTGGTGCTACGGTCCCATGATAACTGGATGCACTTTTTAAATGACCCTCTAGTGTAACCTAATTCTTCCTTCTGTGTAGAAAATTCCTTGAAACCTTCTTTTATATCTGTTTTAAATAGCATCTTTATTCTTTTCATTTTTCATTTTTGGCCTTTCAGAAAATAAACTCAGAATGTTTCAAGAGCATTAGAATTTTCCCCCCCATGTTAAAGTTAGAGAACTGAGATAGAATTGTCACTGAATAGAGGCAGGCAGGCTACTAACATATGTTCCAGAATTTGGCCCTCAGGTTTGGAGTTTCAGAAATGGGAATTGTGTGGTACTCGGAGTCAGCCTTAAATGTAACCTAACCATACTCATAAGAGGCTGGTTTATCATCAGAGTCAGAATTTGTGTACCGTGAGGTACAGGAAGACTAGAATATCTGTTGTATCTGATATTGCATTTTCTCCCTTACAGAAAAGCTGTGGTTTTTGTGGAAAAGCCAGAAAAATAAGTAAGAAAAAGCTAGATGAACTCACCGGCTGGCCTCCTTTCCCTCTAGATCCCTTGAATATTAACTTCCTTGATAGAACCTGTTAAAGGATAATTTTTAACAATGGTAAACTCATGACTCTCATACAAATGGAAAATGAACACATGAAATATCTGATGTAGCTCATTAATTAAATGAGGGCCCCAGGAAGATGCTATGACCAGTTCAAAGTACAGTTTATATGAAGTAAAGAAGTGTTGAAATGAATTTACAAATGGAAACAAAACTGGGTTTTCCCATGGGGTGTGGTTGAGGGAGTTGATTGAACTACCACCAGACAATTTATTTGCACGTCTTGGGCAAGACTTATTTTACACTGCTATTACCTACAATTTATAGAGTCATAAAACAGCTCAAAGGAAATGAAAGGCTAGAAGCAGCCCACAAGACTGTGTTCTACACAATCCATAGTTTTTACTTTGGAGATACCTAGTAACCTTTTCTGCTTATTTCAGATTTTCTTATAAACTTGTCTGACCTCTTCTTCTTGCAGACAGTCATTATCTTGAAGATCAATTGTAGAACTGATTTCTCCCAGCCTTGAGACACCTTTCTTCCCTCCCTTCTCCACTGGCCAATTAAGAGTCCTTAGCAATATACCCTAAGGAAGTAGCTTTTAGTATTTAAATCACCCCTCAATTGGCCTTTTGTGCCATTAAAAATCAGCACTTAATACATTTGATTCCCAAACCTGGTTGATCAGAATCATCTTGGATTTTCAGGAATATAGACATCCAGGTCCATCTCTGGATTTTCTGATCCAGGTTCTTGAGGATTGGTTCTTGAGGGACATACATGTCTTTAACAAAAGCTCATGTTAGGAGTCTGTGGATATACTCTGGCTTAGAGACCAAGGGCCCTGAAAGGAAAAAATGCCAGCCTTGATTTGGGGGGTGGGGGATTGGGCCAGAGGAATATTTGAAGTGAAAGTGGCAGGACCTAGTGACCAAGGACTATTGTAGTGGATGGTGGGGGAGGAGGAGGAATTTTCATGAGTTGAGGATAGCTTCCAGTCACTGAGCAACTTGGATGGTGGTAAGGCTCATTATCATCTTCATAATATTTAAATCATTAGACACTCACGTTAGTATAGCTTTTCTCTCTACCAGCATTTACCATTACTTTAGAAAGTTGCATTTTGTGATAGAGTGTAATTCTCTATATTGCCTATATACTATTTTATACCAAAAACCAATGAAAATAAAAGTTACGGTTGGTAGTGATGGGGTTTTGGAATATAGGTGAGGTTCAGTGAGATGAGGTCCGGAGCCGGCAACCAAGAAAGAATTCTTGAGACGTCTTTGGTGCAAAATGGTGGTTTTATTAAAACACAGGGACAGGACCCAGGGGCAGAAAAAGCTGCTGCACCGGGGTCATGAGGGATGGCTGATTATATACTTGGGAGTTGGGGGAGGTAAGGAAGAGGGAGGTTTTCAAAAGGATTTTCATATGTTAAAGAAGACTCCCAGGACACCAGAGGCCTTGCCATTGTCAAGGTTGTTTTTCCTTCTAGCAAGTTATTAACATGAAGATAGTTGGGAGCTTCCTGGAGGAACATTACACTCTGCCCGCTTCAAGTATCTGTCAATGGGCTGCAGGTTATAAGGACATTTAATTGTATCTACATTTCCTTCTGGAAGCTAGGTTATTGATAGAAATGCTTTGTTCTTACAAATTGCTAAGACATTTGTAAACTGAGGGAGACTCATGTTTTGCAGGATTGTGTTCTCTGTAAGTTAACTATTTGTTTTTCCTTTCCTTAGCTTTGGGGCAGCCAGGAGTGCCTGAGGAATGTCACACAGATCCCATCTTGGGGGGCTTGTGGGATGTTGGCTTCTGCTTTGTCCTCAGCTTGCCTTCTGTTCCCTCATCAGTAGGTTTTTTGTTTGTCTGTTTGAAGTAGGCTCCATGCCCAGCATAGGGCCCAAGCATGGCTTGAACTCACAACCCTGAGCTGAGATCAAGACGTGAACTGAGATCAAGAGTCAGACACTTAACTGACTGAGCTATCCAGGCGCCCCTGGTTGGTAGTTTCAAACTCCATTAAATTTAATTTAATGGGCATTAAAAACATGCAAAAAGGGGTGCCTGGCTGGCTTAGCCAGTGGAGCATGTGACTCTTGATCTCAGGGTCGAGAGTTCAGGCCCCATGTTGGGCCTAGAGCTTTAAAAAAAAAAAGAGAGAGAGAGATTATGAAAAAATCATGCAAAAAAAAAAAAAAAAATCAAAATGTAGTTTGTGTCCTGAAAAGAAATCTTAAATGGAAATCCCAAACTATTATTTCAGGTTGTATTTGTGATATTGTAATGTTGGGGAGGAAAAAGTTTTCCTCGACCCTCTGGGGTCCCTGGCTGGGTCTGAAAATTAAACTGACAAAGAGATTAACAGGAGGAAAGCATAGCCAAATGTATTTAATGTAAGCTATATGTGATTCGGGAGCTCTCAGAAGGAGGTGAAGACCCAAAGAAATTAGACCTGAGTATTAAACGAGGGGCACCGAGGAGTTAGCAAGACCTATTTGTTCACATTCTTCTCCCTTTGTCTTCAGAGATAAGGATACTTCTTTCTTTTGGGTATAGGGAGGCCCCCACTCACCTGAGGGTTTTATGACCTGGTTTAGAGCAGAATGGGGTGGGGAGGGCCAAGAGTGACCCTCTTGTTTCTGTTGTCTTCTCAAACTCCTTTATCTTCAATATGCCAAGATGCCATGTTTTAGGGTAGCGTGTTCTGATCCCATCAGTAATTTATGGTAAGAAATATACATTTGGTCTTTGTCCAGTTCCTGGCACAGAGCTCCTAAAGTCCTAGTAATTTCCTAAGCCACAGAATGATAAATGCCTTTTGTTACTCATAACAAGTCCCTTTCAAGCATGCCTGAGTTTGCTAATGAGGTTAACTTTTGAAAAGCCCCAGGTGTTCTAAGGATGGGGGCTGGCAGTCTGGGGAACCTATCTTGATTTGAGGTTTCAATTTTCAGCCCCTTCCCTCCGGGGAGGGAAAAGGGGCTGGAGGTTGAATCAATCACAAACAGCCATTGATTTAACCAGTCGTGCTGTGTAATGAAGCCCCCACAAAACCCCAAAGAACGGGGTTCAGAGAGCATCCATGATGAACAAGAAGCATCCGTATGTCAAAGGGTGACACACCCCAAACTCCATGAGAACAGAAGCTCTTGTGCTCGGGACCCTTCTGGACTGACCCCTATGTATCTCTTCATCTGGCTGTTACTTGTGTCCTTGAATATCCTCTGTAATAAACCAGTAATCTAGAAAAACTGAATTCTGTTCTGTGAGCTCCTCTAGCAAATTAATGGAAACCAAGGAGTCATGGAGACCTCCAATCAGTGAGAATGAATTGTAGGACATTCAGCCAGTGTCACAGAATTGCTCGCTGTGTGGAAAACCCACACATTTGGTGTCAGAAGTGAAGTGGTGTTGTTGCAGAGTAGTGAGTGAAGGAGACACAGGAGTGTGTTTTTCTTTATAGTATTTCTTTAAACAGTTTCCATAAGTGAAGTAGACACGCTTTGTTCTCAACACAAGTACTTTCTTTCTTTTTTTTTTTTTAAGATTTTATTTATTTGAGAGAGAGAGTGAGAGAGCAGGAGCTGGGGGCGGGGCAGAGGAAGAGGGAGACGCAGACTCCCTGCTGAGCAGGGAGCCCGACGACGCGGGGCTCAATCCCAGGACCCTGGGATCATGACCTGAGCCAAAGGCAGATGCTTAACCAACTGAGCCACCCAGGCGCCCTCAACACAAGTACTTTCTATAAACGATATAAAAGGCCTTAATTGACATATGCTCTGTCTCATAGGGGAAAAAAATCACCTCAGCAAAAAGTAATTGATGATGCCACAGGCAGTGCTGTTGGAGGTTCAAGTGTCTCAAATGATGGGGCATCATTCAACAAATTCAAGAAACCCTAATCCATCAGTGTTGAAAAGGAACAACATGCACAGAAAATAGCAGGTGTGTTAGCCTTTTCAGCAGATGGGGTGTGCATCCCAGAACGGGCCCAGCATATTACACATATTACAGCACTGATTATTATACTGTTGGGGAATAATATGTCAATATGGAGATGCTCCCTTGTGGCGCATTTAGGATTTCCTGTCATTCCCCTTTCTTTTCCTTCCTCCAGTTTTCCTTTCCAGCTGGTGTGTGCATGCTTGTGTGCGCACGCGCGTGTGTGTTGCCAGGGACCATTTGGATCTTAAAGGCTGAAAAGTAAGTCAAGTTCTTTTTTCCCAGGGGTTGACCAGTTACCAGCCACTTCCTTCTTCTGGCTGTCATTGCATTCAGTCTGTCATTGGCAAGGCCACACATTGCCACCAAAGAGCACCTGAGAAGCAGTCTGAAACTGAGATGCACTGATCCATATCAAGGAATTGTTAAAGACCATGGCCAGTTACCAGTTTTCTGGCACAATTTTCTAGGCATTTTTATGGCTTTAAGCATGGTTAAAAATTTTGATGTCCACATAGATACTTGAGGATTTAAATCTCCTATAATACAAAGATGGATGTGCCCTTTTTTTTCAGATGTATTTTGCCTTTATTCTGTAGTCTAATCCTGCAATTTACTCTTGCTAAAGCTCTGCCTTGTGCATGTCATCCGCTCAGCACCAGATGCACATCTTGATCATAGCATTCATCACAGAGTAGTGAAGCATATTAAATTCATGTGTGTGTATATATCTGCTCCCTCTTTGGAGGTACTTCCTATTCTATTCATTTTCATATCTGCACTGTCTAGCACAATGCTCAATACATATTTGAGTTAAATTTAATTTATTCCCTATTGCCTGAAGGGATGAAGTCCAAACTCTTTAGCCTGATAATCAAAACCTTATTTAACTTCTCACCTTACTGTCCTTTGATTACCTACTCATAACGAGTATGTGGAACAAGAAGGACTTAGGGGGTGGAATCTTAAAGCAACTTTAGTTTTGCTTCCTTTATCCCTCTAAATCCGCTCTGTAGAGTTGTGTTTTACTGTTATCTAGAGACTCTTTGATAATACAAATCCCTATGGTCATTTCAGGTTGCACAATACAATCTGAATCCGGTAATTCAAATGTCTGGTGCCATCAGACTTGTGCCTGAGCTTAAACCTCCTGCGGCCAGAGGCTGTGCTTGACTGGCTTCTCCTGTCTTCTCTGAAGTTTCTCTTCCCCTCTCAGATTGTGAGCCATGGTTTCTGATTCCTCCAGAGTGGAAAAGGAGACAGAAGAGGGGTAGGCAAGAAAACGTTGTGTGTGTGCAAGCAACTGATTTATTCAGAGTGTAGTACTGTCTACTTTGTAAGACTTGAGAAAGAACCAAATGGGATAAATATACAGTTAATACTAAAGATGATTCAGATACTTAGGCAGAATTTCCCTCTTAACCCTTTCACAAGTATTTTAAAAAGTCAAAATTGATGAGTAGAATAAATACAAAAGGAAGAATTTTGTCTACTGAAAAGAAGACTGTCCACCTCGCACCAATGATGGTTCAGCCTATAGCAAGGCACTTCTAGTCTTCCTGTAGACCTGGGTGGGGGGTGGTGGTTTAGAGCCGTTAATGTCCCCAAGTTACAATTACCTTGCTCTTTCCAGGCTTTTCAGCACATCTGTGTGTTTCCCCAGTAAGTCCTATAGTTGTTCCATGTTGCAACTAAAACTCATCTCTGGATCAGGAATCTGTTCGCTACATTTAAGGTCACCAAATATGCAAGTCTGTACATCTTATGAAGTTGACTGGTCTTTATCTGCTATTCTAAATGCCAAGAACTGTCAGCTAGGAGGGAGAGCTCAGTCTGTGCTGAAAGACACAATGATATATTTGTACGTAACATCTACAGAACAACTCAGTATTTCAGGAAACTTCTTACTTGACTGGTACTGCCAGACAGGTCTACCTTGGTGTCCTCTCTAGGCAGAGATATAAAGTTGATTTTTTTTTTTCTTTTTCTTTTTTCCTTTCTCTCCCTCTCTCTCTCTCTCTCTTTTTTTTTTTTTTTTGTATCTTGAACAATTTCATCTGTCCTTGTTATTCATTTCTTAGCCCTGACAAATCTGGAAATACCTCCAGCTTCTCCCTGCTAAGTCTGTTTGCCCCTCCCAGTGGTCCTCTTACACAGGATTAAAGCCACGCCATGCCTGCTCACCCTCATACAGTCGCTGACATCTAGTCCCTGGGAAGCACTTCTGCATTTTCCTTCCTGACAGACACTAAGAGTTCAGATCCACCCCAGTGACCCCCTCCAGCACGCAGCACTTTCAGAGAAGCTAGCCAGCTCACCTGTCACGCTTCAGAGTTTTCAAGTGTGAGTCAAACACTCAAACTGGAGGGCACTCATCTTAATTCCCCTGAGGACTCCTTTGGATGATCTTTTCCCCCAGGCATCCCTCCACATTTCACTCCTGATTTGCCTGGTCCAGGCAGGAGAAAGAAAGTACACGGACAATATGAACAGAGTATCACTGTGAAACATTTCACAGAAGTTGTTAGCTAGATAAACAGGTGTTAATGACTGAAGAGATAAGAGGTGGACCCTGGGAGGTAGCAGAGGTAGCCGTCTGCTAAAAGCTACCACCATCTCTATGGCTGAGGGATCAGAGGGAAGAGGTTGCCGTTATTAGAATTCAGAAACTAAGAGAGGGAGCCTCACAAAGCTGGTGTCTCTGCCACCCATACTTCTGGGGAGGGCCAGTGTTCAGCCACAGGATCAAACTGCTGCTGCAGTGAGGAGGCGTTCCTGAGGCGCCCCTAGGGATCCGCATGCCCATGGCCGACCCTTAGGAGAGCAAACCTGTCCTCATCTTCCGCCTCCAGGCTTCTGGGTGCTCTCTAGTGCCCCTATGGAAAGAGCCTATCAGGAGGAGGCTGGCAAAGCAGGAACAGACCCAGAGATCCAGCATCACAGAGCAGAGGATGGAAGAGTAGGTTTTCAGCCGGATGACAGAGACTTTCCTGGCACAGCACCTCTTGGGGTGGGGCTGGACTCATAGCATGTCAACAGCACATTGTCTTCAACAATCCTTGAAACCCCTCTCATGAGGCTTGTGGTCCCCCCACCATTCCCCCTGGAGGGGCCAGGGTTCCCGGTAGAGTTTCTGCCCCCCCCCCCTCCCCGCCATAGTCTGTGTGGGTGGCTGGGTTAAGGGTCAGGTAGCTGGTTTTTGGATACCTCTTTTAAAAATTTCTCTTATGCCCAAACACTTTCATTTTAAATATGATCTCTACTGTTTCTTATTACCCTGTTCTATAGCTTTAACGGCCTCCAGCTGCCTCGGTTTCTTCAATATCTACCCCCTCCTCGCCCCTCCCACCTCCACCATTACCACCACTAATAAGCAAAATGTGTGCCAGTGTTCTTTCTTGCCTTATCTTCCTTATTTTTTATTTATCTAATTTCTTTCAATACCCGTACTGGGGTTGGTGAGATAACAGAAAGGATAGAATTATTAAGTTGGACATGAATCAGAGATTTCAATAATTTCTTTTCCTTTTCTTTTGTTTTTCTTTCTTTTTTTTGTAGATCTCATTAATTTCTAAGATACAAATTGTGAGGCTTGGAGAGGGCTGGAGCCACCACTCACTGCGTGTCCTCTTGTGTAGGATGCACTGTGTGAGAAGCTGAACATGTGGGGCTCCAAAGCATATATGCTGCCAATTGATTATACAGTAGGAAGCTGTCTTGGACACAGAACATGTATACTTAGTCACATGGCTTAGATGACATTTCCATGCCCTATAAGTCCGTAGAGTCCAGGCCTGTTTGCCATAAAGCATCCTAGACAGATCAGGTATACCTTGCTAAAAGAATTTTATAAATAAGAAATCTCTAACCAGCCATTAATTTGCCAGGAAGTCTGTCAGTAGCATGTTTTCACAAGGATTTATCCAGGTAAACTTTCTTTCAAGAAAGACAATGGATTGCAGGACTGCAACCATTTCCTTTCCAAGGAACATTTCCTGTCCAGCAAGTAAGATGGAACTGAATGCTAAATATGTTGATTGAAGACGAGTGGAACAGAAGGAGCAGAGATGCATGGACAAGCTCATTTGTGTTGGATCTGACCGGTGTTTTCCTTAAGAAGGTAGGGGGAGTCTAGGCCAAAACTGGTAAGCCTCAAGCAAGGAACTGGAGGGAAACTGGTGACTCCTTTTTTTTTTTTTTAAAGATTTTATTTATTTATTTGTCAGAGAGAGAGAGAGAGAGCATGAGAGTCGGGCAGAGGGAGGAGCAGGCTCCCTGCTGAGCAGGGAGCCCGATGTGGGGCTCGATCTCAGGACCCTGGGATCATGACCTGAACCAAAGGCAGACACTTAACTGACTGAGCCACCCAGGCATCCCAAAGCTGGTGACTCTTTTTTTTCTTTTTTTAAGATTTTATTTATTAGAGAGTGAGCGAAATAGAGAGAGAGAGAACTATTGGTGGGAGGAGCAGAGGGAGAGGGAGAAGCAGGCTCCCAGCTGAGCAGGGAGCCCGATGTGAGGCTAGATCCCGGGACTCCGGGATCATGACCTGAACCAAAGGCAGACACTTAACCGACTAAGCCACCCAGGCGCCCCTCAAAGCTGGTGACTCTTAACAGAAGTCAGCAGATACATTGTAAGGGAGGTTTGGGGGTAGGGAATGGTAGGAGGCAGAACCAGCTTTAAGCTCCAGACTGCAGAGAGGAAATAAGTCCCTAGGGATCATGTAGTCCAACCCTTCTTTTTAAAGACAAATAGACTACACTGATTTGCCCCCAGGTTGTTCCGAGTTTGTTAGATGTGCTATGGGAGATCTCCTACGAGGTGTTTCCCAAATTTGGCTGGTCTTAAGATTCGCCTAGGAGATGGGGGAAGCTTTTAAAAAATGTGAAATCCTGGCTCCCACCTCAGACCTACTTGGATCAGAATTTTGGGGGTGGGGCTGGAATTCAGGATTTTTAAGATGCTCCCGAAGAATGCTCTAATGATCTTGGTGGTTTGAGGACCACTTCCCTGTACTACAGATCAAGCACAGTATGACTGGGTTGCCTGGGTGGCTCAGTCAGTGAACCGTCTGCCTTTGGCTCAGGTCATGATCCCAGGGTCCTGGGATCTAGTCCCGTGTCCGGCTCCCTGCTCAGCGGGGAGCCTGCTTCTCTCTCTCCCTCTGTCCCTTCCCCCCGTTTATGCTCTGTCTCAAATAAATAAAATATTTAAAAAAAACACAGTAGGACTTCCCATGTTGTCCTGTTGGGGAACTATAACACCTAGTCAGTAAGACTCTAGGCCCTTTGGGTTCTGAACCAGCCTTTCCCTCAGAGTCCTGATATCCTGTGAAATGTGTGGTCCATACCATTTGGCACTAGGCAATTACTACTGCAGATAGTTATTTTTCTATTTATAATTACTCTTGTACTAGTCTTCCATTGCTGCTGTGACAAATTACCATGAACCTAGTGGTTTTGAGAATGCAAATTTATCATCTTTTTTTTTTTTTAAAGATTTTATATATTTATTTGACAGAGAGAGACACAGCGAGAGAGGGAACACAAGCAGGGGGAGTGGGAGAGGGAGAAGCAGGCTTCCCACCGAGCAGGGAGCCCGATGTGGGGCTCGATCCCAGGACCCTGAGATCATGACCTGAGCCGAAGGCAGATGCTTAACAGCTGAGCCACCCAGGCGCCCCGCAAATTTATCATCTTACAATCCTGGAGGTCAGAAATCAGAAATGGTTCTCACAAGGCTAAAAATCAAAGTGTTGGTAGGGCTTTATTCCATTCTGGAGGCTCGAGGAGAGAATTTATCTCCTCGTCCTTTCTGGCTTCTAATGGGCAACCCATATTCCTTGGCTGGGTCTGCCTCCCTCCATCCTCAAAGCTAGCAACAGCAGGCTAAGTCTATGTCACCCTACCATTTCTTTAGTTCTTCTCTGCCTCCCCGTTCCACACGTAGGGACTACCACTACAGTAGTCCCTCCTTACCAGTGGTTTCACTTTCTATGGTTTCAGTTACCTGTGGTCAACAGCAGTCTGGAAGCAGATGCTCCTCCTCCTAACACATCATCAGCAGGTCAGTAGTAGCCTAAGGCTGTGTCTCGCAATGCCCACGTCATTCATCTCACTTCATCTTATCACATAGGCATTTTGATCATCTTACGTCACAAGAAGATTGAGTACTATACGAGAAGATATTTTGAGAGACCACATTCACATAACTTTTATTACAGTATATTGTTGTAATTTTATTGTATTATTAGTTGTTAATCTTTTAGTGTGCCTAATTTATAAGCTAAACTACTATAGGTATATATGTATAGGAAAAAAACATAGTATGTACAGATCTTCCTTAGCTTGTGATGGCATTATGTCCTGATAAATCCATCGTATGTTGAAGATATCAAAAGCTGAAACTCATTTTTTAAAAGATTTATTTACCGGGCGCCTGGGTGGCTCAGTCATTAAGCGTCTGCCCTCGGCTCAGGTCATGATCCCAGGGTCCTGGGATTGAGCCCCGCATCGGGCTCCCTGCTCTGCAGGAAGCCTGCTTCTCCCTCTCCCACTCCCCCTGCTTGTGTTCCCTCTCTCGCTGTCTCTCTCTCTGTCAAATAAATAAATAAAATCTTAAAAAAAATAAATAAAAGATTTACTTATTTGAGAGAGAGTGCTTATGAGTGGGGTGAGGGGCAGAGGGAGAGAAACTCAAGCAGACTCCCCACTCAGCACGGAGCCCGATGTGGGGCTCAGTCCCATGACCCATGAGAGCATGACCTGGCCCAAAATCACAAGTCGGACGCTTAACCTACTGAGCCACCCAGGTGCCCCTTGAAATGCATTTAGTACACTGAACCTACCAGACATCATAGCCTAGCTTGGTCTACCTTAAATATGCTCAGAACACATACATTAGCCTGTAGTTGGGCAAAGTCTTCTGACACAAAGCCTATTTTATAATAGTATTGCCTATCTCGTGTAATTTACTGAATATTGTGCCAAAAGTGACAAACAGATGGTTGTCTGGGGACAGAACGGTTGTCAGTGTATGGGTTGTTGACCCTTGTGATCGCATGGTTGACAGAGCTGCGGCTCACTGCTGCTGCCCAGCATCATGAGAGAGGATCATACTGCATATTGCTACCCCGGGAAAAGATCCAAATTCAAAATTCTAAGTACCGTTTCTCCCAAATGAATATTGCTTTCGTACCATCTTAAAGTCGAAAAATCGTAAAATTGGCAGCTGGGAACCATCTGTACAGGGTTTTCAGTCCTATCGTGGTTTCAGGCATCCACCAGTGGTCAGAGTGCATCCTCCATGGATAACGGGTGCTACTGTGTTGTGACTCTATGGGGCTCATCTGGAAAACCCAGGCCACTCTCCCGTTGTAAAGTAAGCTGATAAGTGCCCTTCAACCTTAATTCCCTTTGCCATGTAATATAACATCTTCGCAGCCTCTGGGGATTAGGGTGTGCACATCGTTGGGGAGGGGGGGCATTATTCTGCCTACGTCATGTCCTGTTTTCCAAATTAGATTCCTAAGAGGACAGGACCACATGTTATTTTAACTAGAAGGGTGTTTTGCCAAAGTAATCATTCAATAATTAATGGTTGAATGGTTGGATGAATTTGCACTAAATGAATGAAAGTGACTCCATTTCCAAGTTTTAGTTCTCTGAAGAGGATTCCTTCACATTACTTAGTTCATACACCAGAATAATTTCCTGAAGTACATTGTAATCAGGAATAGAACTCATCGGGGCACCTGGGTGGCTCAGTCGTTAAGCGTCTGCCTTCTGCTCAGGTCATGATCCCGGGGTCCTGGGATTGTGCCCCACATTGGGCTCCCTGCTCAGCGGGAGGCCTGCTCCTTCTTCTCCCACTCCCCCTGCTGTGTTCCCTCTCTCGCTGTGTCTCTCTCTGTCAAATAAATAAATAAAATCTTTAAAAAAAAAAAAAAAGGTATAGAACTCATCGATTCGCTGTAACTCATCTCAGTGTCCAAAAAGATATTCTTTCTGCTTATTTAAATCAATATACATGCTCCCGGAGCTATTGCCGTTTCTCCAGGATCACATGCTCCTCTCACTGTTGGTTGTAAATGTTGCACTCCTTCTAGAGTCCCTGGAGTGTCTGGCAGGATGAGTCCAGCAAGATCATCTTCCTGTTTAGTCACTGTTGTTGGAAGCAGAAATCAGCATTCTTTTGTCAGTAGTACATCGTTCCTGTCTGTTGCTTTCCACCCTCTCAGCATCTTAAATTAAAAAAAAAAAATCAAGGGACGCCTGGGTGGCTCAGTTGGTTAAGCGACTGCCTTCGGCTCAGGTCATGATCCTGGAGTCCCGGGATCGAGTCCCGCATCGGGCTCCCTGCTCAGCAGGGAGTCTGCTTCTCCCTCTGACCCTCCCCTCTCTCATGTGCGTGCTCTCTCTCACTCATTCTCTCTCTCTCAAATAAATAAAATCTAAAAAAAAAAAAAAAAAATCAAACAATACATGAATACAAAAGAAAATGGTATTGGCTGTTTTCACCCCAGTATAGAACCTGAATAGTGTCTTGATTTGTTATTTAGAAGCAACCTTCTTATGTTCTAAGTCAAAAAGTTCTTTCCTTTCTAAAAAGGGGGAAATAATAGTTTTCTGATATCTCCCACAATATTGTCATACTTCCTGAACTCCATATTTTAAAATTTAATGAATCAATCAGGGAGCATTTTTTTAAGCACTGTGCTTGATAAAAAGACCTCTAAGACACAAACCTCACCTGAAAGCAGCTTAAAATCTAGTGGAAATATATACAAAGTTGGAAGAAAAGAAGTTTCTGTACAAAGAGTAGAATTAACTGGACCTTTTCTGTGCTATGGAAATACTTGCATCTAATAATCATAATGCTATTTTAGCTGTAATAGCCTCAGTTTGCCATGCAGGGAGTTGAAAAGAGAGCATGGATATGTAACAATCATCTATGATTTCAAAATATTTTCACCGAGACTTAATTTTCTTACCAATCTAGTATTTTTCTAAAGCAAAATCAGTAAGTAAAACCAACTAAGTTGAATTTCACTTTCTCCTGTTTAACCTTTTCTGTAATGCCAAGTGACAATTCCTTTGATTCACACAGACTCTCACTTCGATCCCAAATCCTCCTGAATGCTTCATCTCTTAAATCTCCAGTTTCACTTAGTTTTAAGTGTCCAACTTGTATGAATGCAGCTGATTTTTTTTCAAGTAGGCTAGATTAAACATTCTAAGTGGCCACACTTACTTGGATTACACTGAGGATCCTCTTCTAATGATCATCATTTCAGCCCCTACTTCCCCAGCCATCAGCAAGTAAATGGCTTGGGTGGATTTTTCTTTTTTAAATATTTTATTTATTTATTTATTTATTTATTTATTTATTTATTTATTTTTTAAGATTTTATTTATTTATTTGAGAGAGAGAATGAGATAGAGAGAGCATGAGAGGGGGGAGGGTCAGAGGGAGAAGCACACTTGCCGCTGAGCAGGGAGCCCGATGCGGGACTCCATCCAGGGATTCCAGGATCATGACCTGAGCCGAAGGCAGTCGCTTAACCAACTGAGCCACCCAGGTGCCCAAAGATTTTATTTATTTTTAAGTAACCTCTGTACCCAACGTGGGGCTCGAACTCACAACCCCGAGATCCAGAGTCACATGTTCCACTGACTGACCCAGCCAGGTGCCCCTTGGGTCTGAGTTTTAATCCCTTATCTGGGTTTCTTTTTTTCTTTCCTTTTTTTTTTTTTTTAAGATTTTATTTATTTGAGAGACAGCGAGAGAGCATGAGCAGGGGGAGAGGCAGAGGGAGAGGGAGAAGCAGACTCCTTGCTAAGCAGGGAGCTCGATGTGGGACTCCATCCCAGGACCCTGGGATCATGACCTGAGCTGAAGTCAGACGCTTAACCGACTGAGCCACCCAGGCGCCCCTACCTGGGTTTCTTTTATGCTTTTCATGGCAAGAGGTAACAGCAATACAAAATATTTAAAAAATTAAAAAAGAACGTTATTGCCCTCCTGGAGTTGAAACTGCAAAGACTTTAGATGTAAAGATATCTTATCCATGTGGGGGCTTCTCCCCATTTCATTGCCTCCAGAAATTGGAGACACTGCCTCTCCCGCCCATTACTACTGAAAATGTACAAAGTAATGAACTGCATTGCCTGGGCAGCGCTGTTACACATTGGTGTGCTGTGAGACCCTGACAGAGGCATTTTTGGTAAGTTTAACTTGAGAGTCATAATTTACTGCCTCAGTTAGAACTGTGCCTTCCGGGTTCCTGCTGGAAAAGCAATAAGCTTTTGAATTTGTAAATTTTCAATGCCTTGAGCTCTTACCCTAGGCCCTGATCATTTGCATTTTTACAATGAACACCTGTTCTAACAGACTCAGGAGTGGAGGGCAACCTCACCAGCTTCCTTCAGTTCAGACCCAGGCTGTCAGAGCCCGGGATACAATGAGAAGTGGCTGTCACCTCGCCAATTGTGGTGGCAGCTGGAGTAGGCTTGTTCCTTGCAGGCGCTACTGTCACTGACTTCCTGGGTTTTCTCCGAGAGGCAGAAATGGAAGATCTGGGGGGAAGTGGCCACCATCTAGAGTTCTAGATCCCCTTTTTTCTCTGTTTGACCGCATAGGTCCACCAATTCTTTCTGTTCCATCTTCTCTTGCTCTTCCATTCCTTTCTCTTGTGACCAACTGGGGACCCCGTTACCTCCAACCCCCTTTATTTGAGCCTTGGGTTTAGTTCATGGTAAAAACTACCGTTTTATGCCAGGCACTGTGCTTATATTTCCAACAGCCCAATGAGGAGATGCTAGTATTTTCTTTTTCTAAGATAAGGCAACTGAAGCACAGAGAGGGTGAGTAACTTGCCCAGAGTTACACATAGGTAACGGGTGGCAGAGAGGATTCACATCCAGGCAACCTGGCTCCAGCACCCGTGTTCTCAACCAACAAACTACACTGTCACTCAGTTGCTCCACACCATTTCTGCCCCATCCTTCCCAGTCATGGGAGGCAATAAAACCATTTCCTTCTGCCACTTACAACCGCATGAGACCTGACCAATAGGCCAACCAAAATCCCATTTGCTTTCATTTCAACTTCTTTCTTATTCTCTGGTCAGAGAAAATAAGGAACTGGTGGAAGGTTTGCTTTCAAATATTTAGACTGAGTAAGGTGTTAGTCTCCTCTCCTGTCTATATCACATTCATTCCAATCCAGATATTGTTTGAACTGATGTATACTACCCTCATGAATATTACTATACATGAGAGTTTCATGGAGGTGCTGTTAGCTATTGTTTAGTCGTTATAGGGAAGTATTTTTAAAAGGTAATAGGTGGTCTCGAGGAAGACAAGACAACCATGAGTTTGCTGGCAGGGAGAGAAGGATGACTGTTGGAGGATAGGGAGCATCTATTGTCCCACGAGGAAGTTTAGGATTGTTGAAATGTTTTTTCCTGAAAATTTTATTGATTACCTAAAGCACTTGTTAGTTTCAAACTCACTGTGTTTTGGTCAAAAATGCCTATCATTTATCTCATACTACAATAATTGAAGCAGAGAACTATATCCCAACCAAGAGTCTCCTAGAAGCTGGATCCCATTTTAGGGCAGTTTTAGTGGCCTTGGGATTGTAAAGAAACTTATAACAGGATGCTGGGATGGGAAGACCGTGTACGAGACAATTTCAGGCAAGGCTATTATTAAAGCAAAGCTCACAGCCAGGCAGGCCATGATTGGGTATGAATTTTGGCCTGAACAATCTGGCTCATTGGATCTTATCTCCGATTGTACTGTGCCAGCGAGGACTAGACCGAAAACAGAGGCTATTTCTCATCAACGTTTCTTCTCTGCAACACGACTGCTAAGAGGGGCCTCTTGTCAGCCCTCTCTGGGTGGCAGAGTGCCTTGAAAGTCTTCTTGGGTGACACCTCTAGCACAGCCCCAATCCATTTACTGACATGACAGCAGGCCAAGTTGCTGAACTTTCTCGTCAATATTGATGAATTCAGCTGTGGAGGCACATTGCCAAGAATGCTACCGATGGGGCAGTGCCATCCCAGGGGGGAAATCGCCAGTGGATTTCCATGGGGTTAGGCCTTAGATCTGAAAATAGGGAGCCTTTCATCAATGACTTGGATAATAGACTAAGAGACTCCTAGGTATTAAGATTCCAAATGGCCTTAAAGTAATTGTAGGGGGTTGTCCTGCAGCTTGGAATTGAGTCCAAGTTTAAAGTCGCCTTGATGGCATTGATCATCAGGATCAAATAGTTAGGAGCCCAAGGCCATCTTGATATAAACCCACTGATTAAGTGTGAAATGTTGTGGTCTGTGAAAATCTGGCTAAATTTGAGATTAGGGAGATGCAGAAAACCTGGAATCTATATGATTTAACAAAACATTGTCTTTGCTATGGAAGAATAGGTAACAAATATGTCAATTCATTCTTATATCTCTCAAGGTCATTAGTTTAATAGATTAAAAGGGTTGGTTTAACTGCTCCTTGCCTTTATTCCTGCCTCTCTAGTCCCACAAATCTTCATGGGAATATCCAAAGCACAGGTAGTCTCGTTAGGAGTTACAGTCATAAACTGTTGCTAGTCCATTCCTCCTCTACCCTCAGATCCAGGAGCTGTTGGTATTTGGGGGTTTTCTAAGATATTGTAGCAAAATCAGGGACAGATAGAATTTGTTGTATTTTGGGAAACTTTACTAATTTTGTGATGCCTCCTGGCACCCAAGAGACTGGGCAACTTGGGTCTCTTGCCCAGATCAAAGAGAGATACTTTTCAAAGATATATCTTATTAAGGCACCCTTTCAACTCAGTAACCTTTGCCCCCTCCTGTCACCATGACAAGCTTCATCCCATAATAAGCAGTGATTATCAAGAGAGGCTAAGGAGGAAAGCTTCTTGTGGTGTCTTCTGTTTCTCTTCCTGGGTCCATCTGGTGATGTTACTTCTCGTAGGCCCTTTGCACTTCGTAGCAGATGATCTCAGCCCTTAGATTTGCATTCCCAAATGGAGCCTGATGCTGCCACATTGTGTGCGACCTTCTTGATCACTGTTTTGTCTCTCCATTGCCCGCACCTCCTGGTCTGGATAAATGCCTAATCACGCTGACTCTATCTAGAAAACAGAAGAGAAGGACTTCATCCTAGTGCTAACTGGCTCTGTCCCAATCACAAAAATTAACTAAGAATGCTCTACGCAAAAGAGCTGGATCACCGCTCTTCATAGATATGAGCTACCAAAGAACCAGCAGGGGAGCAGGAAGAGTAGGTGTTTAAGCCAAGTCAGGAATAAAATTTCTGCTGACTGCAAGTCTCTGCCACTTTGGCTGGGTGAAATGATTTTTTCCCGGAAGGTTTCAGTGATTGCCTAAAGCACTTGCTAGTTTTGCTAATGTGCTTTGACCTCATTGGGGCTCTCATCACAAATGCCTGTCATTTATCTCATACTACACATAGCTGAGGCAGAGAATTTATTCCCAGCACCAAGAATCTCATAGAAATTGGATGATCACCCTTTGGTTCAATCCAATTTCATTTGATTGTCCCCTGGTTTAAGCCTCCCCTACAAATAAATATAGTATTGATCTGGTGGTTAGTATGTGTAATTGGCAATTGTTCTTCCCTCTTCCAGATCATTTGTGTGTCTCCCATGGTTTACGATGGCTGAATTTGTCAGAGGTTTTCCCACTGGGCTTTCTCGATTTCTACAGGCCGTGATCTGATCCCCAGGGTTTCTTTATTTCCTGCCTTCCGCAGTCTGTGAGTCACTGATGTGTCTTAGCTGTGGGCTGGCCTGCCATCCATATTCCCAAACCAGAATCTGAGTTGCTACCTTACCTGCACCAGATTTTGTGAGGGTCAGGGAAACATGTTTCCCTTCACTGGCAGCAAAGTTTTTTGAGTGTTACATTCCGTGTAACATATTATCTATGGCCTTGCTATTTCATGTATTTGATTGTTGTTTGGTTATTTGTAGAATATGACTCAGGAGTTCTCACCATATTATAATTTTATTACTTATGTAGAGAGGCGTGTGTGTGTGTGTGTGTTTGTATGTGTAATTTAACGCTGTAAATATCAGCATAGAGAGTGAGCTGTTCAATGGCACGGTCTGTATCTTAGCACCTTGAAGAGTACCAGCTCATAGTTGGAATTCAATAAATGCGTTCATTTTAATGAATAAATAAGTGAATGGATAAAAGAATGAATGACTTTGTACTGTTAGATTTTTCCCCTTGGTTTGTGGCTAGTAACTTAACATTTCGATTGTCTTCCCAACATTCGTTCCACCCTCCCTGATCGGAAACATCAGTAATGCATTTGGTGCAGATCGGGGCCATTCCAGCTCTAGGGATCATTCTTGACTGCTCTAGGCCTGTCGTCCCAGTGTTAGATACCAGAAAGGGCACACTCTTTGAGGTACCACTGAGAACAAAATGAGGAAAAACTCTGACATAACTAAACATCGACATGTAACAGAACATGTAATGTGTATGTGTAACAAAATACATCAAGATATATTTTACATCAGAGCTCTTACAATATGAAAAATATTTATCTCAGAATGGGTGGAATATGGTGAGTTGGTTCAGAGTGAAGCTCAGAACTTTTGTTTGATAGTTTGGGGAAGAGATGCCCCCTTTTCAAGTACAAATGATGAAGTAGGTGGCTCTCAGTGTCCCTGGCCACCAACGTGTTATGACTCTGAGGAAGGCTGGCCCCAGATGTGGCCTGCGATTGCAATGGCCATGTGGAATGCTGAAAAGAAACTGGGTTCTTGACACTGTCATGTCTTGGGAGTTCCGCAGTTATGTGTATTAGGACATTTGCTTTATCATTTAAGCCAGTCCCAGTTTGTTTGTTTGTTTTTTAATTTGGAACCTAAAGCATCCTGAGTCAAGTATGACATTTATTTATTTATTTATTAAAGATTTTATTTATTTGACAGAGAAAGACACAGCAAGAGAGGGAACACAAGCAGGGGGAGTGGGAGAGGGAGAAGCAGGCTTCCCGCTGAGCAGGGAGCCCGATGCCGGGCTCGATCCCAGGACCCCGGGATCATGACCTGAGCCGAAGGCAGATGCTTAATGACTGAGCCACCCAGGCGCCCCAAGTATGACTTTTAATAAAGGATACTGAGCTCAAGAGGACAGACCATACACTGTGCAGCAATTAGAATCATAGGGAAAGAAATCCCAACTGTCACACAGTATAGGATGCAAAAGAAAGAATGGCATGGACGTGGCGCAAAATATCCCTTCTGTGTCCTCACTTTTGCTTGATTCTCAGATCACAACTGGCTCCTGCTCTCGAGTCCATTTGCAGACCTTTTGATGAGAATTCCAGAGGAGTCTTCCAGGGAAGGTACATAAGAAAATAAATTGGAATTGTCCAGCTTGGGGGGAAAAAAAAAAAACAAACCAAAAGAAGTAGCAGAGAAGCAGGATAGCAAGTGGTTGAAAGCTTAAAGCTAGAGACCGGTCCTGAGTTCAAATCCTGACTCTATCGCTCACTCCTAAGACCTCAGGCACCTTGCTGGCTTCTCCTTGTCTTTTCTCCTCTTCTGCCAAATGGGTCTAACCCTTTGCATTGTTAAGAGAATTAAATGAGGCTGATGCATGTAAAGACATAACGAGTGCCTTGCGGATGGTAATTTTTAATATTGGGAAAACTTAGAAATCGTTTTCAATTATATGCCGTAACAGAAGAGATCGTGGTCCGGCGGCCTTAGCCTCATGCGTATGTCAGAATAAATAAAGACAATTTTCAGCCAGTAGAAGCTGCTAGGCCTCATGATAGATAATAGACAAGTAAGATTCTTAATTGTCTAGTTGTAGTCAAATCTTCTCTGGAGTTGTCCCAGCGCAATGTTCTTTTTTTTTTTTTTTAAGATTTTATATTTATTTGACAGAGAGAGAGACAGCAAGAGAGGGAACACAAGCAGGGGGAGTGGGAGAGGGAGAAGCAGGCTCCCTGCTGAGCAGGGAGCCCGATGCAGGGCTCGATCCCAGGACCCCAGGATCATGACCTGAGCCGAAGGCAGACACTCAAGGACTGAGCCACCCAGGTGCCCCACCAGCGCAATGTTCTGAAACAGGAGGCTTGATTTTGTCTCCCTCTCACATGGGTTCGTGTCTTTGGGGGTCTTTTCTTCTTTCAGCTGCAGACTTCAGTAGCTTTATTTTTGTCTGGTTGTCCGGTAACCTCCACATCAGTGCCTCCTTTCTAATTCCTACTTCCTCTGTCCTTTTTCCTCCCTTTGTTGAAAGAGACCGCCTCAGAGTCTATTAATCAGGCTCCTTCCCATAGCTATGAATAAAGAAATCATTGTTTGAAAACACTTGGTTTTGCTTAAATGTATTATAAAATGTGATGTTTCCAAGAAAAGGGCTGTGGTCTGAATCCGAGACAAGGGCTCTCTAATTTTGTGGGTACCGCTTAAGGAGGAGGCCAGGTTTAAATTCCTCCCCAGTGTATCAGCAGATCTGGGCTTTGCTGCAGAAAATGTCGACCTTGATGTAGCCAGGACATCACATGGGAGCCTGTTAGAAGTACAAACATCTCAGCACCCCTCCCCGCCCAAACCAGAATCTGCATGTTAACAGGTACCTCGAATGACCATGATGCTGGAGGAGCCCTGCTTTAAGAAACCTAAGTGGACTGGGGGGGGGGGGGGGGGGGGGAAGAGACTGTGAGGCAGGCTCCTCCTCCGACTGGAAGAAGGCCTTTGTGTGACTTTATGCTAAGTGTTCATTCTTCGTTTTTTGTCTTTTGTATTTTTCTCCTTTGTCATGAAGAGAGAAAGCTGATTATTTAGTAAGAAAGAAACCACACTGATAGAGACAAGCCCGTGATAACACTAGGGAATGCGCAGTGAAACATGTCTTCTGTCAGAGAAAGCTCAAAAGCTGTGAGGATGGCAGTTAATTAATTCTACCCAAGTCTTGAGGAGAATCAGGATTAGATCCAGCAGCAGTTGCAATGATAGAAGGTGCCTGTGCACCCTGAGATGAAAGGGGGTCGGGGGTCACAGGCCCTCGCCACAGCTCAAGGGCGTGGGCACAGAGTCAGGTCCCAGGAGGGGCTGGAAGCTGGGAGTCAGGCTTCAACTAGAGATCTGGAGTGAGTGGTTTCCAGCGAACTCTGCTCAGCCCAGAGTGGAAGAATTTGCAGAGAGAAAAGGTCAGAGTCAAGAGACAGAGCCATGCAAGTGGTGTAGGAAAGAGCAAAGAGAAAGATCGGAAGTTCAAAGCAATAATCAGAAACCAGAAGCGCCTGGGAGTTGAAGAGGTAGGAAAAAAGAAAAGTAGGAGATGTGGGATGTCAGCCCTACGGACAGTTTGCTGTTGGTGAGTGCAGGACACTGAGCCTCGGATGTGCTTCGCCAGGAATCTAAGGTTGTTATGAAGTCGGGGCTCCTGGCTGAGTGAGGAGACGGGGTCACAAAGAGAGGCAGCTCCTGAGCAGGAGCGGTTGACCCAGGCAGACCTCTGTGTTGTGGGTGGCAGCGGGGCAAGCCTGGGCAGGAAAGATCAAGTCCACGGGGTCAAAGAGTGAGAAAAGTTAGTGGAGGAGCCCCGGTTTCTCCACTCTGCCAGACGGAGGAGCAGAGAGTTCCTGCAGGATCATTTGGGGCAGGAAAACAACGGAAGGTCAGCCCGGGTCTAAAAGGCAAGGAGAGTCAGGCAGACAAGGCTGTTGGCCCCTGACTCTGAGGTCTGCCTGTTGGTTCTCTGTTCTCGGGCACGGATGACCCGGAGCATAAATCCCAGCACAGAGGATGGCAGAGCCTTGCGGAGAATGAGAGCAAGGTATCTCAAGCCAGTGAAGCTTGTACTTCGGTTTAGTATTTTCAGTTGCCTCCATCTTAATCCAAGAAAATGATAACATTTTGAATAGAGGACGAAGCATGCTGTCATTGCCATCAGACACAGTGGGGCTGTAGAAAATTATCTTTGAGCTTTAGTTTCCGTATCTATAAAGTTGAGAAAATGCGACCTTCCCTGCACGGTTGTTGGAAAGGCTTAAAGCATGTAAACATTTAACACGGGAACGCCAGACACATCACAGGGGCTCGATAAGATGCAGCTAAATAACTAAATAAGGAGGAGGAAGACTTCATACCTGCTGTCTGAGCCTTCTACCTACTAGTGCTCATCATGGACCTTTCACTATTCTTTTTGTTTTTGACAGATACTAATTGTTTTTTGTTGTTGTTGTTGTTTGTTTTTGTTTTTGTTTTTGTATTCCCTGTATGAAGAAGATGATAGCTCTATTTCTGGTAGGTAATGAAGAGGACAAATGTAATTCTTGGTTTCAAATAGAAGTGACAGAGGGAAAGTTGAATTCTACCTAGAAGCTGCCACAGCAGAGCCCTAGGATCACTACCATTTACTGCCCGCTTCCCGCTGGTGGGCAGCCCGCCGCAAGGAAAGTCAGGAGTCCCTTAAGTGCTAACCCTGAAAGTCTCTGTCAAGTGAGGGCCAACATCTCAGCTTTTATCAATCCAAGAGCTGCTATTTCCTTGGTGAATTATTAAATTACGTCCACGACGAGCTGCTTTTGAAGTGAGTGGGTGGGTGGGTATAGTTAGGCCATTCCCCTTTCCAGACAAGACATTTGCATTTTAACAGGGATCTTCAGAGAAAAATGCCACCATTCAAAGCAGTGACTCTCACGCTAAGAATTTTTTTTTTTTAAGATTTTATTTATTTATTTATTTATTTGACAGAGAGAGACACAGCGAGAGAGGGAACACAAGCAGGGGGAGTGGGAGAGGGAGAAGCAGGCTTCCCGCAGAGCAGGGAGCTCGATGAGGGGCTTGATCCCAGGACCCTGGGATCCTGACCTGAGCCGAAGGCAGACGCTTAACGACTGAGCCACCCAGGCGCCCCTCACGCTAAGAATTTTTGATGCTGTGGCAGATCCATTGGAAAACACTTTGGAGACAGGGAGCCTTTATCATACTCCTGTCCTTGGTGCTCTGGAACACTTTCTTTCCGTGTGAGCCTCTCTTCTTCCAAATGAACCCTGCACTTCCCTGATGTTGAGGTGGGGAGTGGATTCTTCTCAAGCTGTTTTCTGGCCCTAGAGTTCAGATTCTGCCACAGAGGTATCTGAATAATGTGTAGCTTATCACGCACAAAAAAATAAAGATAAATTCTCCATGAAAAAGTCAGCAAAAGAAAAAGAAGGACCTACTTGCCTTTTGATAGTGAATACCATGGAAGATAAAAGTATTTCCTCTAATAGCTATCATTTCTTTCAAGAAAAATCTTGCCACTTTGATGTTCTGGTGCTATCTTTTCAAAACAAAACAACACCCTTTAAAACACAAACACTCTTGATTACACATCCATTTTCAGGTAAGCTGTGGCCTTGATCAATAAGTTGATTTTTATTTAAATGGGAAGGAAAACCTACTTTTTTGGCAGGGGCATCAATCTGGTTGACCCTTTGAATGTGTTAATTACAATCGTCAAAGCAATTGGGAAGACACAGTTTTAAATATTAGATCAATCGATCAATTATAATGTGATTCCTCAGCTTGCACACTCTGTTTTCTAACAAACAAGCCCTTCCCTATTCAGGTTGTTGCCTTATGAGAATTCATGCCAAAAAATTGCCAGTGACTAGCCAATTTAAGAGATTAACCTTGCTTAAAAAGGGCCCCTGAATGGCTGTGATTCAGCGGTCTCCATTAGACTCAGTTCTTTCCTCCTTATTTGCCATGACTCATCAGCTTTGATGGGACCAATTCTGTGATCATTTTTACTTTGTTTTGTCCTTTCTTGTAAATTGCATCAGGCTTTTATTTTAATTTTCCATCACACAGGATCATACTTATTGTAGAAGGGCTTTTTCTTGTAAAACAAAAGTATTAATTCTGGTTCATGGAAATATTTGGAAACTGTACTCCACTACTGAGCAGGTAGTGTTTTTCTCATGTATAATGAGTAAAAAATCTTAAGGCATTCAGACTGATAGATTTTGCTGCTGCTTCTTATTTTAAAAGTAGCTAAATGATGGAAAACAAACTGAGCAAGTAGCCGCATTTCTGTAAATTTGCTTTTCAGAATTATTCCCGTATGGTCCTGGGTCTCAGAAATGGAGTTTGTGAGGGGCGCCTGGGTGGCTCAGTCGTTAAGCGTCTGCCTTCGGCTCAGGTCATGATCCCAGGGTCCTGGGATCGAGTCCCACATCGGGCTCCCTGCTCAGCAGGAAGCCCGCTTCTCCCTCTCCCGCTCCCCCTGCTTGTGTTCCTGCTCTCGCTGTCTCTCTCTGTCAAATAAATAAATAAAATCTTTAAAAAAAAAAAAAAAAAAGAAATGGAGTTTGTGTACAAAGTGGAGTCAAGGGCATTGGTCAGCCCATGTGTTTTTATTCTCTGGTGTTCTGATGGGTACTCAAAACGATCTGATGTTATGGGGGCTTCACAGTGGTTCTTCCTCCTAAAAAAATCCTCTCCAATGCTGACATCCCCTGCGATTCAAAAGGGGTTGGTTACCTCTTTCAAAAGGCTAGAATATGTTAAATGGTGTTAACTGGAGGTGTGAGAACTAGATCTAAGAATCCTGCAGCTTATCTACTTTAGCAGGATTGACATATCTAGGGCATTTTGCCTGTTTAAAAAATAAAGACAAAACAAAATACATTTGGAATTGAAAACCAATTCAAAGAATATATGTTACCCATCTTTGGGGGAAAGGAAAAGAAATCCTTCTAGTAATTACTGCATGAGAAATCTAAACTGAATCACTGTATTAATGAAATGGTTATTATGAGCACTATAATTCAGTGCTGGTAGGAAAATTGGAATCTTAATGAGTAGAGTGTGCTTGTAGAGACTAAATCATGGCCTGCAAATACAAAAATTTATTTTGAAACAATTAGAAAATTAGGGAACAAAAGAAAAGAACATCTTTATGATTTTTATTTTTTTTCCCCAGCTTCATTGACATGTAATTGACAAAAATTGTATATATTTAATGTGTACATGTTTTGATATATGTATACATTATGAAATTATTACAACAATCAAGCCAGTTAGTATATCCATCACCTCACATACTTGTGTGTGTGTGGGGTGGTGAGGACACTTGAAATTTGCTACAAGAGTAGATCTTAAATGTACAATACAGTGTTGTTAGCTACAGTCAGCGTGCTGTATATTGGGTCTGTAGAACTTACTCATCCTGTCTAACTGAAACTTTATACCCTTTGACCAACATCTCCCCATTTCCCCCAGCCCCTGGTAGTTACCATTCTACTTTCTGCTTTTATAAGTCCAACCTTTTAAGATTCTACATATAAGTGAGATCACACAGGATTTGCCTTTCTGTGTCTGACTTATTTCACTTAGCATAGTGTCCTGAATAATATTCCTCTGTGTGTGTGTGTGCATGGTACATTTCCTTCATCCATTCATCCATTGACAAGCACTTAGGTTGTCTCCATATTTTGGCATCCTAAAGATCTCAATTCACGTTAGAGTCAGTGCTTTTTCTTGAAACCCAGCATATGTAGAATGGTAGTGTTCCTGGTCTCTCCTCTCTCTGTACCACCGCTCTCCACTCTTAACTTACTCTAGAAATAGGTCCCTCTTTATTCCCGTAATACCTATTCTTTGTAGCACTAAGCACTTTTGTAATTATTACTATCTTTGAAAATTGGTTATGGTGAAATATATCAGCACGAGGAAGTGGGACTCATTGGGGGCCATCTTAGGGTCTGTTTGCTACAGGGTCTAATCCTTAAAAACATTTTATTTATTTATTTTTAAAAGATTATTAGAGAGAGTGCACATGTGCACGAATGAGGGAGGGGCAGAGGGAGAGGGAGAGAGAGAATCTCAAGTAGATTCCCCACTGAGTGGGGAGCCTGATGTGGGACTTGATCTCAGGATCCTGAGATCATGACCTGAGCTGAAATCAAGAGTTGGACACTTAACCGACTGAGCCACCCAGGTGACCCTTAATAACATTTTAAAATAAGGTCCAATGTTTCAGACATAAACACTTCCAAGTTATGATTCCATGAGCTAATTATGCTGTAAAACAAGGAGCCAGCCTTTTACTGTTGCCTGTAAAGATCCCATGCCTTTGAATCTATTTGATCTTTTTCTGGAAACAGACATATATAAGATGTCTCAATAAAAGACACGTAGGTGTACACTGGAGCAGAATTTCTAACTTTGTACCTCTATTCCAACAACAGACAGGGATTTAAATTTAGACACTAATTGTAGTTGAATAGACTTTTAAAGTCAAGCTTAAGGATAGTGATTACTTCTAAAACTCCCACCCTTCTTACATCTACTTGAATCTGAAGTATTTCTGCTGTGCTTTGAGCAATAAGAAAAATGATTTCCTTTAAATTTTAGTCATTTGCCTTGGAGTCACCTGAAAACATTTGGCCATTTGCTCTTCTAAACTAAAGAGGAGACAACACTATCTTTGACACTGATAAAGCATGTATTTCAGTTGAGGTGCACTCTAAGAGCGTGAAAGAGTTGATTTTAGGTTCACTTGCCCTAATTGCAAAGAGTGGCAATTGAAATCACACTGAAGTTTCACTGCAAGTGCACTCACATCCAGATCACAGGGAACTGTTGTATTTTTATATCTAGACTACTATCCAGTGATTTAGAAGATAGATATACTCTAATTTTATTCAGTGTGTTCTTTCTCAGTGCTATAATGGGCTTTTGTTTGCATGCAGGCACCTAATTAAGAGAGGGGGAGAAAAAAAAAAATCCCTTGTTAAAATCAGCTGGGAATAATCAGAATGATCATTTTGTGGCTCATAAATATTACATGAGCAATATGGGTGCATCAGTAATATTTAACTGTTTTCCAATTCCACTTAAAACTTTTTGTTCTGAAAGTCTCCAAGCCCAGGAGAAGATTGGTGCTTTAAATTCTTAATCTCAAGAAGAGCTCATGGGATTTCTATTTGCAGCAATTTGGTTTATTTATACACTTTCGAGGATTACAAAAAACAACATGGTATTGATGTGGCCACATGTTGTCTCTCAGGATAGGACTCTAGTGTGGCTTACCCAGAGTCCCAAGAGTGAGATGTCTGCATTTCCTGAGCTATTTCTCCACCCATGTTTTGGGCCTTAACACTCGGACTGCCCTTTGTTGTTGTTTGAATTCCTCTGCCTTTGGAGAACTTGGAGTAATGGCTTACTATCATATAAATCTTCCCCCCAAATTAAGTCAGATCAGAGTTCTCATTCAACAATTTTAGCTGTAATTACAGCAAAGAGATGCAAAGAGAAAAATAGATGGTGAAGATATTTACTTAAAGCTCCCCCCCCAGTTCTCTATATTGCCCATTCCCTGCCTCCCCCTGCCCCCCAGCATGATGGTGGCCTCCTTGGGCCCTTGGAAGGCCCTTCAACATTATTACCCATCAGGGAGCTGCCTCCTCTTGGTGGAGGACAAGGGGGTAGAGGTAGCTGTCTAGCGTGAGGAAGAGTCTTGAGCACCCCTTGGAGATTCAAATGTACAACCAACAGATTTGTGACTTTTATTGTCCTTGTTTTCTTGGTTTTTGGTTTTTTTGCAAATGTTACAATTCTTTCATTTAAAAATAGGATTTTATTCCAACTGTACTTACTTTAAGTTTTTGGTTTACCAAGAATGTTTTAACCAAAAGGAGTAATATTTCTTTCTCTTCTCCTTCCAAAATATTGGATTTTTCAGGTAACAGTTACATTGGGTACCTGCGGTGGATATAGCATTGTGGTCAGTAAGCAAATGGAGAAGATGTGGGTACCATTCCTTTCCCATAGATTGTAACCAAATCAGGGGCTATGAGTGGGAGTTCTAATTATGTGTCTAGACAGGGATTTCTCAGCCTTGGCACTATGGATAATTCTTCGTTGTGGTGCTTCCCTGTGCATTGTAGGATGTTTAGCAGCATCTCTGGTCTCCACCCGCTAGCTGTCAGTCATACCCCCTCCCCAACCCTGTGCCTCTGAGCTGTGATAACCAAAAAATGTCTACAAACATTGACAGTCGCCCCCAGTTGAGAACCACTGGTCTCAGGAAACTATAGGGAATGGAGATGGGGAGTACAAAAAATTAAGTAAAAATAAACATTCATTTTAAAATCAGTATGTTTTATAGATTACTGTGTCGAACTTGAACTAGAGACATGTATTGTACAAGTCAGGGATCTAATACTAGAATTTCTGTAAAAACAAAGCTTTGCCTCTTCACATGTTCTTAAAAGTTATTTTTCATTTTAACAGTTTTTGTGGTACAGTAATTTCAAGGGCTACAGTAAGTTTGAAGGAATATAGTCAGTTTTTTGCCCTTTAGTACATTTTCAAGTAGATATTTATAAATCAGGCTGAGGGCAAAGAATGATGATGTATTGAGTCCTTCCTTGAGAATATTATTCATGTGTAAATTTTTCTCCAGCAAAACAAGAATAAAAGCTCTTGACTGGAGTCCAATTCTGCTAATTATTTTGTGGTGAACAGGTTTCCTGTTTTGTTTTGTTTTTTTCCCAAAGAGTGATTTATGTGCTAATAGCAACTGCACAAGAATAAGAAACAGGATCTGAGGCAATGAATTTAAGATTATTGGTGTTTGCGAGTGAGGCCTGTCTTAAGGTAGACCAGCAGTTCTCAACTGGGTGATTTTTGCCCCCCGCCCCCCTCCAGGAGACATTTGACAATGTCTGGGGATTTTTGATTTTCATAACGGAGTGAAACAATGCTATTGGCATCTGGTGGGTAGGAGCCAGGGATACTGCTCAACTTGCTACAGTGCACAGGACAGCCCTCCATGACAAAGAATTTTCCAGCCCTGAACTTCAATAGCGCCAAAGTTGAGAAACCCTGGCATATATGTATGAGAAAGGAGGGCTTCAGCACGCAAGGTGACTTGAGGGCCAGAGAAAAGTTATTTTGCTGCAAAAATTCCTCCCCTGTTGGCCTAGGGGAATTCATTCCTTTGAGTCTAGCATAGACTTCTCATTCTCTTCTTTTAAAAGGCAGATAGTCCTGGGAGAGATAAGCTATGGAGTTACTAAAATACAGTCAGAACCCTCCAGACGGTTTGCTCTTATGGTAAGAAGATTGCAGGATAAAGCAAGTACAACTTTATTTGGGAATGGGAGAAGTCTTTGAAATGAGGGAGAAGCTGCTGAAGGGGGCTATGGGGTCTGTAAGGATGAACTTTAGTATTGCTTCATTTCCTTATGGTGGGTTTTTTTCAGGAGTATTATTGTTTATGAACACACAAAATGGTAAGTTATATGTTCAGGGTCATGTGCATAGGAGTTGTATTTTACATTAAATCTAAAAGATGATTCCTATAAAATGAACTTTTCATATCTTCCATGCTTTCTAATTCTTCAGCTAATGAGTGATAATGGAGCCTACTCATCCCAATAACTCAGGTACTCCAGAGTTTACATTTTGCTCAGAGACTTCTAGAAGACATCAATTCTGTCCAAAGCTCTCAGCTTAGTCCTTCATTCTAGCTCTGTTTCTATGTTCTTTCTTTTCACTGTTGCATATTTAATGCCACATATGTGCTCTGAAGTAGGCCTAGAATAATTTGAAATACTGGTATCACTTAAAGAAAGTCCTTTTTTCCCCAGTCCCTTTTCCACTGAAGACTCCAAAATACTTGCAACAGCTCTCCTTTTTCTCTCAGAACAGCTTGAATCTGTGGTCCTTGAACCATTTCTGTTCCTCCCAGATTATGTGTTTTGTCTGTGTACTGAAATGTTTCTCATTTTTAAATTGTGGTTCTTTACAATGAAAGCTGGGTTTAATTAAGACTTTGGCAGAAACTTTCAAAAGTGATCTGAAGATCAGAGACAGTCACACCACAGGGTCATACTTTGAGGCACTGCTTCCCCTACGGTCTGGGTTTCCTGACATCTGGTTTTTCACAGTGGCATCCTGTAGCACTTCATATTTTTTTCAGTCACAGATCAGCTGGCGGAGGTCCCAGAGAAATTTAATTTTGTCATTCCATCTTTCCCACTCTTGCTTGGGTCCCGCTATCTTTATTTTCCCAGGTTTCCCATTTTAGTTGCCAGTGAGCTCTAAATAAATTTAAATCTTCCATATTTCAGACTTCTTTCCCCCCACCAACAGGCGCAAGGGAAGACTCTACTTTCCTTGGAAAACACTCCTTAAAACTGAAAGATTGAGAATTAAAGATAATGAATTTTTTGATGCTCTTTCATCAGTTAGATTTTTAGGCACACAGTTATTTAAAGTATTAAGAGAAATGGATTTAAATTTTTAAGATTTCATTGTTAATGTCACCATAATTATTAATGCTGTCCTTCTTGGTCACTTGAAGACTTTCACCCAGTCGGTATATCAATCCCCCTTTTTATTCGGCGTCTGTTGTGGCCGGGGACCATTATGGACTTGGACCAAAAGTGTGGGCAAAATCATCCACTTCCATAGTTAATATCAGATTGCGTTAGAAATATCTAAGACTCCAACTCTTATGTTCATTAAGTGTGACTGAGATATTAGAGGCTGGAAGTGGTCTTCAATTAAATTTCACCTTCGTAAATGTGGCAGGGCTAATTTTCAGAATCTTTGGGCAATGTTAATTTAAAATTCTGTTGTTGAGTTCTATTTCATAATCAACAATAGGACTTTAAAATTTCCCCCAGATGTGCAAGGTATAAAGTTTCAGTCATTTAGATCAGTTCTCCGTTTATAAAAAGAAAAAAAAAAAGAGAGCGAGAGAGAAGACTGTCTATAGAAAATGCGGTTCCATTAGTTAGTGCATTGATTTTGTAACATAATATGCTGCCTCTTTGATAAATTATGGAAGTTGCTATCTTTCTGTCAGATGACAAAGGGGGAAATTAAGAAAATACATTTAAATATTCGTTTCTGGTAAATTGAAAAAACTATAAATAGTGTGCTTTAGCAGAAGATTCCATCCCCATATGCCCTTTTGGCCCTTCCTCACTGCCTTTGCAAAGAAAATAAATAAGAATTGACAATCATGTTCCCAGAGTGGTGGCAGTTAGGTTGAGAAAATTCTCTGGGTAAGACATGATTGCATCTTCAGGAAATGCATCCATAGTGCTCCACTTCCATCATCTTTTTAGTCTGGCAATGGATAGAAACATTTAAAATATATGCAGCAGATAGAATGAAATTCCTTCAGAGGAAAATAACAATGCTCCCTTTTATGTATTTATTTGTTGTTGCTGTAAATTGTGAAGCTCTCAAGGCCATGGGGGTAGCTTATTTGTCTTTTTTTCAGCCATTACATATCAGTGCCTGGCACATAGTAGGTGATTAATTGGTATGTATTGAACAAATGAAAGCCTATGTTAGGGTATCAAACAAATATCCATTCCCTCTTGTGTCCAGCCATTCTGCAAAGAACTTTGAGGGGAGAGCTAGAGAATGTAGTAAACTTTGATGTAGTTCTGGCTTTCAAGGAGATTTCAAGGTAGTTGGGAAGATGAGATGTACACACATACATATATGCAAAGTCGCTGTGTAACTAGATGCTCCTGTGATAGAGACTGAAAAAGTCATAGGAATGGTACAGTCCTTGCAGCTCTAAGAAGTCTGGGAAGGGTGATTACTACATGAAAGAAACGTGGCTTAAAGTGAAGCTTTGTAGATGGGCTGAAAAGAAGAAATGAATATTCTAAATGGGGTTCAGGGAAGGAGGTTCTTCTGTCTGAACAAAGATATGGCATAAAGAATTAGTCTGGGATGCAAAGAGTGAAGAGATTAAACTACTTGGTGGTTTTTGGAAACAAGGCAGAATTTGAATCTGAAATGCTGTGCCATGCGAAGCCCTGCAAATGGTGAGATGAGATGTGACATCAAGGTGGTGTTGAAGAAGAATAATCGAGACATAGACTTCAGGATGGATGAGAACTGAGCAAACAGACTCAGGAATATTGGTTAGGAGGCTGTTCTAGTAATCTAATTCTAAGGAAGGATTACAAGAATATCTCCTTGGTATTTTGGATTTGGAAGAAGAGGTATAAGGTTAAATGGGAGTCAAAAACTCTTCTCATAGGGAGCCTTGGTGGCTCAGGCAGTTAAGCGTCTGCTGTCGGCTCAGGTCATGATCTCAGGGTCCTGGGATGGAGCCCTGCGTTGGGCTTCCTGCTCAGCAGGGAATCTGCTTCTTCCTCTGCCTCTCCCCCTGGCTTGTACTCTCTCCCTCCCTCTCTCTCTTTCTGTCAAATAAATAAATAAATAATCTTTGAAAAATTGTTGTCATATTTCCTAACATGCATGTATTAGTCAGCTCTTGCTACAGTAATGCTGTGTAACAAATCACCCCCAAACTTAGTGGTTTATAACTGTGCATTTTCTGTTCTTGCTCATAAGTCTTTGGGTTGGCGAAAGTGGTTCTTTTTCAGGCTACAACTTGGTGGGGCTTGGTTTGGGGTTTTGGAATCCATGAATCAGGCTTTGAACTCCAGGCTTTGTATCTGCAGCCTGGGTCTCATTATGGGGCTCAGGCTGAAGGGACAGAGGCTATCTAGAATATGCTTTTCTTGTGGTCATCATCGGAGGGCAAAGTATACTTAAAGCTACTGTTAGAATTATATTCCTTTGGTCAAAGTCAATCATATGACAAAGTCTAGGTCCATGGGGCAAAAATGTATATACCCCACTCAAGTAGAAGGGAAGTTAAGTGAATATTTTCTAAGCAACAGCCCAAACTTTTAAAACTGGTATAATTTTTTTGAAATGCATCTGGAAAAATCATTTGCATGGCTCCTTACTTGTGTAAAGATCAAACTTCTTAGCGAATAGAGTTCTTCATGATCTACTCACATTCCCATCCCTGTGCTGCTATGTTCCCACCTCTGTCTTTCACTCTGATCACAGTGACCTATTTGCAGTTCACCATGAAATTTCATGCCCTCTTTTCACACATTGTTCCTTTCTGCCTGGAATGTTCCCCTTCTCCTTGGAATCTTTTAATTCTCAACCTAAGTGTTGTCTTCTCTGAAAGGATTTTCTGACCCCCTTGAAAGGCTGTTGTTGATGCCACTGATCTGTATTCCCTGACACTTTATGCATAATTGTCACAGCACCTTCCACAGTTTAATGCTATGCCCTGGATGTTGGGCATGTGGCTCGTTTATCTATATTTCCCCTATGTGTGTTGATTGAATAAGTCTAGGATAATGGGGGTACCTTTAGAAGGAACTGAGAACTTGGGAAGCAGAACCAAAGGTTTTCTTTGATTCATTTTTTGTTTTGGTTTTTGTTGGGTGGGTGGATGGAGGGATAAGAAAATGAAGTTTTCCCTTTGGGCCTTTTTAGGTTTGAGGTGAGGGCAGGACATTCAGGTGGCTCTCCATAGCTGAAAGTCTGGGCCTGGAGCAAAGGTGGATGGTCTGGAACAGAAAATCCAATTTGGCCACCATCTGCACTAAAAATTGTACTGAAATCTTGACTATGGTGGTACAGTCTTTTCTGCCTAATTGTCATCTAAAATCCTGATTTTGGAAGTTCTCCTATTAAAGGGGATTTTTTTAAAAGACTTTTTCTTTTTGGCAGTCAACCCATAAATCATGTCTAAATCATAGGAAATGTGTGATTGTTCATACTCAGAGGAAAAATGATTGTTTCAACTTGACATATCCTACCTCTAAAACTTTGATTTCTAAACAGCTTACATCAGGGACAGCTGCACAGTCACTTAAAAGAACTAGTTGACTAAGTGCTTTTCAGTTTGTACGGGATGATGTTTTTCCTTTGCTTAGTAAAAAAAAAAAAAAGTCTTCTTTGGTTTTTTAAAGCAGGGGTAGCTCAGGATTGCTATCTAAATGGGCTATCAGTCTTTGCATAATTTTATAGGTCTATGGGACACACAGTAAATAACAGTTGATCATCTGACTGCTGAAGTATATGGATCTCATCTAGGAAACCCTTCCATGTGCTACTTCCCGGAAAGGCCTTGGGGGATGGTCACCAATGGGACTGCCCCCACCTGCCTCATCACTTTATCCTGGGTGCCCATATCCTGCCTATATAGACTCATGTCCACGAGGCTCTCTTGACAGTTGCCATATTTGCCCATGACCCTGCCACTCAATCCAGAAGCAATAAAGACATTGGTAACTATACTAGACCAAAATGGAATAGTTCAACTTGCAACTTCTCAACGATTAATGTTCTAAAGAAACTTGAGGAGAAAAGAGATCCAAGAAATGGCTGAACCCCATAAATTAACATCGAGTTTTAATAATGAAACACTAACATTAACAATTAAATCAGAAAACTTTCAAGTGGAATAAATTTTTTTCGGCAACTCTGACAAAAGATTGTACAATTAAGACAAATAACATTGGGTATATATATTGCAGTGATTCCCTCCAGATGTCATTAAAACATGTTTGAAACTTGGTGGGGGAAGTTACTGACAAATTCACCACGACAAGACGCAATGGCTCATGCAAAGTGACGCGTGCACCTGTAACAATCACACGGGAATTAGGTCTGTATCTCCCACTACTCATCACATCAGAGACTCTCCAAAGACAGAAAGCAAGTCTGAATGGGAGATTACAGAAAAACAGGCAGAGGAAGCAATTAGCAAATGGAGCGCATCAGCTCCCCCAACTGAAAACCTCTTCTTAAAATGATTATGAGCATCTGTGTATGCTGCTGATGGCTGTGTCTGTCTTTGGAGCCCATCAGTGATATTCAGAAAGTGGTAACGATGAGCCTTTCCTCGTCAACGCACCAAGCACATCCTGAAAAGATGTTCTACGCTTTGAATTCTCATCTACTCTTTGAGGAAAAGAACTCAACTTACAAATATTTTAAAGGCCCATGTTTGAGAATTAAGGTTGAAGTGGAAAAATGATAGACCTTCTCGGATTCATTATTTTTTAATTACACAAAATCACGTGTTTCAGTGGTAGTTTTAAAAAGCCGCTTTACTGGATCTTACCTACTTGAGTTGTTTTGCCATCTCTGCTCCACCCTCTCTCTGCTCTTACTGTATTAAATCTTTTCTGTAGGTTTTGATACCAGATTGGATTATTTTTCCCCAATTAATTTGGCATAGAGTAGAGCTGTGAAAATATCTGTGAAGATTTTGAGTTACATGGAGGTAAGGTGGTACATTAGCCAAAGAAGCATGTATGGATTTCAGCTCTCATTTTAAAATATCCCCAGAGGTGTCTGACTGGCTCAGTCGGTGGAGTGTACAACTCATGGTCTTGGGGTGGTGAGTTTGAGCCCCACATTGGCAGCAGAGTTTACTTAAAAAAAAAATGAAAAAATAAAATATCCCCAGAACAGTGATTGTAATTATGCAAGAGAAACAAAGATAAAGTCCAGTAAAAGTCTAATAAAAAGCAACTTTGACATAAGTATGCAGCAATGTTTAATAGGAGCAAAGAAGTTCAATATCATAATAGACAGAAAATAGATGATTTGCTTGTAGAGAAATTGTCAAACGTGATGCTGAGTTCGGCTTATTCTGAGTGTCCTCTGCTCATTCCTTCCTGATCCCAGTAGCTGCCTTAGAGTGTATTTTCCTTGCCCAGAACATTCTTCCCTCTCCGTTCCCTTCCTCAGATTACATTCATACTTCTCAAGACGAGCTTGGGCATCGTTCTCCCCTGGAAAGTCTTCCCAAACCCCCGAACTAGATTTGATGTCCTTTCTCTCTGTGACCCTAGCATCCTCTGGCTAGCTCTTCCATCACACTCAATTGCTGTACTTTATGCATCTGTGAGCTCCTTCCCTATAAAATTGTGTCTTTCATTTCTCAAACCCCTGGCACCACAGAAGTTTGTTGAATGAATGGTTCTTTTATCTGTAGATCTTACTTTTCTACTTGATACAATTTGTAACTCATTGGATGCATTTTAAAAACTGACATGTGTGGTGCCTGGATGGCTCAGTCGGTTAAGCATCTGCCTTAGGCTCAGGTCATGATACTGGGGTCCTGGGATCGAGCCCTGTATCCGGTTCCTTGCTCAGTGGAGAGCCTGCATCTCCCTCTCCCTCTGCCCCTCCCTCCCACTCGTGCTCGTTCTCTCTTGCTCACTCTCACTCTATCTCAAATAAATCAATAAAACCTTTAGAAAAACAAACAAAACTGACATGAATCTATTTGAAATCTTTATTTGTCATGCCCAGTGAGAATATTCATGCATTTAGCTGCAGAAATCTAAATGTGCTTGAATATTTGGTGCTATTCTGGACCCGACTGGTGGGTTATGTATTAAATGGTATATGCATTGCTCACTTTATAAAATCAGAAGAAAAAAGATGACTTGGGGTATGGATATGACCCTAAGAGTTTCAGACAAAGGCTGGTGGATCTCTCCACGTACACACTGTTCCCTGGCACAGTACCTGTACTTAGTGGGCATTTGCATTAGTTAAGGTTGGCTGTGCTAACTGCTGTAATAAAGACTGAGAAACAACCACATCCATTATATGATCTCTAATATTCTTTTAAGGTGGACCACATGGAATTGAACTGAGTCGAAAGTGCAGGAGTTTCAGCAAGTTGCCTTTTCTGATGATTTACTTGACAATCACATGAGTGTAATTGAAAATAGAGGAACGTGATAGGTGATAGATAGCTTACATTAAGAAAGAAGGGACCAAATGAATGACCATCTATTTCTCAGATATTTTATGAGTGTGGACAAATAGTGATTTAAGAGAACAATGTTGCCATGCCATCTCCTCCAGCCCAGAGTGCCAGAAACCCCAAGAAACTGATATCAAAAAACCAAACAAAGCAATCAAGCTATTGAAGGGGAGAGGGAAGTCATCCTATCTAGTACACTCACAACACTGATTTTCAATTTTGAATTTTTCCTCTGAGAGGCTTGCTGGAATGACTTGACCTGCAAAACTGATGCATTTTTATATTTGTAATTAAAGGAGACTTTTGGAAGTTTTCCCTGTAAATGAATTCTTCAGAATCGCCATGGAATTAATCCTCTCCCCATCATTTTTTTCCCAAAGACTATTGGTCTTGAATAAAGATTGACTTCCCATAATTAACAGACTAGGACCAATGCCTAGGCTTTTAGAAAATATGATCTAGAGTGGGCCATTAAGGTATTGTCTGTGTGTAACCAGAATCTAGGAAGTAAATAATAATAATCGTGGTTCTCACTCTTCCCAGGGGCCAGCAAAGCATCCATTGACACACAAAGCTCTGCGTAAAAAACAGGATTAGGAGCCTTCTCAGAGGCTTGTTCTCATAATGCTGGAAAGGAAGATGCAAAATGTGACCACAGAGCATTGGACTTCCTTCTCAGTGCATTCTGTAGAGCATTTATTACCTAAATTCTGGACAATGAAGGATGTGTTTTAATTAACTTCCTGTCTCTCTAGTGAGTTTTTGGACCCCTCACTCCCCTTTATGTGCCTGGAATGATATACAGGAGTAATAGCCTGGCTGCTTCTGCTCATGTGGGTAGGAATCTGTTATTTTCCTAGGCTTATTCATAGGCACATGGCTTTGATTGTGTGTCAAGTCAGCAATTTGAAGAAACTCGATAGCATTACTCCTAGAATTGCATTTCTAATCACAGGGCAATGCCACAGACTGATTTAAAGCAAGTATGTAACAGGAAAGTCAAGTAAAATTAAGTAATGTTAGAAATCAAAAGCAGTCATACTATATTCTTGTTCCTCTCTACCGTATGCTCAATTTTTGAGGCCTTAATTTGAGTGTGATAGTGTTGACAACTGAGAGCCTTTGTGTTTATCACTATATCTCTACTTCCTGGAATTGTGCACGGTATATAGTAGATGCTCAATGTTTGTTGAAAGAATGAAAAAAAATCCCTTAGAAACTGGAGAAGGAATCCCCTGAGGAGTCACGTCTGTATTCATTTACTCATTCATTCAATAGACCATTATTAAGAAGTTACTACGTATCTCCTAGTATTAGGTACTGGGGGTGTAATGCTCGAGTTTCTTAAGCCTGGAGAGGTAGGATTTCGAACATGTAGACACATTGACATAATATATTTACCAAAGTTGCCATGGTAGACATACATTTCAGTAGTCCCACTAATAGAGGAAGGGATGGGAATTTCTCTCTCAAATACTCAGGCTCTGAGGTATTATTACGTGGCGTTTTAATAAAAGAAGCAGGGGCTGAGTAGGTGTCTACCATCTATTCCAGAAGCTGTTCTTACATTAAGCTACTCTTATCAAGTCCCCACCATTTAAGGAACTCAGACTCCGGGTCACCCCCTGCCATTCCCACCTGTTCTAGTCCAAGATAGTGCAAGAAGGTCTGAGATCTCAGGGGACTGATTTGGAAAGCTAGCTCTGCAAGTTGCTTTACACTTGCGGAAGCCTTGATTTATTTATCTGTAAAATAGGGAGGTTATCATAGGGTAATAGAGATAGTCACGGCACTGAGAGAATGATCTATTACACCTTACTAGAGCCTTGAACCTTACACCCATATTGAGGTTCTGCTGAGGAACTGTTAGTTCTCTTCCCCATTTGTCACCTGGTTCCTTTTGTTCCTCTCACTGTGCCTTTTTTATCTACCCATCATCACCCAAACATACATCATTAACATTATGAAATGCACAGGTTTGGTTTTTGTTTTTTTTTTTTTCATTACACTTGCTCTCAGGTTGTAGACAACCGGTTGAGTGTGGGTATTTCAGGCACATGGGCTCCTAACATAATTAGCTCAACTGAGGTTCGTTACAAATCTGTCCCCTCCCTCCCTCCCTCTACCTTCCCAAAGATAGGCTGGGCCAAGATTGGCTTTTCCTCTCCCCCTCTCCTCTCCCCTTGGTTCTCAGTGCTGGCTGCCTAATAGAATGATTTGACGAGCTTTCTAAAAATGCTTCTGGGTCCCACCTTAAGCTACATAATTGATCTGAGCCTGGACAACATTATGTATTAAAAGCGCCAGAGGTTGAGAACCACTGCTCCAAAGCAGAGCCCCATTTAGGTCTTGGTAGGATGGAGGACATCTGCTTGGGCCAAGGTCTGCCAGTCTGATTCAGGTGAATACTGCTTCCAACTTAAAGCAGTAGGATCCTGATTCAGCTGCTCTTGGCGCTTACTCAGTTGTTGGAGAATACCTGAGTAGAGTTTCCTTGCTTTGGACATATCGACAGTATACTTAATTATGAACATGGCCTCTGATTTGCATTATCGCATTTAATTGCCATGCAGCCCACCTACCTCTTGTCTGGTTGTGTTCACCAGGAAGCCTGGCCTGGCCCACACCATGCTATGAGCCAGTACCTAATAAAGTTAGGCCCCTAAATCCTTATATTGTTTATCATCTTGGTAAAAATGGAAACAAATTGGAACAAGCTAGATTTTAAGCTTGTGGTTTAGTGTCTGTGCTTGCTGTGCACGATCTACAATTGTGCTCTTATATTTATGTGAACTGTCGGGCTCTGCTTCTTCTCACTGCCAAGAGGCCATGTTCTGTCCAGCCCAACCCAGCCACTTGGCCTCTGTACTGAGGCTAGGTGCTCCTCCATCCCAGGATCAGGAACCATGTTCAGCTGGCCAGCACTCTGCCTGGCTTCTTTCCCATTGTTTAGATCCTTACACCCCACATATAACCTTCATCATCATTTTCTGAAATGTGAAATACACCATCAATAATTTGGGGACATATTCTCTTAGTAACTGATCTGTGAACTTGTCAAGTTTCATCGATGAGCATTTATTCAGATTCTGTCAAACTCTAGGCAATTTTTGAAATGCCTAAATGACACCTGAATTATGCCTCATTTTATTATGCATTCTTCAGAATGACGTCTGAGTAAACCAGTTGTCTATTTTATTATTTTTCCTCTAGCCACAGTCCGAATTGGGGCTTCTCACACTATAGCATGCTTAAGAATCATCTGGAGAGCTTGTGACACACAGATTGCTGGACCCCTCCCACACCCCCCCAGAGATTCTGATTGAGTCGCTCTGGGATGGGGCCCAAGAATTTGCACTTCCAACATGCCAGGTGCTGCTGCTGCTGGTGGTCCATGGACCATACTTTGAGTAACACTGGCCTAAGTCACCGACATCCCATCCCAGGTTGACAATTTATATTTGAACCTCAGCTTGACCATTACTGAGGCTCCCCAGCATGAAGAACTTGTGACAAGAGCATCATTTGCTTGGTTCTCTTTATTGGGCCATTATATATTTTTTGTAGTCTAGACAGTGTCCATTTCACCTCCAGTGTTTCCTTTAATCCGTAAGTACCTGGAGATACAGAACCATTGTGTAGAATTTTATTGTCCTACTTTTTTACCCTGATGAATCATCTTTTAACAGACATGTGAGCCTTCACTAGATGCATTATGTCATTCTCCTGAGCTCTGCAGAGAGAATTGATATATGCGTTTGGGTCTGATGTGAAATGATGGCTTCCGTGTGTCTATCATGCAGCAACTCTGATTTGAGCAGGTGGCCCAGAAGCATGACAGAAAACGCTGTAGCCAGCGCTAAGTGGGAAAGGGGTGGCTTGCGACCCTGTTACTCAAGCCTCCTACCTCCATGCTTGTGTGAGCAGGTCTGTCTCTTCCCAGGCTGCTACATTCAAAAGTGGGATTTATTTTTAGAGAAGAAATCATTAGTCATTAGACTCTCCTGCTTCTTTTTTCCCTTTGGGTAAATTTTAAGAACCTGATCTTTTAAGAAAATTTTCAGGCTGTTAGAAGAAATGGTAAAATGATTATAGCCTTGGTACAATGAACCTATTTGCCTCTCTGCAGACAAAGGCACTCTTCCCACAGGAGTCACTGCTCCCGGTCCCTACATCTAAACCAGCTTTATCTTTTAGCTTTATTTGAGAATCCTCTGGCTCTTCTGATTTCCTGGCCCCCTCAAACCTAGGATTTGAGAAACTAATTCTATCATACACTTAACATTTGCTCTTTAAGCCCATTATAAAATCCATAATGGAAGCTGATTCTTAGCAAAATAGCCCTCTGGCATAGGTATTTACAAATTTTCACTTAAGAACAGAAGGGTTTAATAGATACCTATATTGAAGCAGAAATAACTGAAAACAAGATTTCTCTAATATCTTTAAATTTGGGGTTATATTACAAGAACTTTTTGCATGTTTCCATTGCCTCAGGCTAAATAAATGCCATGTTAATGGATTTACTACCAGAAGGCTGCCAAAATAGCCAGTTTTTGGTTTTTTTAATGTCGTGTTAATGGTTTTACTAGCAGAAAACACCAAAATAGCCAATTTTTGTTTTTAATTAACCTGTATCTGTAAATATGGAGTTGGGAATGTCATTTTGAAGCATATCAAAAATTCATAATCACCTGGTGGCTGATCCCCAGAGAGGAACACAGCACATTTCATTGTATCCTTCCCTCCCTCCCCATGGCTGTAACATTTTGTTTCTACACTTTAATCTTACTCAGTGAGACGGAGACTATCAATTTTAGGAAAGCAGGAGGTAGATTTTGCTAAGGGATACCAGGAACCCAAAGAGAAGGGATTCTGAAATATGGTAACCCAAAGACCAAGGAGTTTCTGTGGTCTTGAGTCTAGAGGAAGGGCCACACCACTCCTCTGCTTTGCTGAGGTGATGGAGAAGGAGGAGAGAGAGGTTATTTGAGTCTCAGTCTTCTCTTCTACTTTAAGGCAATTAAGTGTGGCAAGTTATGGGGCACCTGGCTGGCTCAGTCAGAAAGACATGCAACTCTTGATCTTGGGGTTGTGAATTCGAGCCCCATGTTGGGTGTAGAGATTACTTAAAAATAAAATCTTAAAAAAAACACTGTGCAAGTTAAGATGGCCGCAAATTCCTTGACACGCCTCTCATTGGAAGATTCTGTGACCCCTCAATGGGGCTCCTGGGTGCCCAGTTGGTTAAGTGTCTGACTCTTGGTTTCAGCTCAGGTCATGATCTCAGGGTCATGGGATCGAACCAAGCGTCGGGCTCCATGCTCAGCACGGAGTCTGCTTGGGATTCTCTCTCTCCCTCTTCTTCTGCCCCTCCTGCTTGTGCTCTCTCTCTCTAAAATGAATAAATAAATCTTAAAAAAAAAAAAAAAAGATTCTATGACCCCTCCCCTTGAATCTGGGTGGGCTTTGTGATGGCTTGAGCAACAGAATACAGTGGGATGTTGCTGTGCCAGTTTCTGGGCCCAAACCTTAAAAGACAGGAAGCTTCTGCTTCCTGTCTTTTGGAACACCCATTCTTGAAACCTAGCCTCCATATTGTGAGGAAGCCTAAGCAGCTTTGTGGAAAGGCCCACATGGAGAGGGACTGAGGCCAGATCACAGCTAGCATCAAGTTGCTAGGCACATGAATAAGCCATGTTGGAATTGTATCTTCCAGCTTCAGTAGAACTGCCCCAGCTGCTATTGTGTGGTACAGAGATAAGCCTTCCTGCTAAGCCCTGTTCACCTTGCAGATTCAGCAGCAACATAAATGATTGTCATAACTGTCAAAACTGCTGAGTTTTGAAGTCATTCTCTGTATAGCAATAGACATCCAGGACAAAGAGCATCTCCTTTTTCTACTCTTTTCCATGCTGAGACAATGCCAAGACTATGCAATAGCAGGGTCCTGCTGGAATTTCCAAAACCATGATGCACTTGGAACTGGTGTCCTGGTGTCCTCCCAGTTCTTTTCCCTGGCAAATGCCATAGTCTCAAATGCTCTCTGTACCTTCCCCCAGATCCATCATCCATGTAATATTGCTTTCTATCATCCAGAGCCCACTGATTAACCAAGTAATGTGTTTGAGGTCAAAAGCAAGAAGTAGCCTGAGATTTCCAACCTACTGCTAATTATACCAACGGAACGCTTTTTTTTTTCAAAGATTGTATTTTTTTTTAAAGATTTTATTTATTTATTTGACAGAGAGAGATAGTGAGAGCAGGAACACAAGCAGGGGGAGTGGGAGAGGGAGAAGCAGGCTTCCCGCCGAGCAGGGAGCCTGATGTGGGACTCGATCCCAGGACCCTGGGATCATGACCTGAGCCGAAGGCAGACGCTTAACGACTGAGCCACCCAGGCGCGCCCCAGAACGCTTTTATCAAGGTGAAAAGGTTCTCAGTTTTCTATGTCTGCCCCCCCCCCACCGGTAACATAAATATGCCTTTAAAGGTGTAGCTAAAATCTGTGATATTAAATTCTGAGCTGGGGTTGGTGACAATCAGCCAAGAACAAAGATTGGCCTATTGGTGGCCACAGGATGGGACCTGCCCCCTTAAGAGTGCTAAGAGGGTCAGGGCACTCGCCCACCACTGAGAAGAGGAAGCAGAGATATACTGAAAAGGAGACAGAAAACGGGGAGTACATAAAAAATACACTTAAGTGGTTTACCCTGCCCAAGGGAGACTATACTCCTGAGTCATTGCATGTCAGGCTGATGATGAAACATCACTGTGATTAATATTAATACTCCTTCCATGTGATGACATAGTGGGGCTTTCTTTGTGTCGGGTGATGTTCCGACATCCTGTATGAATTAAGGTGGGTGTTACTAGTATCCCTGACTTATGCCTGAGGAAACTGAGGCATTGGAAGAGGGGCCATTTGGCCACGGTCACACGGCATGACAGTGCATAACCAAATTCAGAACCAGGATTCAATCCCAGGGGGCCTGGCTCCATCATCCGTCACCCCTGATGTCAGAACTCTAGGCACAAAGACTGCAGGGAGCCCAGTTTGAGTTCCCAGTACACCTGTAGTCTTTGCTTCATGTTGTACATCACATCACACTCATGTCACAGGGGCTAAGAGATGCTTCATTTTTCTTATTTTAAACACATTTTAGGGGCGCCTGGTTGGTTTAGTTGGTTAAGCATCTGCCTTTGACTCAGGTTATGATCCCAGGGTCCTGGAATCGAGCCCCACGTTGGGCTCCCTGCTCAGCGGGGAATCTGCTTCTCCCTCTCCCTCTGCCCCTCTCCACTACTCGTGCTCTCTCTCGCTATCTCTCTCTCAAATAAATAAATAAAATATTTTTGAAAACCACATTTTAGGGGCACCTGGGTGGCTCAGTCGTTAAGCATCTGCTTTCGGCTCAGGTCATGATCCCAGGGTCCTGGGATCGAGCCCCGCATCGGGCTCCCTCCTCAGCGGGAAGCCTGCTTCTCCCTCTCCCACTCCCCCTGCTTGTGTTCCCTCTCTCACTATGTCTCTCTCTGTCAAATAAATAAATAAAATCTTTTAAAAAAAAATAAATAAATAAAAACCACATTTTAATCTCAGATATATCATATGTCCTTTTGTAGGCTGTTTAAAGTTATTCTCAGAAGAAGGTAGAGTGAAAATAAACAAGTACACAAACGTAGCTTACAAAAACTAATGTAAAAGACAACAGAGTAGTTTTGTGCAATAAGAATAAAGATTTGGGGGCCCAGCCCATCATCCAGTTAGCCCACTGGCCTTTACTGTGATCAACCATAAAACTAGGTCACATTTGTATTAGGCATGTGTTCCTGAATTTACAGGCGTTCTAATAACCCTTATTACAGTGACTTTTAAAAATATCAATTCTTGCTTTAAAAAAATAGATGTAGATTTATTTTAGTCTACAAACATTTATTGGTTGCCCACAGAGAATTGAATGCATACTTCATGATATGTATTTTGCCAATAGGGTAGCCTCCAGCTCAGAGAACCACCTGCTTATATTGAAACCTTTCATTTGCATTAAATTGCATGCATAATTTAACACGTCAAAGAGGCTCAAAACCAAATCCCTTCTTTCTCACTGGACAGAAATAAGTAGACTCTCCATAACTGCAAAGAATGCGACCCATTTCGGAAAAAGGGGTATATATTTTTTTAAAATCCTGTTTGTGTATCAAAACACAATGTAGTTATCTAATATAAATGTGAAGACATTACAAATATTTTTTAAAAATTCATGAGTTTAGTGTTTAATACATTCAGAATAAAGTCAGAATGTTTTTACTGGAAGACATAAGACAATTGTCCTGTATTCTCCCCACTCTGCTTTTTTCCAGTGTTTAGTATCAGCTGTGTAAACAGTCGATACTGAATACTAAAGAGGTGTTGTGAGCAGATAATGGACTTGAATTAGATAAACTTGGCTTGGACAGACTGAACATACCATTGGGGCATATTATTCTTACTTATGGTTTAATCTGATAGTTACTAACTTGAAGTCAATAACTTTAAAATGTTGAATGAAAAAGAGGGAGCACAACTGCCTTTGTAAGGAGGAAAACAGACCAGGGAGAATCAGTGTGACCAGAGTGGGAAATGTACATTTTCTGTATCTTTTGAAGTTTTGAAAAAAAAGTTCCTTCATATTTTTGGGGGGAGGGAGGGTTATTATTATTATTTTTTGTAAATCTTGTTACATCTTAATTCACTTTTAAATTTAATTTTAATTATTTTTTGAACTTAGAAACATAAAAGTGTTTTAAACGGACTAGTTCTCACAAAAATAGTTCCATTTCTATTAAAAATAACCATGGTTTACCTGAGCCATGATTATTAATATACTAAGTAGATATAGATGCATCATTTTGTTATTTTGGGTTCTATCAGCATCTTAGTTCAATTTAAGGGAAAGCAGGTAAGCACAGAGAGGCAGAATGAGGTAGCTCGAAGCCAGAAATGGGAAGATCTGGGTTTATGACCCAGTTTTGCAACTCCTTACTAGCTGTGTGACCATGTGCCTTAATTTTTCACCGTGTAAAATGTAGATAATGAGACCTACTTTCTCCGTGTCAGGAAGTTATCTTGACTAGGAAATGGCAAATTGGGTGGGATAATGTTTGCAAATAGAAAATTGATATACATAAGCAGATACTACTATTCCTTATAAACAAAAAATTCATGTAAAATATTTATGATATTACTGCTATATGTAGAGCAATAGTCTAGGTTCTGTGAAGATAAAAAAAAAGGTAAATCAGATAGTTCCTGTAGTTCACTCCAGAAGTTTATAGTAATAGAGGACCAGCCAACTTTCTATGAAGAGCCAGATAGGAAATACATTAGGACTTGCAGGCCAGATTGTCTCTGTTACAGTTACTCAGTTCTGCTGTTGTAGGGCAAAAGCAGCCATAGACAATATGTAACATAATGAACATGGCTGTGTTCCACTAAAACTTTATTTACAAAAACATACAGTGGGCCACATTTTGTCCACAGACTATAGTTTGCTGACCCTGGGTCTAATCAGAGATGATGTACCCATATAACTGTAATATGCAGTCAGAGTACTAAATATTAAAAATGAAATAAATGAAGAGTAAAGGACATCCAACTGAGGCAATACGGTCTTCCAGGAGACTACAGATTTGAATTAGGACTTGAAGAATGTGGGCATGTTTGAATTGTAAGGTGAAGAAAGACATTCCCAGCGGAAAAGATAGTCCAAGGAAAGGTGGAAAGGTGGAAACAAGAAGGAAGTATTTAAAGAAGAGCAAGTAGGGGTGCCTGGGTGGCTCAGTCAGTAAAGTGTCCGACTCTTGATTTCAGCTCAAGTCATGATCTCAGGGTTGTGAGATCGAGCCCTGACTGGGCTCCATGCTGGGCATGAAGCCTGCTTGGGATTCTCTCTCTCCCTCTCCCCCTCCCCCCTCACACACACACTCGCACGCGCGCTCTCTCTCTCTCTCTCTCTCTCTCTCTCTCTAAAAATAAAATAAGTAAAGAAGAGCAGGCAATTTGTTTGGCCAAACTATAGGGGTAAAGTTAGAAGCAAGAATTCACTGGAGTGGGTATAAGAGAAGAAAAGCATATATAGTCACTTAAATGTAAGCTGTATTGTTTCTGACCTCATGCCGCCTCCATAATGAATACTAAGCTATTGTTGTTAGGAAGGTATTTCTTATATTTTTGCTTGGTTAGAACTCTTACATGTTTCTATGTTGCAGAATCATTTTAGGTGCTTCTTTTTTTTAAGATTTTATTTATTTGTCAGAGAGAGAGAGAGAGAGAGATGGAGAGAACACAAGCACAGGGAGTGGCAGGCAGAGGGAGAAGCAGGCTCTCCACTGAGCAGGAGCCTGATGTGGGACTCGATCCCAGGACCCTGGGATCATGACCTGAGCCGAAGGCAGACGCTTAACCGACTGAGCCACCCAGGTGTCCCCATTTTAGGTACTTCTAAGGATGTGCTGCAACTTATAATTATTCCCAAGGGTGGTTTGTCTATTTCATGGTGCTATCCCTCATCAAACAATGAGGAATTGCACATAGGTTGGCTACTCCAACAGAAGTACTGGGGACAGAACTCTGAGAAGGAATGTCTGATTCAGAGCAGCGTCTAGCTCTCTAGGGCTACGCTGTCCAACATGGTGGCCACTAGGCTCATGTGGTTATTTAAATTTAAATTTAAAAATTTAGTTGTTCAGTCATACTAGCCACATTTACAGTGTCCAGTCCCCACTTGTGTCTGGTGGCCACTATACTGAATAATGCACAGATAGAACATTTTCACCATTGCAGAAAGTTTTATTGGACCTTGCTGCTCTTAAGAGATAAGAAACCAAGCAACCATTATGCATTGACTTAGAGTCCTGGGGCTGGAGATTTGGATGACAGTTATGACATTTAGTGACTGGCACCATTAACAGATACAGGTTTCCCTGGCTATCCAAAAGTAGAGTGTTTCTATGAAACCTTTTGTAAGTTGAAATTGTGCAAAGCAAAGAGCTTCCCCTGCTTTCTGGAAGTTCGCATTAGGCTACTGTGCTTTTATGAAAACCTATATTAGCACAGTAATGGCTTTTTTTTGGTGAAAGTTAAAATTCTCTTTGGATTTCTTTTGGTTAGCAAAACCAGGTACCAACGGAGGTCTTTCATAAAAGTGAAGTGGCCTAACATGAACTTTTGGAAAGCAGGTGATACCTTTACATCACTTTCTAAGTAGAGTTGACCCGGAAATAATGTGGGGGTTGGGGTCACCAACCCTCTGCGCAGTCAAATATCCATGTTTAACTCTTGATTCCCCAAAAACTTAACTACTAATAGCTTATTGTTGACTGGAAGCATTATAGATAACATAAACAGTTGATTAACACGTATTTTGTATATATACTGTATTCTTACAATGAAATAAGCTAGGCAAAAGAAATGTTATTAAGAAAATCATAAGGAAGAGATGATGCATTTATAGTACTCTAATGTATATATAGAAAAAACAAAAATTTACATGTAAGTGGACCTGCACAGTTCAAACCTGTTAGTTTTGTCATCCATGATGTGGGTACTAATAGTACTTATCTTACAGGTGGTTATGAAGACAAAATGATGCACAGCTCTTTGGAAGCTATGAAATACTTCATAAATATAAGACATTGTTACCATGTCAGTGATACCATATCTGTATCTTCAGGCAATTTCCATTTTTTTCCGTGTTTGCTTCTGTGTACAAAATTATGTCATTTGTAAATAGAGATAGTTTTGCTTTTTCCTTTTCCACAGTATGCCTTTTATTTCATTTTCTTTTTTTTTTTTAAAGATTTTATTTATTTATTTGACAGAAAGAGAGGGAACACAAGCAGGGGGAGTGGAAGAAGGAGAAGCAGGCTTCCCGCCAATCAGGGAGCCTGATGCGGGGCTCGATCCCAGGACCCTGGGATCCTGACCTGAGCCAAAGGCAGATGCTTAACCCACTGAGCCACCCAGGTGCCCTTTTTATTTCATTTTCTTGCCTAATTGTTCTGACTAAAATAGAAGTAGTTAGAGCAGACATTCATGTCTTATTCCTGATCTTACATGGAAAGTTTTCAGTCTTCCACCATTAAGTATGATATTATTTGTGGATTATTTATAGATGCCCTTTATCAGATTGAGGGAGTTCCCTTCTTTTCTTAGTCTGTTGAGTTTGTTTCATTTTTTGTCATGAAGATGTGTTGGTCCTTGCTCCCTTCTGCTCATTCAACTTATTTATCACCTTCTATTAGCGCCTTTACTTATTTTTTTTTTCTCTCTTAGCTCCTTATGGGAGTGGAAACTAGCTGGGTGACTAGTTATACCTAGCATTCCCTAAAGAATTTTCTTTCTAGGAAGGCCAGACAAGAGTATATGGATGAGTTAGACAAATCCATGGCACCTATGTTAAGGCTACTGCTAATTAATCAATGCAGAACTCGTCCTACCACAGTGGGAAGCATATCTCTTGGCAGAAGAACCGTATCCATTACTGTTTGAAATTATTTATTATTATTAAAGATTTTATTTATTTGAGAGAGAGAGAGAAAGAGCACAAGCTGGGGGGAGGGGCAGAGAGAGAGGGAGAAGCAGAGTCCCTGCTGAGCAGGGAGCCCCATGTGGGGCTTAATCCCAGGACTCTGAGATCATGAGCCAAAGGCAGCCGCTTAACCAACTGAGCCACCGAGGTGTCCCTGAAATTTATTATTTTGACATGGAAAACAATGGAATTTGTTTATTGATGTGGTAGTATGGTAGTATAGGGGAGAAGAAGATAGAAGAGGGAGATTTGAAAAGGATAGATAAAGCATGGGAAGGGAGGGAAAATTGGGGAAACTTCATGAGCAAAGACAAGGAAGTAGAATGATCATGGAATATTCAAGTACTAGTGAGTGATGAGACAGATTTAATGTATATGAGTCAGGTGTTTTTGCTGCATAAATAGGTGGCATGTGAGTCTTTCCACAGAGGCCCTCCTATAAAACTTTAATCTAATGAACTCAGATCTGGAATCCCATTGTTCATAGTGGTCTCATAGTTATGTCTCCCCAGAGTGCAAACATTTTAAAATACCAGGACAGCAAGGAGTGGTGTGGTAAGCAGCTTCTAACATGGCCCCCAGTGAACTCTTTCTCCTGATATTCACTCACTTGTGTGGTTCCCATCCCTTGAGTGTGGAATTGGTTTAGTGACTTTTTTTCTAATGAATAGAATTCAGCAAAGTGACGGGATGATTTGATCTTTGATTACAAGTGATTGTAACTTCTGTCTAGCTGGAGACTCTATTGCTTTCTTTTCTTTTTTTTTTTAATTTAAATTCAAGTTAGTTAACATATAGTGTATTATTTGTTTTAAGGGTAGAATTTAGTGATTTATCAGTTGCGTGTAACACCCAGTGCTCATTACATCAAGTGCCCTCCTTAATGCCCATCACCCATTCCCTATAGTTAAGAATCTCTGATGGTTTGCCCCCTTTCAGTTTTTCTCTTATTTTTCCTTCCCTTCCCCTATGTTCATCTGTTTGTTTCTTAAATTCCACATACGAGTGAAATCATATGGTATTCATCTTTCTCTGACTGACTTATTTAGCTTAGCACAATACACTCTAGTTCCATCCATGTCATTGCAAATGGCAAGATTTCATTCTTTTTTAAAAAAGATTTATGTATTTATTATTTTAGAGAGAGAGGGAGTGTGTGAGCAGGGAGAGGGGCAGAGGGAGTGGGAGAGAGAGAGGCAGAGAAGCAGACTCCCCGCTGAGCATGGATCCCAACACAGGGCTCAATCCCAGGATCCTGAGATCATGACTTGGGCCAAAACCAAGAGTTAGAGGCTTAACTGACTGAGCCACCCAGGTGCCACAAGATTTCGTTCTTTTTGATGGCTGAGTAATATTCCATTGTTCTGTTGCTTTCTTGACTGAATGCTTTGGTGAAGCAGGCTGCAGTGCTGAGGAGACCCACATGGCAAGGAACTGATGGCTGCCTCTGGCCAAGAGCCAGTCAGTAACTGAGGCTCTCAATTTAACTGCATGCAAGGAACTGAATCCTGTCAACAACCACATGAGCTTGGAAGTGGATCCTTCTCTAGTTGAACCTTCAGATGAATCCCCAGAGCCTGGGCTGACACCTTAGTTTCAGCCTCCTTAGAGAGCAGGAAGCAGAGGACTCAGCCAGGTCACATCCAGATCCCTGACTCAGAGAAACTACGAGATAATAAATGTATGTTGTTTTAAGTCATTAAATTTGGGAGTAACTTGTTATGTAGCGATCAGTCATTCATACAAGTGGACGGTACCTAATCCCAGGTAGTGACTTCCAAATGGCGAACATCTAGATACATAGAAGCAGGAAGGGCAGTATTTTGGAGTAAGGGCTGTCTCTTCTTAAATGTAAGGTCATCTTTACTGGTAGCAACCTTACAATCCCTAATAATCAACTCTTTAGGATTTGTTTTGCTCGATTTACAATTACCGTGAGTATGTGAACGTGACATAGGCCGATTTCTGAGATTATTCGTTTTTTCTTCCTTCATGGTCTGACCCAGTTATGTTGTCATTGACCTGCAGCTGGTGTATACTCCCACAGTTCTCCAACTTGTCAGAATTATTTCAGCTGCTTCTCCGTAGCTGTCAGCCACATCCCCCAAGTTACCATTATTAGGAAAATACTGTGTGAGTTTACTTTTTAAGCCTATTACCTAAATCACAAAGAAACCATCATGGTATACTAAGCACTAACCCTTATGAAATTGACTTAATACAAATCACATATTAATACTTCTTTGAAAATGATCCTCAAATCAGGTCCATTATTTAAACAGAATATAGGGGCGCCTGGGTGGCTCAGTCGTTAAGCATCTGCCTTCGGCTCAGGTCATGATCCCAGGGTCCTGGGATCGAGCCCCGCATCGGGCTCCCTGCTCGGCGGGAAGCCTGCTCACTCCCCCTGCTTGTATTCCCTCTCTCACTGTGTCTCTCTCTGTCAAATAAATTAATAAAATATTTTTAAAAAATAAACAGAATATAAACTATTTCCTAATTTTTTCGAGACACAAGGAATGTGCTTATCAAAGCCTGACTAGACTCAGATCTCATTTTTCTCCTACATGTCCCCCAAGAACGGAAAGGTGTCTGCTGAGCCTTCATCCGGATGACACCAGACAGGTTTGGCGATGCAAGTCATAGCTGTCAACAGTGCCCCGTTGTATACCTGGTAGGAAGCAACAAGAAAAAAAATGGGGCAGGAGCTTCTTAAGGTCTGTCACTCTCTGCTCAACTAGAAAGAGGACAACTGCTGCCCATGGAGCCTCAACCAGTGTCCCTCTGGTGCATGGCATTTATCATTCTGTTCCTTGAGTAGTAATTGATCTGTTTTTGTACCATTTAGATTTTACAATGTTAAGTGAATGCTTCCTGACTTACTAGTTACAAGTTATTATTTTTAATGCTATATTCCAGTTATTCCAGTTATTTGGTGAGTCCGGAAGCTTATTTCTACCAGCTCAAACATTTGACTGGTTCTGACTTGCGTGGTAGGATATGGGCGTCCCTGTCTGCTCAGTGCCTGTTTTGCAGAATATTAAGCCAGGTATTGCAGAAAGTCAGAAAGAAAGCCAAAGATAGTAACCTTCCATCAGGGTTTCCAGTGCTTTGAGAGGAAAGAAGAGAATAAAAAACATCTGTCGATACAAAACTAGAAATCTATACATACTTGATTGTGTGTGTGTATAGTGTGGGTGGAGGTGTATGTTTAAGGAATTCTAGAGAGAGAGCTGTGCCTGAAGAGCTGCTGAAAATCTACAGCATCAAGTGCTTCTTGAGGCCACAGAGCGGACGCTTCCGCGGAGGCAGTAACCGTACGAGTACTGCAGGCTGCCACAGAGAAGTGGGATCGAAGGAGGTGGAGGTGCGGTTGTGATGATTAAATTGCAAATCTCCCTCCATTTCCCAACAGATAACACTATAAAATAACATTCTAGACAGTAGAGGACAAATACGTTAGCTTGCTGAGGACTCTGTGGTTGGGCACAAGGATATATAAAGAAGGGCAAGAGTGGATGAGTTTCTTTGCTGCATTCTGTGATTGGCAGCACTACGCTGGCTTTCTGAAAAAAGGAAAAACAAACCTTGGCTTATTTCTTCCCCCCAAATCCGAGAGTGCGGTCAAAGGGATTGATCTTGATGTAGACTAGCTTTGGCAAGATTGTTATCTCCAAGTTTAGGAATTTTAAAAGTACACACCCACCATGTTATAGAGTTCATTTCATAGTCAATTTTAAAAGCTTGTTTCCAATTCTGGCTGTTTGGCCAGCTCCCCAGTGTGAAGGTAGCGAGGAGAAAACACATTGCCCCTAACCTAGTTAATTCCTATTTATTTCTCCAGTTCCACTTAAGTTTTTTTGTGATCAGGGCCCCTGGGTGGCTCAGTCAATTAAGCCTCTGACTCTAGATTTCGGCTCAGGTCATGATGTCAGGGTCGTGACATTGAGCCCCACGTCATCGGGCTCCGTGCTGAGCGGGGAGTCTGCTGGGGATTCTCTCTTCTCACTCTGTCCCTCTCCCTGCTCGTGCTCTCTCTCTCAAATAAATAAATAAATCTTTAAAAAAAATAAGGTTTTTGTGATCATCTCATCTTCACTACGTTAGATCACGTTGCCCCATTATGTACTCTCATACCAGTCTGTACTTTTTCATCTTACAATTTATCAAAGCTTGTTTCTGTGTATTTTTATAATAACTGCCTTATGCCTGTCACCAGATAGCTGATATTAATTGCCCTCCCCCATTTTTTATTGAGATACAAATGACCTATAACATTGTGTAAGCTTAAGGTATACAGTGTGTGGATTTAATACATTTGTATATTGCAGTATGATTCCGCCCCCCCCTTAGCCTTAGGTAACATCTTCATCATGTCGCATAATTACCATTTCTTTTTTTGTGGTGAGAACATTTAAAATCTAGTCTCATAGCAACTTTGAAATACATTATACAGTACTGTTAACTATACTCACAATGCTGTGCGTTAGATCTCCAGAACTTACTCAATCTTCTAACCATAAGTTTGTACCCTTTGACCAACATCTACCCAATTCCCCCTCTTCTTGGCCCCTGGCAACCAGAATTCTAGTCTCTCTACAAGTTCAGCTTTTTTAGATTCCACATATAAGTGAGATCATACAGTATTTGTCTTTCTCTGATTTACCTCATTTAGCACAATGCTGTCAGGGTCCATCCATGTTGTTGCAAATGGCAGGATTTCCTTCTTTCTCATGGCTGAATAATATTCCATTGTGTCTATTAACACATCTTTTTATCCACTTATCCATTGACAGTTTGTTTCTATATCTTGGCTATTGTGAATAACACTGCAGGATGGCAGTGCAAATATCTCTTCACTATCCTATTTTTATTTCCTTTGGAGAAATACCCAGAAGTGGGATCGCTGGATCATATGGTATTTTTAATTTTTTGAGAAACCTCCATACTGTTTTCCACAGTGGCTGCATGCACAGGGTTCCCTTTTCTCCACATCCTTGCCAACACTTGTTATCTTTTGTCTTTTTGATGGTAGCCATCCTAACAGGTGTGAGGTGATAGCTCATTGTGGTTTTACATTTGCATTTCCCTGATGATTAATGATATTGAGCACCTTTTCTTGTGCCTCTTGGCCATCTATATGTCTTTTTTGGAAAAATGTCTATTCCAATCCTCTGCCCATTTTTTAATCAGATTGTTTGTTGTTTTGCTATTGAGTTGTATGTGTTCCTTATATATTTTGGATATTAATCCCTTCAGATATATGCTTTGCAAATATTTTCTGCCATTCTGTAGGTCACCTTCTCTTCTCTTTTTTTAAATTAATTAATTAATTTATTTATTTATTTGAGAGATAGCGAACACACGTGCACATGAGCTGGGGAGGGGCAGAGGGAGAGGGAGAAGCAGACTCCTAGCTGAGCGGTGATGATGACATGGGGCTCGATCCCAGGACCCTGAGATCACGACCTGAGCTGAAGACAGACGCTTAACTGACTGAGCCACTCAGGTGCCACTGTAGGTCACCTTTTCAATTTGTGGATTGCTTCTTTTTTTTTTTTAAGGGTTATTTATTTATTTTAGAGAGAGAGTACATGAGTGGGGTGAGGGGCAGAGGGAGGGAGAGAATCTCCAGCAGACTCCCCACTGAGCATGGAGCCCAACACTGGGCTCCATCTCATGACCCTGAGGTCATGACCCCAGCCAAAATCAAGAGCTGGATGCTTAAGCCACTGAGCCACCCAGGCACCCTGTTGATTGCTTCTTTTGCTGTACAGCAGCTTTTTGGTTTAATGTAGTCCCCAACTTGACTTTTGCTTTTGTTGCTTGTATTATTGCCATTTAATTTTATCTATAATAACTCTATTTTGTTTGAGGTGGAAATTTTTCTACCTAACATCTACATTTCCTAGGCTCCTGTGCATTTATAGCTGGTCATGTGACATAATTCAGACCATTAAGATGTTGGTAAAATTCTACAGTGAGGCTTCAGGGAATGTTCTTTCTTTTTCTTTCTTTCTTTCTTTCTTTCTTTCTTTTTAATTTATTATTTTTTTAAAGACTTTATTTATTTATTTGACAAAGAGAGACATAGCGAGAGAGGGAACACAAACAGGGGGAGTGGGAGAGGGAGAAGCAGGCTTCCCACTGAGCAGGGAGCCCGATGCGGGGCTCGATCCCAGGACCCTGGGATCATGACCTGAGCCGAAGGCAGACGCTTAACGACTGAGCCACCCAGGCGCCCCGGGGAGTGCTCTTTTAAAATGACAACAGACACAGCTGACGTGGGTGGCTTTTGCCTGTCATGCTCCCTGTTTTCCTGCTTAGGGCGCAGTCACAATATTGGAAGAGAAGCTGCCACTTTGCAACCATAAGGCAACAAGCATCAGGTGAAAGCCACACACTATGCTGAGGCTGAGTGAAGAGAGAGATGCGACACAGATTTCCCCCAGTGCCATCTCAGAGCCACCGTAGTCCTTGGGACTTCATTTTAACACCAGAAAAATAACCACCTTGTGGATTTTCATGGTTTTTTTTTCTGGTTTTATTTGTTTGCTTGTTTGTTTGTTTAGTGGTACAGAGGATAAGCAAAGAAGGAATGATATGGACTATTTTGCCTAGAGAAGAGGCCTGGGTTTTCTTAGACTGAGGAGTGATGTGAGGGAGTCATAACCCTTCCTGGGAACTCATGCTTAGAGAAGTCAGTGGAGAAGAAAGCACCCCACTCGAGAAGGGAAAAGCACTCACTGAACGAGTTATGTCAAAGGAAGTGGAGGGGAAGTTATGAGGGTCTGTGGTATATCTAATGTTCCTGTTATTAAGTGTGGTTGAGTTGGAGGAGAGAGGCTCTATGCGGTTAATATAGTTATTGTGTGCATTAAGCAGACCAGAGTGCATTAAATGTAGAGTGAATTGATTTTGTACAACTATCCTCTGCCATCTTTTTAGAAAAATAATGACTAATGCAACTCTGCAAATGTGTTTCTCCGGAAGAGCTTTTGGGGAAGGGAGGTTTATTTTATCTAATCCCTTTCATCTATGTTATAGATTACTTAGTGTGCTTATTTGACCTTGGGAACTCTACTTCTGGTCATTAGGCAAAGGAGGGCTAGTCTAAAAAGAAAAATTACATTGAGCACTATCCATATAAAGTCAGCCATTTATGTCAACTTCTTCCCCCGTACTTAAATATAGAGAGTACCCTGCCGATCAATGGAAAACTGCTTGTGGAAGCTGAAGTCTGCAGGCCGAAGCACAGTCCATATTAGGGAGTACAAAACATGGCTTTCTTTCTACTTCGTTCCGCCCACCCCCGCCCCCCATTCCTTCCTCCAGACAGATTTTCCCAAGTGGCTCCAAGCATGGGCATCAGATTGTCCACACCAGGGAAAGGCCTGGGCTTCCCATGAAGCAGGCCAAAGCCTCTCATTAGAGACAAACTCTGGTCTCACCGCTCCAGAGCTTGCGTCTGACCTCCTGAGTTTTACACCGATTCTCTATTTTCTCCCTTCACTGGGCTATTGTTCGCCTTAGAATAGTGCTTGCCCCATATACCAGTACTATTTATATCCTACTTCTTGCTGATTGACCTAGCTTTGGAATCCTTACTTGCCCTGATCATGGATAGTTGTGTACGCTTCCTTCCCAGCTCATCTTGTGGCTTCGGATCCATTTCCTGCTCTAACTTCCTGTATTTGCTCAATCAGTCACTGACACACTGTATCTGCCTCCCTGGTTCCTGGGCTGGGCCCTTGCAACTCATGGAGTTCTTTTATAGGGTCGAATGCAGAGAAGCGGAAAGAGATGAACTGCTTGGCAGGAAATTCATATGAGCATATAACCTGTACCTGTCCCATACAGTAGAAGCCAGACTTCCTGCCTGTGACAGTGTTTATTGAATCCCTTTCTCAGCCAGTCAGGAGCTTGTTAATTGCTGGAATCTGATTTTATGAACAGGCTTAATTTCAGATGTCCACCTTTCAAACACTTAGCTATTAATTCCTTTTCTTTTTTGTTTTTTTTTCTTTTCAAATTTTTATTTAAATTCTAGTTAGTTAACATATAGTGTGATATTGGTTTCAGGAGTAGACTTTAGTGATTCATCACTTACATATAACACCCAGTGCTCATCACAGCAAGTGCCCTCCTTAATGCCCATCCCCCATTTAGCCCATCCCCCACCCACCTCCCTCCATCAACCCTCAGTTTGTTCTCTGTAGTTGAGTCTTTTATGGTTTGCTTCCCTCTCTCTCTTTTTTTTCCTTTTCCCTACGTTCATCTGTTTTGTTTCTTAAATTCCACATATGCGCGATTTTTTTTTTAAACACTTTTATCTCAAGGGAACATCAAACTCAGCTCTTCAGAGAAGAGCTTGTTTGGGCCAAATAGGTGGTCAGTGAGGAGTCAAGGGTCTATTGTCCAAAAATAAGAGAGAAGTTTATGGTGCAAAACTATTATTATTATTTTTTTTTTTTTTACATTTTTAAAATTAAGAGTTTGGTTTGTTTTAGAGCAATATTAGGTTCACAGCAAAACTGAGGAGAAAGTACAGAGATTTCCCATTTACTCCCTGACCCCACACATGCACAGCCTCCTCCACTATCAGCCCCCTCCACCAGAGTAGGACATTGTTACAGCTGATGAACCTGTACTGACACATCATTGTCACCCCAAAGTCAAAGTTTACATGAGGATTCATGCTTGGTGGTGTATATCCTATGGGTTTAGAACAATGTATAATGATATGTATCCATCACTGTAATATCATACAGAGTATTTTCATTGCCCCAAAAATCCTCTGTGCTCCATTTATTCATTTCTCCCCTCGTAACCCCTGGAAACCACTGATCATTTTACTGTCTCCACAGTTTTGCCTTTTCCAGAATGTCGTATAGTTAAAATCATATAGTACATAGCCTTTGACATTGGCTTCTTTCACTTAGTAATATGCATATAAGGTTCCTTGATGTCTTTTCTTGGCTCTTGATATTTCATTCCCTTTTAGGGCTGAATAATATTCCATTGTCTGACTGTTTATTTTATGCATTTTCCTACTGAAGGACATCTTGGTTGCTTCCAAGTTTGGCAGTTATGAACAAAGCTGCTATAAACGTCTCTGTGCAGTTTTTGTGTGGACGTAAGTTTTCAGCTCCTTTGGGTAAATACTAACGAGCATGAATATTGGATCAGATGGTAAGAGTGTGTTTAGTTTGATAAGAAACTGCCAAACTGTCTTCCAAAGTGGCTATACTGTTTTTGCATTTTTACCGTCAGTGAAGGAGGGTTCCTGTTACTCCACATCCTTGTCAGGATTTGGTGTTGTCACTCTTCCCAATTTTGGCTATTCTAATAGGTGCGCAGGGTTCTATATATTGTTTTGTTTTGCAGTTTAGCCTATTGACAATGCTTTTGTTGTTCCCAGGGAACAGAAACTATGAATTATGGGATTCTCTGTTGCTAGTTCAAATTCAAATCTGCCGGTCCTAATCCTTTCTCCGACATTTAAATGAAAAAAAGTCAGCAAAGCAATACATGTAAAGCGCTTTGGAAAGTGGTACGATGTGAACACTGTACAATTGTTTGATATTATTTTAACTAACAGTCCATCTGTATTCATGAGAACCACTGGCAGCATTCACGCCATGAGCCCATTTGCTAGCACAGGAAAGTTGCCGAGTTGAACCTTTGTTGGTAGCTAGGCCCACTCATTCCTTGCTGAAAAGACACACATCAAAGATTTTCATTCCCAGGGGCACCTGGCCAACTCAGTTGGTAGAGCATGTGACTCTTGATCTTGGGGTTGTAGGTTCGAGCCTCACGTTGACTGTAGAGATTACTTAAAAATAATATCTTTTTTCCCTCCTTTCCCCCACCCACTAAAAATAAAATCTTAAAAAAGAAAAGATTTTCAATACCAGAATTTCTGTGAGAAATGGATCTGAAGATGAAATACTTATGGATCACTCAGCACCTTTTCTTCTCCCTTACCAGGGGAAGCTCCTTCCTGGGTCATTCTGGGTTGTGAAATCAGTGTGGAGCTGGGCTGGGACACAGTGCACCAGGCCTTCTCAGTCATGCGCAACACATCATCGGCATCATTATGTCTCTGAACGCCTGGATCTAGATGTCTCTTTGGTCATCTCCCTTAGGACTCAGGCTCTCTCCTATACTGATGCCTTTAATCACAGCATTCTTTATAGTTTCTTCCAACCCAAGCAAGAGTCGAGCACCAACAATGTATTTCTTCTTCTATCAGTTCAGTCTTTCAGTAGGTTATTCGGTGCAAACTACTTAGAAGACCAAATCGGAGTTGAGAAAAGCCCCTGGGCTCTAGCCAATGTGTAGCTGGCTAGATCACTCTGCTTGCCTCCCTTCTTCCCTCCCTCCCCACCCACACTCACGGCTTTGATGCAACTAATGGTGCGCCTTGAAGCCATCAGATCAAATCTTTGCTTATCCTTGTTTGAACTGGGAGTCACAAGAAGTTCAGACTCTCCCAAGTCACCCCTCATCTCCTGGACTCTCATCCTTACACATGTCACATGTCACCTTATCAGTGGCTGTGTTCCTGCTCACTGGATTTTTAATTTTCTACCTTTTCCCCTGGTGCTCACCTGCATTATTTTTCTAAATTAACATTGCCAATAATTTCTTTCATTGTTTATTGTCTGTGACCTGCTAGAATATAACTGTCATGAAAGCATCGACTTTGCCTTGTTCGCCACGTCTTCCTAGTGGCAAAAACAGTGACTGGCACGTGGTAGAAACTTGAAAGACAAGCGCCAAGTGGCTCTTTACTGGTAATGGGCATGTGGCCCTTGGGAGAAGATGCTTCTACTTCCTTATCCACCTCTAGGAATCCTGCTCCATCTCTTCTTTTCCACATGAACTCCCTTTAAATTTCTGTTCTGAGTCTCTGAGCTTCGCTTGCCTTTTCCATCTGAAGTCATAACGACAACGGCCATACTCTTTAGGCTCCAGCTTCAGCCTATCTTTTCTTGGTTAAGCAGTTGCTGAAGAGATGCCCACTCCCTTTTTAACTGTATGCTTTTTGGAGAGGGCAGTGGTGGAAAGGGTAGGGCTAGAAGACTGCTTTCTTTGGAAAGTCACGTAACTACAGTCCAGCCACAAAGTTTGGCCAGCTTCTGAAGATTTTTTTTTTTTCTCATTTCTTTGTACTATTACAGACAGATCTGAACACCACTTGGCAGTATTCCCTGCCATTTTCTTTCCCCTGCCATTTCTTTCATCAGTAATCTGTGTTTTAGCTAAGCTCTGAAAGATTGTCCTTTTTTCAGCCCTCACTGTGAAGGTTGAATTATAGCTATCATTTATTTATTGCCTGCAATACATTTATCTATGTGTGCATTTATATGTGTGTGTATATTTGCATGTGTGAATATGTGCGTATGTACACACACATACATATATATGTACACACATACACATACACACCACTTTATAAATGAGAAAACTAAGGTTCAGAGATATTAAATAACTTCTTCAAGATCACTCAGAAGGTGGGGGCGCCTGGGTGGCTCAGTCGGTTGAGCATCCGGCTCTTGGTTTCAGCTCCAGTCTTGATCTCAGGGTCAAGATCTCAGGGTTGTGAGATCAAGCCCTGTGTCAGGCTCCATGCTCAGCAGGGAGTCTGCTTGAAGTTTCGCTTCCTCTGCCCCTCCCCTCACTTGCACACGCACGCGTGCATGTGCTCTCTCTCAAATCAGTCAATTAATCAATCTTAAAAAAAAAGATCACTCAGAAGGTAAAGTAAACTTCTTAAAAGAAGCATCCACCCTTCCTCACCTCTCATTCTTTTTTTTTAACTCCAGTATAGGTAACGTATAGTGTTACATTAATTTCAGGTGTACAATACAGTGATTCAACAGTTCTGTACATTATTTGGTGCTCATCATGGTAAGTGTGTTCTTAATCCCATTTGCCTATTTCACCCATCCCCCCACTCACCTCCCCTCTGGTGACCATCCATTTGTTCTATATAGTTAAGATAAAATCACTCTTAAAAGATTACCAAATCTTGTCAATCTGTGTTAATTTCATATTTTCACTATGAAACATTTCAAACATATAGACAAAAAAGAGAAAATAATATCAGGAATACTCCTGTATTATCCTATATTGTCTTCAAACTTTTAAAAGGAATAATACATTACAGATAAGGTGATGCCTATTGTATGCTTTTCCCTGATCACATTGCCCCACTCCTTCCCCAGATGTAACTGCTTTCATGAACTTTAAAAAATAATTCCTGTGCTTGCTTTTACATTATTCCTATATACAAATGGATCTATGAAAAAATACTTAGATTTAGATTTTTTAACTTTTAAACAGTATCTGTCTTTGTGACAATTGCTTTTGCTTAGCTCAAAATTATGTTTTTGGAATTTTTCCATGTTGATGGGAGGGTCTCTTTCTTTCATTCATTTTCATTGCTCATGGTATTCTATTGCATGAATATGCCACAATTTATTTACCTGGCCTTCTGTTGATATATAATTAGGTTGTTTCCATATTTTGATTTTAAAAATGATAATGTCACTTTTCAGTCTTCATCATATTCTGCCTCTCAGCAACATGTTCCACAGTTAGCCATCTTTATTCCTCTATATTTTTCTCTTTTGGTTCTGCAACACCAAGAGTCTTTGTTTTTCTCCATGTCCTCTGGTGACTCCTCAGCTTTCCTTACCTTCCTGCCCTCTCCCACTTAACCTGAAATTTGGGGGTTCCCCAAAACTTGGTATTGGACCCTTTAGCCTTCTTTCTCCCTCCCATTTTTTTCTTAGATGGTGTCATCTACTTCTGTGATATTAAATACTCATAGTGCTGTCTCCTGCCCATATCTCCCCTCTGAGGTCCAGGCATGAATCATGACGATTGTCTACTTGACACCTCGTCTTGGATATCTCAGAGGCCATTCAAGTTCAAACTTGAGAAATCTAAAAAAAAAAAGAAAGAGAAACTCTTTATTCTTCCATCTAAACCCATGGTAGAGCGTTTCTAATGTGGTGCTTAATGATCCACCTCCTGGTAGGTGGTCGCATCTTTGTGTAATCTCCTCCCCTGAGTGTGGGCTGGACCTAGTGACTGCTTCTAAGGAATAGAGTAGAGTAGAACAAAAGCCATGAGATGTCACTTCCAGGATTAGATTATAAAAGACAGCTTGCATTATTTCTAGCTCTCTTTACTTTCTTACTCTGATAAAGACATTTGTCAGGTTGTGAGCTGCTCAGTGGAGAGGCCTACATGACAAGAAACTGAGAGCTGTCTCTGCCTGACACCAATGGAGAATTTCATTCTATCAACAACTCCATGAGTGTGGACTTGGAAGATGTCCCTGCTATAGTTGAGCCTTGTGATGGATGCAGCCACTGTTGACACATTGACTGCCCTCTGGTGAGACTCTGAGACAGAGGATCCAGCCAAGCTGCACCGGGATGCCTGACCCACAGAAAGTATGACATAATAAACGTGTGTTGCTTTAAGCTGTTAAGCATGGGAGTAATTTGTTAAACGGTGTTAGATAACTAATACAAATCGTGTTCACCTTCCAGCAGTCCCCATATCAATAAACCATCTACTTGGTAACTCAGGTTGTAAACTAGATTCTTCTGTGACTCATTCCTCTTCCTCATCCTCTGTAGTAATCCATTTGTTAGTCCTGTAGCTTCTGTCTTCAAAATGCAACGTAAATATCTCAGCTTATTTCTCCACTGATATACACTAGGCCAAGCCATCATCATTTCTTATTTTGAGGGGGAAAGAAGAGATCTTTGAACAGGCCCCTTAGGGGATGTTAAGGTCATTTTATCCTCCTGCCCTTTTTCCTTATTAATTTATATTTGCCTATTTAATAGATTTTATTACTGAACTCCTTCTTTTAAGTACTAGGGATGGTGATCAAAACCTAACATGGTCCCAAGAGTCATGGAGTTTGCAAGGGAGACACATCTTATAAGATTAACTGAGAACTGTGAAAATTCTCTGAAGAAGGGATGTCTGGTTCTATGAGAATAAGAACCCAATGTGCTTATGATTTCCCAAGAAATTGATATTGAGGATCATTCTTGATCAGAGGGGCTTCCAGACTTGTTTGAGGCAGAATTTTCTAGAATGGTGCAGAAAGTGATGGCTGATAAAGCTATGCATGTGTCATTATGTTCCATCATCTGACTAGTTATTCTCATTCCTTCCTTTATTACCCTCCCCATATATGAATCTCCAGGGATGGGGCCTTAAGTACCAGAAACTATGGTTGGGTGTTCTTCCCCACCTTCCCCATCAAAGAGTCAGGGCAAATTATCAAGTTTGCATTATACCTAAGGAAAAAAAAGGCATAAAGTTGTTCCTATAATTTACAATGAATGAGTGTTCCAATGCAAGTATGTAATGGTGTAGGATATCTCTTTAAATTATTACATCTATTTTTCTTTAGGATCATAAAAACTCTTAGAGTTGAAATGGGGACTTTATTGGTCATTGGATTCACTCCGCAGTGTAGGGTGGAAATTTCCCTACAGTCTTCATAACCAGTCATCTTCCAGCTGCTGCATAATCATTTCTAGTAATTGGCAACTCATTATCACACAAAGCACCTCGTTTAATTGTTACAAAGAGGAAATTGTTGTGACCTTTTATATTAATTAGAATTTACTTTCCTTTTTTAGAAAATTTTTATTTTTTTTTAGAAATTTTTATTTATTTATTTAAGTAGGCTTCATGCCCAACATGAGGACTTGAACTCATGACCCCGAGACCAAGAGTCGTGTGTTCCACCAACTAAGCCAGCCAGGCACCTCAGAATTTTCTTTACTTTGATTTATGTCTGTGGGGCCTGTTTACTTCTAGCAAAGCTGAGTAATTCTAAGCTAGGGTCCATTGCTACTCTGTAAATTTGTATCAAAAGCTTCCACCCTTCATGACTAAGGCTTTTTAGATGGCTTATTACTTCTTGGTCTTCAAAGGTAATTTCGTATGTCCTCACGTCAGTTCAATGGATTCTTTGTAGCAAGAGCCAGTCTTAGAACTTGAATTGTATGAAACTCTAATTTCCTCAATCACACAGATATTTGACGCAGTCATCTGCTGGGAGTAAGCAATCTATGGGAGGAAAACTAGAGTCAGCTTGCAACAATTCCTTCCTGTTACATGGGGAGTGACAGAGTGATCAGCAAACACTGTTTATGGAAGGCAACACTCATTCCTCCGTCCTTGCTTTCTGAAAACAAATTTGCCTGGGGCATAAATAAGATAAGATGTAAATAAGTATGAAAGATAGTCCTAATTAAAAAAAAATATCTCAGCCCTTGCTTCTTGTAAATTGGACTTTGTGATGCATTTATAAATAGCTAATGCAATATTTTGAACTAAATTATACCTTCTTTTTCTAGTCAAAAGTAAAGCCAACATCTGGGATACGTTACCTATGCAGATAAAATAATTGCTGATAAATGGTCAGTGTAGTCTTTTTTTTTTTTTTTTTAAGGTTTTTTCATTCATTTGAGAGAGAGAGTGAGTGTACAAGCAAGAGCATGAGCAGGGGGAGGGAGAAGCAGACTCCTTGCTGAGCAGGGAGCATGCTACAGGGCTCAGTCCCAGGACCCTGGGATCATGACCTGAGCTGAAGACAGATGCTTAACCAACTGAGCCACCCAGGCACCCCATTGGTCAGTGTAGTCTTAAATGCATGGGAATCATTTGCTTATAAACTATAATGTCTTTTTCTATTACTGGTGTTTAAATATTGCCCATGTCTTTGAGGCTTCCATAAGATGGAAGAAGCAAGTTTATTAAATAGGTCACTGGTCTTTGGTTGCCAACTGTTGGATTTCATGTTTTAACATTAAGGATGCATTAGTTTTCTTCTTTTTTTTTAAAGTTTTATTTATTGGGGCACCTGTGTTTCTCTTTATGCTATTATGATAAAGATAGAAACTAGTCTCGTTTACAGAATCATAAGCATCTGCCTTCGGCTCAGGTCATGATCCCAGGGTCCTGGGATCGAGCCCCACATTGGGTTCCCTGCTCTGCGGGAAGCCTGCTTCTCCCTCCCCCACTCCCCTTGCTTGTGTTCCCTCTCTCACTGTGTCTCTCTCTGTCAAATAAATAAATAAAATCTTTAAAAAAAAATAAAATTTTATTTATTTAAGTAATCTGTATACCCAATGTGGGCCTGAACTCACGACCCCAAGATCAAAAGTCACATGCTCTCCCAGCTGAGCCAGCCAGGCCCCCAGGTTTGCATTAGTTTTCATTTGCTGCATAACAAATCACCAGAAACTTAGTGGCTTAAAAAAACATACGGTTTCTATGAGTCAGGAGGTCCATGCACAGCTTAACTGGGTTCTGTGCTCAATGTCTCACAAATTTGAAAGCAAAATGTTGAGTGGGCTGTGTTCCTTTCTAGAGCTCAGGGTCCACTTCCAAGTTCATGTGGTTGTTGACAGAATTCAGTTTCTTGCAGTTGTATGACTGACATCCCCACTTCCTCTTGGCTGTCAGCCAAGGGCTGCTACAGCTTCTAGAGACCCCTGCAGTTCCTGGCCACTTGACTTTCTCACAATATGTTGGCTTACATCTTCAGAGCCAGCAGGAGAATCTCTGTGATCTCTAAAGCCTCTTTTAAAGGGCTCACCTCTTTAGGTCAGAACCACCCAGGACAATCTCTCTTTTGATTAATTTAATGCCAAATGATCAGGGACTTGAATTATATCTGCAGAATCCCTCTACCCTTGACATATAATGTAACCTAATCATGGGAGTGACTGTCCCATGATATTCACCGGTCATATCCGCATCTAAAGGGAGGGGGGTACACAGGGCATGTGCACTAGGGCAGTGGGCATCTTGGGTACCGTGTTAAAATCCAGCATACTACATTCCATTTGCTCATTTCTGATCCTAATACCCCTGAGCTTCACTTGTCTCATCCATCAAATGAGAATTGATATAGATATTAAGACCCCACTCCTAGCAGCAAATCTGTGTTTCTCTTTATGCTATTATGATAAAGATAGAAACTAGTCTCGTTTACAGAATCATAAGAAACTTCCCAGACTTCATGAGGCACACTGGCATTTTGGAAGGAAAATATTATGTCTTCTAGATCATCTCAAAGGAACAGGCTTTCCAGAAAAGTTAGGATCTACATTGTCACATCTTTCACAGTCCTCTTCCTGGTCAGTGCCACTGCCATTAGCACAGTACCCCGTGATAAGTAGAAGGGACACCCACAAACAGGATGGTGGAGGAAACCTCCAAATGAGACCTTCTCCCCCAGTGAGATCCGTTAGTGTTTGGATTCCATTCTAGTTGTTTGAGGTCTCTTAGTTATGGTCATCATCATGGAAAGTATCATCCTGAGCTACTTAGTGAGGCCTTATTTCTTGGCAATTGAAATCTCTGCAAATCCAGCATCAGTTGGTAAGACAGACAACAAAAATGGCATATATTCTCTCTGGCAGAGCTGGGAAGAGCAATGAACCACAAGCATCTGACCATGGCTTAGTTACGCAGGGAATCTGGACCATTCTAAGACAAATGGACATGGAAGTTGTTAGAGAAGGCACTATCCTTTAGCACTAGTAAGGAGAAAAAAGAAAAGGAAGCCAAAAATCAAGTTAGAGCTAGCCATTGACTTACTAGAGATAAGGAGAGACAGAATGTTAGTTGAAACAAAGCAAAAAGGTGAGAAATGCCGGTTATGTTTTGATAGCAGACATTTTTCTCTTAAGCTGAGAGTATTACCCCAAATCTAACTGAGCATTTCCTTTTTGAAGATTCCCTAACAGATGCCAGGAATACCTCTATGAAAGAGTTTGGGTGAGGGACACCAGGAATGCTTTCGAATAGCTACCATAATGCCTGGCAGATGATGAACGCACATGGCAAACGCTAACCTGTAGAAGCTGTGGAGACACAGTAGGAGGAGTCTACCGCGCTGTCTCCCTAGAGGAGACAACTATAAGGAATCAACACCAATGTTCACAGTAATTCATGGGAGGACTGGAGAGAGGAGGAGTGAATACGGAAAAGCACGTTTCAACATGCCTGGTCAATTTTCAGTAACAGGAGTGGCTATGCTTTCTCTCAGGAGGTCAGCCTTCCAACACTGTAGTGAATAGAAGCCTGTGTCATCTGTGTCCATATAATGCATGCCATGCGGAGCAAGGAATTCTTTTCTTTTTTTTAAGATTTTATTTATTTATTCATGAGAGACAGAGAGAGAAAGAGAGGCAGAGGCAGAGGGAAAAGCAGGCTCCCTGCTCAGCAGGGAGCCTGACGCGGGACTTGATCCCAGGACCCCGGGATCATGACCTGAGCCAAAGGCAGACGCTTAACCGACTGAGCCACCCAGGCGCCCAGAGCAAAGAATTCTTTATTAAAATCTTTTGAAATTATGTCTGTAAGAGATATTTGACAGGTTAAGAGGAAACTTGGAGGAATAGAGGAGTGTCAAGAACGAAAGCTCAAGATGTTGAAGGAGAGAATGTCCCTGGTGGTGAATTTCCCATGAGGCCAGTGGCAAGGTGGGAATGATGGGTGTACATGAGGAACCGGGAGGGTAAAAGCTGAGGAGCCATTTGCTTTCTATCGCTCGAGGCCACTAGCCTCAGGCAACATTCAGCCATGTTTCGAGACCTTTTCCGTTGTCACAGCTGTGGGAAGGCCAGGCGGTACCGCTGGCGTCTGGTGGGTAGAGGTCAGGCATGCTGCTCAACATCCCACAGTGCACAGCCCCCTATAGCAAAGAACTATCTGGTCCTAAAGGTCAGTTGTGCCAACGTGTGAAACGCTGTCCCAGGGACTTTGATTCTGTTACTGGATAAAGTTGAACTGGCAAATGCTACCACCTTGGACGGTGTTAGCTAGAATCATGCAGTTGCCTTTTACCTTTGTCAAAAGCCTCCACTAAAAATAAACCTACAAAATTTAACATGACATTCATGATTTGATTTTATTTTAAAGATTTATTTATTTATTTTAGAGAGGGAGAGAGGGAGAGAGAGCGCGCGTGCACATGAGCTGGAGGGGCAGAGGGAAAGGGAGAGAGATTCCCAAGCGGACTACGCACTGAGGGCGGAGCTGGAGGCGGGGCTCGATCTCACAACCCTCAGATCACGACCTGAGACGAAACCAAGAGTCCGGTGCTTAACTGACTGAGCCACCCAGGCACCCCATGACATTTATGATTTTTAAAAAAGGCATTGTTCAGGCCCTACATGAGACATTTAATGTTAATTTTGTTGCTGGTAAAAAAGAATACCCTTTGCTGAAGAATGTTCATGCATTTCCTATTTAATAAGATCCACGTAATAGCTTTTCTTTCCCTTTTTGCCTTAGTAGCCAGGAGGTTCAGGGCCAAACTTGAAGTTCATTTGTGATTTTTGAGCCTTTGAACATGATAGCTAGAATAGTTTGTATCTTTCTTTTCTTCAGTTATGATTTTCTTCTTACATTTCCATTGAATTACTATTCATATAATATTCATATATATGAATATACAGATATTATATATTCACATGTAATATCCATGTATATGATTTTTTCATAATCAGAAAGAAACTTTCTTGCTTTATTGAGTTTCTAATCATTCTTTTTTTTTTTTTTTTTTTAAGAAAGAAAGTGTGCGCCTGAGTGGAGGGGAAAGGGGCAGAGGGAGAGAGAGAATCTTAAGCAGGCTCCATGCCCAGCACAGAGCCCAACACGGGGCTCGATCTCATGACCCTGAGATCATGACCTGAGCTGAAGTCAGAGCCACCCCGCCACCTCTCTAATCTTTCTTAACATGAACTACCTGGATTACTTATATGTAGGTTGTTATTGTGAGTCCCTTCTAAGCAATGTACGTTCATGCAATTTTGTGCATTAAATACATTCTTGGAACGTCAGACAGAGCACTTGCATCTGGCAAGTGCTGCTGCGGGAATTAGAAAAGAGGTATGACCAGAGAAACACAAAGGATCTCTAATCAAAGGAGTTCTGAGGCCCAGTTAAGTCTGGCTTCCTTCAATGTGTACCACAAATCCATTCTGTTTTAGATCCTCTATAGCAGTTGTCAGCATCTTGGTGGAGGCAGTGTGAATGTAGAGAGTTTTGTTTATTAGGGCTAAGGTTTGGCCAAGTGGATCTGAGGGAAGAAGAGCAAAGAAAGGGTATTGTGGAATAAATGTCCATAAAACTAAATGAAGTGGAGAAGGAAGTGTAGACAGGATGGGGAGTGGCAGATAAGGAGAAAACAGTAGAATGACCAAGGAAATCAAGGACGCCTCTAGGTGAAAGAATAGCTCCTTGAAAAAAACTGGAGGCAGAGGAAGTTAGGGTTAGGGTTACAGGGGGAGCTCTCTGAGTTTGAGATTTCAGACAGGGAGGCATTCTGGATGAAGACAATATAAAAATGTGGCTATGGGAGAAGGCAGAAGTGAAGCAGAGGTGAAGGTAGTTGCAGGTGAGGAAGTCAAGGACTTGAGAGACAAGGTTATTGAATGCAGTATCCAAATTAACATGGACTAGAGAGGTGTGGTCATTGTTGATTATCCTTCATGGACTATGGAGAGAGATTTAAAGGTAAAGGTGGGGCACCTGTGTGGCTCAGTCGGTTAAGTGTCAGACTCTTGATTTCAGCTCAGGTCATGATCTCAGGGTCGTGAGAGTGAGCCCCATGTTGGGCTCTGTGCTCGGTGTGGGGCCTGCTTAAGATTTTCTCTCTCTCTCTCTGCCCCTCCTGAACCCCTCCCTCTCTAAAAATAAATAAATAAGGGTGCCTGGGTGGCTCGGTCAGTTAAGCGTCTGCCTTCGGCTCGGGTCGTGATCTCAGGGTCCTGGGATTGAGCCCCACATCGGGCTCCCTGCTCAGCAGGGAGTCTGCTTCTCCCTCTCACTCTCCCCCTGTGCTCTCTCTCTCTCTCTCTCTCAAATAAAATAAAATCTTTAAAAATAAGTAAATAAATAAAGTGTACAACTAAAAGAAAGAAAGAAAGAAAGGTAATGGCAAGGAGGATGCGAGAGGAAGGTGGTGCTGGGTGTCATCCACAGATGAAGTACTTCATTTTTTGTTAAATATTTTATTTATTTGAGAGAGAGAGAGAGAAAGAGCGAGCATGAGTGGGGGGAGGGGCAGAGGGAGAGGGGGAGAATCTCAAGCAGACTCCTCACTAAGCACAGAGCCTGATGTGGGGCTTGATCTCATGACCCTGAGATCATGACCTGAGCTGAAACCAAGAGTCAGATGCTTATCTGACTGAGTCACCCAGGCGCCCTGACAGATGAGGTACTTTAAACCCAGGATTTAGGACTGATGGTCTATAGAAGTAGCCTTGCAGTGTGAAGAGGTCCTAGATCTATTTCTCTACCACACTATGAGATGTGGACACTATGCAGATTTTGCTTAATGGACTTGGAAGGAATACATGGGAGAGAAGAAGAAAAAAAATCAGCCATTATTTCACTGTCCTGAGCCATCCCTGTGAACATATCTAAGGAGATTACACTAGAGCAGATGTAAGAATCTGTCAGAGTGGTATGGGCCGCCTGGCTGGCTCAGTGGATAGAGCGTGACTCTTGATCTCAAGGTTGTGAGTTCAAGGTGCACGTTGGGCATAGAGATTACTTAAAAATAAAATCTTTAAAAAAGAAAAAAAGGATTGGCCAGAGTGGGGAGACACAACTCAGACAAAAAGGCAATGAGGTCTTTGATCTAGGACTGTGGTTGTTGAAACAGAGACAGAGATGGATAAAAGCAGGATCAGCATTCAGATGATCAGTTAATTTTCCTGCCCTTCAGTGCTAATTTCTGAACATTATCTGTGTTTACATGGCCTGCAAGTTCTTTCAGTATTCCTCTTCGCTTATCCTTCATTCTGAGCTCCAATCCATCTAGCTCTTGTCTCCTGCTGCTTCTTTCCATTGAGAATTGATTTCACTGAAAACATTTTCATCTGTCCATAATCCTGTTTTACATGAAGCTTCAGGGGAAGTCAGTATTTTTCCCGGTGCTTACTGTAGCACTTGCTAATAGAGCGCCAGCTACAATATAGCTGGGCCATTCGCCTCCACCCTTTCTGGTTCTTTCACTGGGAAGGTCCACTCAGCCACCAGCCCTGAAGTTTAACTACTCAAGAATTGGATTCGATGAACTCATAAACCAGCATGCAGGCATCACTTGAAGGGAATTACGCTGGTTAACTGATTTGTCTTTGCCAGAACCACGGCGTGTATGCACACGTGTGCGTATGCACACGCAGCTGGTGAAAAGCAGCCTGCGTTTGAGCATTTGCTGGGACCGTGTGTTTAGGTAGCTGTAGCATCACTGTAAGAGGTGGGCAGCAGGCTGTCACCAGCCCAGCGGCTGTTTCTGTACTTTACTCCATGAAGTGAGCGTGGAGAGCAGTCTCTTGAGCAGTTTACTCCCGGTTCTTGGCATTGTTAAAATTCTGTTCTATTCAGTGTTCCTTCATTTGTACCATCAAAATGCTTCCTTTTCAGACATTCGGAGCATTGAAAATTCTTTAATAAATAGATTTTTATTTGGCATCAAGTCGAAGTTGAAGGATTTTTCATGTGGGAAATAACAATATAATGGTATTTTGGAGAGCATTTCCCCCTCTTTGGCTAACATTTGTAAGTGGCTTTATGGCTTCCAAAACTCTTTAATGCATGAGATGTTTTATTTCTTATACAGCCCCACAGAGTCAGTACTGTGAGCGCCCCCAATTTAAAGATGAGTAACTGGATTTTCAGAAAGGAAAAGTAGATTACCAAAAGCTAGGTTTGAGTGATGGATTTAAAAGGTAAAAACGCTGGTTGTTGTAAACTCTAGGGATCTTTCTGTTATAAGGTGCTAACCTTGAACGAGTGGAGTTTCTAGTGTGCTACCAGTTTGTATTGTAGTAAAGTGTCTTCAACTTGATCTCAAACTATATTTCAAGGTTAACACTTTATAAATGGGACGAAATCATTGGAGCTTAGGCCAGGGGCTGAAGGTTTATTTATTGATCTAGTCTGGCCTCTTGGGTTTCTTGATATTTGGTGAGATGGTACATTTGTCAGTACATTGGAAAAGCATTCTGTTTCCTCCAGAATGAAGAGCACTGCTCTTGAATTTTAAACAGAAGAAATGACTATCCAACAGGCCTCATGGGCATAAAGCATAAACAACAAGCCTCACGTTAGAAGAAAATAGGCAACTTCTATCAACATCTACTTAAATCTATGCCTTAAAAATAATAGAAATGTATGATAGTAAGTAAACATATTTTTCTATCCTAACACTATTTCAAATGAGATTATTAGTGGTCAAATGTGTTTATTTTCAAAGATATACTTTATAATGTCGTAATACTTTAATATTCCGGTATATATAATACAACCATAAATTATGAGCTATCAAAGTATTTCCACATGGATTACCTATCAGTTAGAAAGGGTGAAAGATCCCTTTACCATAGAGAAATCTGACAAATACCACCTACACCAAATGATCCACGTTAACACTCCTGATACCGGCCAGGACAAATGAACGTTATGCGGGTCCTGATGTGACGTAACACAAAGGACACGATATCACGTCTTTAGGCACCTGCCTAAAATGCTTAACCACAATCTGTGACAATGAGAAGCATCAGACAAACCCAGATTGAGGGGCATTTTACAAAAAAATTGGCCTATACTCTTCAAAATGGAAATATCATGAAAGACGAAAGGCAGAAGAATTGTTCCAGATTGAAGGAGTCTGAAGAGGTATGATAACTAAATGCAATGAGTTTCACCTGGATCAAAAAACAAAATTGCTATACAGGATGTTATTAGGAAAATTTGCAAAATAAAAAGTTGAGCAAGAAAAGATAGCAATATCTTTACAAATAATTGAGAACGTTTTGACATTTCTTTAGAAATAATATGCATTGATTTGAATGTTATTTTGAAAGCAATCTAGAGCTAAGAGATGAACAGCTTGCAGAGAAGCCTTTGAGTTTGCTGCATGATTTCAAAATGCAATAAAATAAGAAATTCTGCCTGTTTCAAGGGAAACATTTATTACAGAACCTTGTTTCAGCTCAGGTATCATCTAACTTAGATCAGTTGTACTTGAAGAAAATTTTAGGATTTGGGTAGAGTTTCTTTATTTTTATTTGTTTATCTGTTATAATCTTCAAGTGAGTCATTTGAGAGGCATTTTGTTCTTTATATACGATCCCTTTTAAAAACCGTTTTATCTGTTTACTGGTTTGGCAGCACAGCGATGTGCAGAGATTCTGAAAGGGCCACCCAGGCACCATTGACACGGTAGTGTGGGGAATTAGATTAATTTATAGAATCTTCTGTTTTCATATTTCACCATTTAATATCCCACCTTCACACCTGGAAAAGTATCTGATTTTGGCTAAGTATCTTAGAAACCATCTGTCCATTTATTATACAAATACTTACGAAGCAGCTATGAGATTATGGCCCTTTGCTGGGAACAAATTAGACCGTGTCTTTCCCCTCATACAGGCAATGCACTGACTTGTGGAACTTCTTTTTTTTTTTTAAGATTTATTTATTTATTTTAGAGAGAGGGAGCATGAGCGGGAGGGGCAGAGAGAGAGGGAGAGAGAATCTCAAGCAGACTCTGCCCTGAGCACAGAGCCCGACTCAGGGCTCGATCCCTTCACCGTAAGATCACGACCCGAGCCAAAACCAAGAGACGGACACTTAACCAGCTGTGCCACCCAGGTGCCCCGACCTGTGGAACTTCTAAGTAGTTCTCTAATGTCCTTAGCTGGATTACAGATAAATATTTAGTTTTTAGCATGAGAGGATGAGGAGACCTACTTCTACACCGTATTTTCGCATGAGGATTATACTTACCAGTAATCTTTTTTCCCCTTTTGTACTTATTTACTTAAGATGCATTTCAGCAAAGGTATACAGTCATGTAACCACCATCGCAATGAAGATGTAGAACATTTCCATCATGCCAAGAAGTTCTCTCGTGTTCCTTTACACCTGTTTCCTCTCCCCCTCACCCCTGACCCCTGATTTGATTTCTGTCCTTATTGTTTTGCATGTTCCAAGGTGTGATATAAATGGAATCATTCAGTGTGTAACCTTCTGGGGTTGGCTTGTTCAACTTAGCACAGGACTTTTGAAATTCATCCATGGTTGTGTGTGTATCAGTAGGTTGTTCCTTTTTATTACTGAATAGTATCTCATTGCATGGATGTACTATTTGTTTATCCATTCATAAATTGGTGGTATATACACATTTCTGGTTCTTGACTGATTATAAATAAACTTATTATGAACATTTATATGCCAGTCTTTTTTGACATACGATTTCATCTCTCTTGGTAATTATCTAGGGGTAGGATTTCTGGGATATATATTAGATCTATGTTTAAGTCTTTAGTACATGTGAAATTGTTTTCCAAGGGGGCTGCACCACCTTGCATTCCCACTGACAATGTGTGAGATTTCCAGTTATTCCATATCCACATTAACACTTCATATTTTTGGTCTTTTTCATTTTAGCCATTCTAGGAGATGTATAGTGGTATAACATTGTCATCTTAATTTTCTGTCCAAATGTCCTTTTCTCAGCTCATTGATTTGAGTTGTTAATAGTTCTTTATGTATTCTACATACAAACCCTTTAAGAGATACGTGTCTTGAAAGATATTTTCTCCCAGATCTGTGGAGTGCCTATTCATTTTTGTAAGACTGTCTTTCGTAGAGTGCTTGGGTGGCTCAGTCGGTTAAGCATCTGCCTTCAGCTCAGGTCATGATCCCAGGGTCCTGGAATCGAGCCCCACGTCAGGTTCTCTCCTCAGCGGGGAGTCTGCTTCTCCTTCTCCCTTTGCTCCTGCTCGTGCTCTCTCTCTCTCAAATAAATAAAATCTTTTTAGATTTTTTTTATTTCTTTATCTTTGTGTGTGAGAGAGAGAGCGCAAGCACGAGCAGGGGGAGGGGCAGAGGGAGAAGCAGACTCCCCACTGAGCAGGGAGCCTGATGTGGGACTCGATCCCAGGACCCTGGGATCATGACCTGAGCTGAAGGCAGACACTTCTGAGCCACCCAGGTGCTGTAAAGAAAATCTTTTTTTTTTTTTAAAGACTGTCTTTCATAGAGCAGAAATTTGATGAAGTCCAACTTACCAACTTTTGTTACAGTTTGTGCTTTTTATGTCTACATCTAATAATTCATTGCCTAACCTGACCTCACAAAAGTATTCTCCTATGTTTTCTCCTAGGAGGTTTCATTTCAGCTGTTACATTTGAGTCTGTCATCAAAATGTCTTCTTAAGAATATGTCTATTTCAGGGATACCTGGGTGGCTCAGTCGGTTAAGTGTCTGCCTTCAGCTCCAGGTCATGATCCCAAGTTCTTGGGATTGAGTCCTGCATCAGGCTCCTTGCTCAGTGGGGAGCCTGCTTCTCCCTCTGCTTGCAGCTCCCCCTGCTTGTGCTTGCTCTCTCTCTCTCTGACAAATAAATAAATAAAATCTTAAAAAAAAAAGAATATGTCTGTTTCAATGAATTTGCATAATGTGTGTGTCAATTTGTTCATAATGCTTTCTTATAATTCACTTAACTTCCTGAGTTTGGTCATTTATTTCTTCTTTTGGGGGACAGGTTGACTAGAAATTTATAAATTTTATTGATTCATCTTCTTTATTGTTTTTCTGTTTTCCACTTGATTGGTTTCTCATAATCTTTATGGTTTCTTGCCTGCTAGCTTTGGATCTAATTTCTCCCTTTTTCTAATTTCTCAGGGTGGAAACATTATTGGTTTGAAACCTTTTTTTTTTTAATATAGGTTTTTAGAACTATAAATTATCCCTAAGTACTACATTAACTACATCTAATGAATTTTAATATATGTGATTTTGTCTTAATTCACTTCAAAGACGTAATAATTTCCTGATTTCTTCTTTACCTATATGTATAGTATTTTTTAAAGTATTGTTTAATTTCCAAATAATTAGTGCTTTCCTAAATTCTATTCTGTTGATTTCTAACTTAATTCCATCGTGGTTGGAACACATACTTTAAATAATTTGATATATCTAAATTTACTGAGGTTTTTTTTTTTTTTTTTTTTTGCGGTCTAGGATAAGGTCTATTCTAAGGAATGTTTCATGCATACTTGAAAAATGTGTATTCTGCTTTTGAGCGGAGTGTTCTATAAATGTTAACTAGGTGCGTGTGGTCCTGGTCACTGCTCTTTCTGCTCATTTTTTTTCTCTGATTGTAATTTTTATCCTGGATATACTGATGCCCCAGCTCTGTCTGCGTAACTTAATAGTCAGGCAATGATTGGGCAGAGCTTGTGTTCAAACATTTCAAGCTGCCAATGAATTCCTATGTGGGTTGGGAGCGCCTTCAAAGTTCAGGCAATTTGGAAGTCGGCCTCGGCTTTTACTTTCCACTGGACCCTTTTGGCTCTTGCAGCGCAGACATGTAATTTTCCCGGTCAGTCAGGGAGGTGTGCAGAGCTTTTCTTGCACTTCTAAGGTGATCTCAGTTCCAGGACTACCTCCTTGTTACATTTCTGCCTGGCTTCCCGTTCGCCCTGGAAGCCGACGCTAGCGGGGCTGTGGGTTTTCTCCTTGTGTTTCCTACTGAACCTGCTACTTTTCCTGACAACACTGCTGGGAATAGATTTTCGGCTCTGCTCCAAATGCTGTCAGGGCTCTCAGGCAGTGAGTGAGGCTGCTGCTTTGCCATCAGGCTCCACACCTGGACAACTACCACTCCTGTCTGCTGAAGCAGGCGGTCCCGGGCAGGCAGGCCCCAGACTCGCACAGTTCTTGCCTGAAGTTCTGGGAGCTTCTCAGGAGTCCCTGCTTCTCTATTCATCATCCGCCTTTGGTCAGTTGTTGCAGCTCTGCAATGGTCGTTCGTGAGCATGTTGTACAGCTTTAGATGTGTCTGTGGTGGAGAGGGTTTGCCAAAGTCTCCGCTCTGTCAGAGATGGAAGTTCTGCCAATTATACGAGTTTTAAATGAAAAATTGACTTTTTTGTGTGTGTGTGGTGAAAGAAATGATATATGGCTAATTTAGCGAGGTAATGATAAAAGCCTGTAAATCAGACAAGAAGATAATTGAAATTGATAAAAATGTAAATTAGAGACTAAATTCAATATCAGGTTTAAGAAAAGTGAAAAGCGTCTGCAAGAACTGTCTGTGGTGATCTGTGGTGAGGCTTGGGAGAAGGGGGAGAGACATTTAATAAAGATGCAGGAAAAGAATTTAATGACGTTAAAAAAATTCGCATTAGAAGAGACCTTGGATACTTTCTAACACAGTAGCCCCCAAACAGTGGGCCATGGATTCTTAGGGCCTTTGGGGCCCATGAAGTTATTTTCTCTAATCCGTAGCACACTTTAAAATACCCTAACAATTTGACGTCCTTTTCATAAAGCCAAATCGATTCGACTTAAAGGACTACATTTTACACAAAGTAACATTGTTTTCCTACATTTGGTATAAAACACCCTTTGTCTCCTATGAAATGGCGGTAATAGACGGATGGACATATCATGTTCTTCTTTGGCAATGTTAATATTTGTCTACTGCCCGTTATTCCCTCGCATTTTGAAATTTTACTGCAAGTCCTGAGATGTTAAATTGTTTTCTCAGTTTCACTCAGTTAGACAGTTTTTTAAGAGGAGAAAATATTATCTTATGATATTAGAATGTGGTTTGTTCTTCAGAAGAAAGACTTTTATATAACTGACAGGGAAAATGAATGACTGCTTTGCCGTCTGTGTAATTTAGCTATTTGAGTTAATTTTTACCAATTTTCCGAATGATAAAATCTTATTTGGGCTTGGGACGAAATTCACCCACAGTTCTTAAATCCTTCTTTGCTAAATCAATTTAGCAACGATTAGATGACTTTATAATCAGCAATCCAGAATCCTCCTCATAGAATTTCGTTATGCTCTCATCACAACACTTGTATTCTGAAGATCCTGAGCTTTGTATGCGGACGCAAGGGATTTATATATCACATCGTTCTTCTTGTATTGTATCATAAGCGACCTGCTCATTCTTACTCTTGTCAGTTGGTCCTGTCTACTGGAAATACTTGAGGTGTGCTCTGTGGAGACCACATTCATTTATTTAATAATCTTTAAATGAGCCATTCCCAGGTGTCGGCTTCATGGGTCTTAGATAGGAGAGATGGGAAGGTCAGCAAGGAGCACTCAAGCGAGAGAGAAAAGCAAGTTTGCACTGCACTGCTAAGGCTACAGGGAGTATGTACAAAGGCTAAAGTGCATGCAGATGACAGAAACATTACCGTTGGACAGTCCAGAGGAAGGGGTGGGGGCGGGGTGACCTGGATTTTGAATGATGAGTAGGGTTCTCTGTGCCACTCTCCTAGTGTCAGACACTGATGCAGTCACTCAAACATTTCAGGTCTCAGTTATGCAACACCTAGCTCTAACATTCCGCTTTCCCAGATCAGTGCAGACCTGACCATCTTATCAGATCAATAAATAGGACGCTGTGGTCTCATGTGCTGTGAGCTCTCTGACTTTGCTTTAAGTGGTACAGTAAGAGGCTTCCTTGGGCCAGGTTGTCGGCTGGGAAACTTGCTATGAAAACAAAAGTATCCTCTTTAAATTAGTGATTATTGATGCCTCTTAGTTTAATAATAGTAGCAAACACAGATGTTGCTTTCTAGGTATTAGAAAATATTCTACAGTATTTTGCCTGTGGGCCAGATTCAGGTTGGCTGCCTGTTTTCAGACTGCCTAGAGTTAACAGTGCTTTTTACATTTTTAAATGCTGAGAAAGAAATAAGATTTAGTGACATTTGGAAATTATACAGAATTCAGATTTCAGTGTTTGTTAATAAACTTTTATTGGGACACAACCATACTCATTTGTTGATGAGTATGAGTCCATGATGCTTTAGTCCACGCAAAAATGGCAAAGATGAGTAGCTGCAGCAGAGACTATATGGCCTGCAAGGCCTAAATATTTAATACCTGGTCCTTTATAGAAAAATATTGCCGGACTGTATTTTAAACACATAATAACGAATCTTTCCGAGGCCTAGATCGAAACTATTTGTCTCCAAGTATGTTTTGTGTTTACTCCCAGGATTACTACCATTCAGCAACCACATTTTTATTATTTCTTTCTTGGGTTGGGGTTTCCAGGGATGTTTTTTTTCTTTATTTCTAGGGGCATTATAAATAGGGAACCATTTGTAATTATCCTCTCCCTGGTTTGGAGGGTCCTAGATCACATCAACATTGAACATACGAATCCTGAACCCATGTGAGGGCTGGTCTGTTGATTTCAAATTCCAGAGGAAGGCTTCTTTTTTTCCCTGCAAGAGCCCATGTTGAGATGGACACATTACCCTGTTTGCCTTGGCTGGTGTGGGGATATTTTTGTAGTCTTATCTTTTTTGCTCAGGTCTATAGACCTTCAAGGGTCCTTGGCAAGAAGGAAATTAGACTCAGAATTGAGATTTAAGAAGGAAGAATATCACTAGAAAGGGATATTATGACTGAGAAAATGTTAATGTCCAAATTTTAGGGGCAAAAGAGCAAGGAGAAAATAAATTAATGGGTTACAGTGGCACACAAAATGGATGGGGTATTTGCAGAGTCAAATTGCTCTAAGGTTCCTGTATTCTTGAGAAAAGATAGGAATGTTGATTAATTTGTGACAAAATATGCTTTAAGTAAAAAAATCACTATTAGGGATAAAGAGGGTCATGGCACAATGAGAGAAAGCTACGTGTTAACCTAGAGATATACACATTCTAAACTTTTTTTTTTTTTTTTTTAAGTCAGCTCTATGCCCAGTGTGGAGCTAGCTTGAACTCACAACCCTGAGATCAAGAGTCACATGCTCTAGCGACTGAGCCAGCCAGGCGCCCCCATTCTAAACTTCTATGATAAAGTCAGAACATAATCTTAAATGTATAAAAAGCAACTATTTACAGAATTACAAGGAGAAACTAATAAATCCCTAGTGGGAGGTTTTAACACACTATTCTCAATAAGTGGAACATTTACAAAAATTGACTAAGAAATAGGTCTCAGCAAATTTCCAAATATTGGTATCATACAGACCCAGTTCTTCAACTGTGATGCAATGAAGTTAAAAGATCAATAACAAAAATACAACCAAAAAGTACCTGTATACTTGGAAATTTAAAAGTACATTTTAAATTAACCTGTGGACCAAAGGAAAAATTATAATGAAATTAGAAAACATTTGTAATTAAGCCATGATAAAACAATACTATATTTCATAACTTGAGGGCTGTAGCTAAAGCAGACATTGAAAATTCATAATCCTAAATTCTTATGTTAATAAAAAGAAGAAAACTAAAAATTAAAAAGCTAAGCATTTCAGTTAAGATATTAGAATAACCCCCCAAATTAGAAAGAACTAATGAAGAGTAGAAATAGGAGACAAAGATACAATAGAAAAACAATTCAACTTAGCCAAAATTTCATTCTTTGAAGACTATACACATACACACACAAATATATACACATATATGTGTGTGTACATGTACATATACATTATATACTCATGCAAGTTTGGTTAAGTGCAAGCAAACATTATTTAGAATTAAATAATTTTTCTAATGCAAAAAGCAAAACTTTAAAATTTATAACTTCTGTATTTTAAAGAAAGTATAGGAGCATAATTTGAGACTTTAGTGTAGGGAAAGATTTCTTAAATAAGACACAAAAAGCACAAACCATAAAGGAGTAGACAGATGCATTAGCTACATTAAATGTTAAAAGCTTCTATGCATCATGGGGCTTCTGGCTGGCTCAGTTGGTGGAACATGTGACTCTTGATCTCAGGGTTCTTAAGTTCAAGCCCCACATTGGGTGTAGAGATTACTTAAAAAAAAGCTTCTATACATCAAAATACAGTGTAAAAAAGAGAAGAGTTAAGCCACAAATTTGGAGAAGATGTTTATTATACATAAAACTGACAAATTATTTAGAATATATTAATTATTATCAATAGGAAAAAAACCACAAATAATGTAATTCAATATAAACAAAGAGTAGAAACAGGCAATTCACAAAAGAGGAAGCCTAAATAGAAAACAGACATGCTTATCTGTATTAATGATCAGATAACTGCAAATTAAAATAACATACCAGTACATATCATTAAGATTAAGAAAAATTTAAAGTTGATGACATTATTGGTGAGGATTTGGACTGATCAGAACTTTCCCATATTGTTGGTGGGCATATAAATTGGTACAGTCACCTTGGAGAGCAGTGTGGCGATATCTAGTAAAGTCAGAGACATTCACATCCTATGACCCAGTCATTGCAATACTACCTGAACGTGATTCACATTTGGGCACAAGTACAAGAAAACTTGTACAAGATGTTTATATCAACATTGTTAGAGCCAAATACTGTAAGCAACGTAAATACCCATCAAGAGGAGAATGGATAGGGGCACCTGGGTGGCTCAGCCGTTAAGCGTCTGCCTTCGGCTCAGGTCATGGTCCCAGGGTTCTGGGATCGAGTCCTGCATGGGGCTCCCTGCTCAGCGGGAAGCCTGCTTCTCCCTCTGCCTGCTGCTCCCCCTGCTTGTGCTCGCTCTCAAATAAATAAATACATAAATAAAATCCTTTAAAAAAAAGAGGAGAATGGATAAATAAATTGTGGCATATTACTACAATGGAGCACTACACAGCAGGAAATATAAATGAGATAGAGCTATATGTATTAACATGGATAAATCTCATGTTGAAGGACAAAAAGCACATGGCATAATGATACATATAGTGTAATGCCATTTATATGAAGTTTAAAATCATGTAAAACGATACTATTTATAGTTTCAGGATACATGCCATGTAGTAAAAAGTATAATGGTGGGCATGGAAATGGATGAACAACAAATTCAGAATAATGCAAACATTCAAGGGTATAGGGAGAAGTGTACACAAAGAACTTTCAATATATTTGTAATATTTTATTCAGATGGGTACAAAAGTATTTTTTATAATATACTTTTTGGTTAGACTGGGTAACAAAGGAAAGCTTACTGTAGAAGGTGTATGCTAATTGAGAAGGAAAACATGGAGAAAACGTTATATTGTGGTGGTGCTGGTTACGTGTTATAGATATCATGACCATACAACCATCTATCCATCCATCTATCCGTGAACTGAATAAATGCCCAATATCGTACTAATCACTGGGATGGTTAAAGTAATGGAAAAGAAATAAACTGTATTCCCTTTCCTCCAAGTCTAGCAGAAGGCAACATAAGAAAGTAAATTAGTTACATCACCGTGTGAGTAGAGATGTATTTCAAATGCTCCAGAAGCACAGAAGAGGGAAGTAATAACTTGGTCAGGGGAGGTGGTTTTCTGCTGTGTTGAGTGTAGAGAATATAAAACAATTCTTTTCATTAAATATAGAGCCAGCGATTTTGTTCATTAATCATTTAGACATATTTTATGGTGTGCCTCAAAGATATTGGTCCAATGGTGCTCTACCATTTCGATGTCTTTTGCTAAATAAGGATATCAAGATTTTACCAGGCTCCACATTCTTGAGGTTATTTCTCCTAGTTGGAGGTAGATTCAGATGAGTCCTTTATAAATCATTGTGTCAGATTTATAGAGAAGGGAAGCTTGTAAAAGTGTTTCTTGTGGTCATTAAATGCCCTTTGTCTTCTGCCTAGCTTGCTATATTGATGGTCTAACCAACACATCAAAGAAATTTATGGGGTTGTATCTTTGATCTCACTCAGTGAGAGAATCAGTAGGGAGTTGGGGAGGAAAGAGCATCTGAGTACTCAAACAATGTCTTTACAATATTTCCACAAATACACTGCTTTGTGTTTGTTTGGGTGGGCAAAGGAATATATACTTTGACTTCCATCCAAAATGGGTGTAGTTAGAAAAGCCCTGAATTGAAAAGCAAGGAACATGAAATCTGTCCTTTTGTTAGTTCTGTCACTTGTGACATTGGGCAAATCAATCAGCCATTCCAGAGCCATCATAGAGTGTCCTTGGTCTCTTTATCTGGTTTGTCCACAGCCACCCAATAACCATGTAGGCAGGATATTCCCCAGCATTTGGAGTCCTTTCCAAGTCTCTCACTTTAGACATTCTCTGTTACTTTATTGTAAACGAGTAACAACAAAACAGCACCTATAGTAAATTGACAATGATTCCCTAGTATTAACATTAATAAAACCCTAATATGGCAGTGTGTAGGACCAAGAACCAAGGTATCAAGGAAGGGAGAGGGGGGTTTCAGGGAAATGAAAAGATTAGTCTACAAGGGTAGTCATCATAAAGGTATTCTAAACTTGGACCACATTTTCTCTGGTTAAATCTATGACACATTGCAAGATTCAGGATTCCTGTTAAACACTCTGAAGAATTGGACTTATGGGACAGACTCAGGTGGGAAACATTCAAGGCCTACACATCCCCAGTGAAAAAGGTGAGTAGAAAATATTTCAGGGGCGCCTGGGTGGCTCAGTCGTTAAGCGTCTGCCTTCGGCTCAGGTCATGATCCCAGGGTCCTGGGATCGAGCCCCGCATCGGGCTCCCTGCTCCGCGGGAAGCCTGCTTCTCCCTCTCCCACTCCCCCCTGCTTGTGTTCCCTCTCTCGCTGTGTCTCTCTCTGTCAAATAAATAAATAAAATCTTAAAAAAAAAAAAAGAAAATATTTCAGTAAACAACCGAACCATGGCCAGTTCTTAATTGTAAGCGTCTGCAAACTCCCTGGATGATGACATTTGGGAAACAAAGAGGAATCGGCTCTCAGTTGCAATCATGGGCTCTGGGGTGAGAGACCTGACTGTACTTGCAGAGCCACAGACAGTGGATTAAAGGACAAGCAGGTGGACATGGATGACAGGCAGACATCTTCCTTCCCACAGGCCAGTACCCTCCCTCTGCAATTCGGACTTGTGATCAGGATTTCAGTTAGCCTTCAATTCATCCTGGTTCCTCATAAGTTCGTTTAGTTGCTTAAAAGCCTAATTAACACGTGCACAGCCCCCTACCCACCATTCTCATTATCCTCTTTTTCTCTTCCTATTCCCCCTGCATACAGTTTACTGATTTATTATGCCTGTTGTTTAAGCATTCACCTCGTCTCCCTAGAATGTCATCTTTATGAGGATATCAATCTTCATCTGGTCACCATCTTCATTTTGGTCACCAACTGGTCAAGAGATATTTGTTGAAGTAAACTTAATTAAATCTGATCACATGAAAAGGGAAAAGTAACTGGAACAGATCTTATTCCCAAGAAGCAAATGGAGAAAAAAAGTACCTATCAAAAAAAAAAAAAAAGTTAACCTGAATAAAACATGCTGATATTTTTAAAAATTATAAAAGTATGATGTGACAAGTCATAATTTATTAATGTATAGATGTTTCCAATCTTCCTGCCTGAGTTTCCTCAAAGAAGAGAGGAGTTTGTATTCTTTGGCAAAGAGTTTCGTGGGGGCTTGGGGTTTAACCAGAGAATGGTTAGAGGAAGATGCGGCCTCCATGCTTGAGGCATGGGGGCTGGGAGAGATGTATCTGTCTCAACCTGGTTGCTGTTGGTTCATAAAAGACCACAGAGCAGGAAGAAGAGTAGTGGACTAGGACAAAATGGGATGGAAATATCATTCATGTCTCTGGGGGTTCAGACTTGAATCTGATGTGATGCTTGTAAGATGTGCAATTAGACATTTTAGAAATTAGATGGATTGGAAATGAGGCATTTTCAACAGTGATCATTCTGTTTGTGTAGACTCCATGGGTTGAGGACTCAGAGGGGGTAGAGTGAACAAAAGAAAAGAGAAATTCCCCAAGTCCCTCCTCCTCATTCCTTCTCCCCAAACGTTGTCTTCTCCTAGTGGTTTGGTTTTTTAAAATCTTTGTTGTTGTTGTTTAAATATTTTATTTATTTAGAGAGAGAGAGTGCACACACAGGAGCAGGGGGAGGGGCAGAGGGAGAGAGAGTCTCAAACGGACTCCATGCTGAACACAGAGCCCTACGTGGGGCTCGATCCCATGACCCTGAGATCACAACCTGAGCTGAAATCAAGAGTTGGTCATTTAACCAACTGAGCCACCCAGGCGCCCCTTTGTTGTTTTATTTTTACAAACCTTATATTTTAAATTTTTTCTATGCACAGAATATAAATATGCACAGAATATTTTTAAAATAAAGGTGTCATCAAAAAATAAAAGTGTCATCAAGCTATATATATTATATTACACATTTTTTCATTCAGTGAAATATTATGGATATCCAGGACAGTACATTCTGACAAGCTTATTCTTTTTAATGGCCACATAACATTTTATGATATGAATATACCAAAATTTATTTAATAATCCTTGTATTGATGAGTGTGTGGCATGTTTCTATGTTTTATTAAAACAAATAATGTGGGGCACCTGGGTGGCTCTGTCGGTTGGGCGGATGCCTTCAGCTCGGGTCATGAACCCGGGGTCCTGGGATCAAGCCCCACATCGGGCCCCCTGCTCAGCCGGGAGTCTGCTTCTCCTGCTCCCTCTACTGTTTCCCCCTGCTTGTGCTCTCTGTCTCTCTCTCTCAGTCAAATAAATAAAATCTTAAAAAAAAAAAAAATAAAACAATGTTGAAATGATCATCCTTATATATTTTAGGAATTATGCAATTATGTCTATTCAAATGACTCCTAAAATAGTAAAAAACTTACTTGAGAGTAAATTAGTTTTCTTACTTGTCTTTTTTTTTTTTTTGCCACAGTGTAAGCTTAATTTCTAGTACTTATTTTTATGTTTATTTTTAAAGTTTATTTATTTAAGCATTCTCTACACCAGCGTGGGGCTTGGACTCACCACCCGAAGATCAAGAGCTGCATGCTCTACCAACTGAGCCAGCCAGGTGCCCCTCTAGTACTTATTTTTAGAAAAAAATTTTGATACTATAAAATTCTTTGAAGAAAAGAATATAAGCACCATACACTAATTGTATGATAAATTTAATGTGTACATAATGAAGACAGGCATTTATTTTAATTACCCAAATTTTGGCAGATGTCCCTTCTGCTTTCATTTGTCAATTAGTTACATTACTGGTGATCGTGTTTTTGAACAGAGCATAATTCAGTTTCATCAGCAACCCTGAAAAGAATCAAAATCAGAATTTACTATTTTAGTTATTTCTCATGTTGCTTCTTTTCTTTGTCATAAATGGACTATATTTAAATATTTAGATCAGGAATTTAGATGTGGGTATGCTGTCCTGTGTTATGTATGAATGATATATTTTAAGAGGTGGTAAAATACAGCAAACTACCCCCTTCTCACTGAGCCTTGTTGGGGCCTGAGGTATCCAAAGAGAATGAACTTCTGGATAAAATAATCGAAGTTTACTTTTTCAAGAGCTCAAATAATCTAGCCATTTTCACAGAAGTTATCCTAAATCAATATTAGTTACCTCCTACAGTATTAATTTTCCATTCTGAGCAACCACAAACAATGGCTTAAACAAGGGTAGAGAGTACGGAGGCCATCTTAGAATTCTAGCTTCTCAAACAGACCATATTATACTTCATTTGATGTTTCTGAAAATGCACAGATACTATCATGAATATCCATTCGTGTTCCTTGTTCTTACACACGTGTTAGAATCGTCCTAGAGCACAATTAGCAGCTTTTGAGTTATAGTTACAATCAGTTCTTCTGCCTCTGCCTTTTTATCTTTGCTTTAGGGTTGGTTTCCAGAGACCTGAGTTTATACTAGGCTATCTATTAGTAGGTAAGTAAGCAATTCTTGTTCTGGGCTGGTAGGAACGAATGCCTGCTTCCTCTCACAGTGTATCTATAAACCCTTTACGTTATTTTCCTCACACCATTTCAAATCTTTCTAAGCAATGGGGTCAGGGCTAGTAAATTAAAATTACACAGGGAACACAGAGGGTATCATCTGTCATTCAAAATTAGAAATTACTTCAAGAAATATTGTCATAAAGCAGAAGGATTATATTTCATACAAGACTCAATCATCAGATAAAATGACTTCAAGTTCATTGGGGGTAAGTAGGAAAAGAAATGCTAATAAATAAAAATAGTACACCATGATGTGTTACATCTTTTTTCATGCACTGGTTTCATACATGATTTTTATCAAGTATAATACACAGGGTTGCTTAGTATTAGTGGTATAAAAACATATTTCCCCTGAAAAAGAGCATGTCTTTTTTTTTAAAGATTTCATTTATTTTAAGTGAATTTATTCACTTATTATTTCATTTATTTTATTTTATTTTAATTTATTTTTTTTTTTTAAAGATTTTTTTATTTATTCATTTGACAGAGATAGACACAGCGAGAGAGGGAACACAAGCAGGGGGAGTGGGAGAGGGGGAAGCAGGCCTCCCTCAGAGCGAGGAGCCCGATGCGGGGCTCGATCCCAGGACCCTGGGATCATGACCTGAGCCGAAGGCAGACGCTTAACGACTGAGCCACCCAGGCGCCCCTATTTCATTTATTTTAACTAATAAAAATGTGAAGTCTTCATTTTCAATTTCAAAAAAAATACACTTGCTTTTGGTGATCATAAATTAAGCATAATTTAATTTTTTTTCTGTTTTTGTTTGCTACTTTGTGTCTTTTCTCCTAATTGTAGGACCCCATTTGGCCATTCCAGTTCCATTATTTCCTAGTTGGTGAACTTGATTTCTATTTCTTACTTTCCTCATCTCTAGTATGGGTATAATGATCTTCCCCATCACACAGGAAGATGAAGTGAGGCACATGGCAAATATTATGCACTAAAATATGGGAATCATTATCATTCCCAAATAGCAAGGAGTCCGGAAAATGTGTAGCAGCCAATTTGGATATACAGCACATTAAATTACAATTTACTCATGACTCATTGCATGTAAATACAAAACCAAAACTGCGTATGATAGTCATGCCTACAAAATACATTATTTTTAAATAGATTTTAGATCAACAGAGAAAGGGGAGGAGGGAATACACATAGCAGGTGGAAAGGGGTGGGAAAAAACAAGTTAGAGGCTTCACAGATTTACTCTTTCATTCCAAGCCAACGATCCATTTAGCACCAACTGTTATGTAAAATATGTTCTTTGTTTAAACTTATAAGGGGGAAACAGTGTCATTCTTTAAAGATATAGACATGGCCTAGAAAATACAACGGTAGACTTTTTTCACTGTACTAGAATAATATTTAACATAGTTAACTACTTTCACTTGGTGCAAAGTTTCTCAACCCCAGAACTACTGACGAGCACTATCAACTATTGGGTTGGGTAATTATTTGTTACGGGGGGGCTGTCCTGTGCACTGTGGGATATTTAGCAGTATCCCTCATCTCTACCCATTACGTGCCAGGAGCACCCCTGTCTCCTAGTTGTGACACCAAAAATGTCTCCAGACATGGCTGAATACCTCCTGGTAGTAGGGGGAGTGTAGGCAAAGTGGCCCCAGCTTGAAAAATCACTGACTGAGTGAACTGATGAACATTCTCCTTTGTCATGAAATAATTCTCTAAATGCATCTTTTAATGATTTTAAAATATTACCACATATATCAATTTAATTCAATCATTATATATAATTAGACATTTTAGGGTTTTTTTTAAAGGATTTTATTTATTTATTTGACAGAGAGAGCATGACCAAGCACAAGCAGGGGGAGCATCAGAGGGAGAGGGAGAAGCAGGCTCCCCACCGAGCAGGGAGCCTGATGTGAGGCTCGATCCCAAGACCCCGGGATCATGACTTGAGCCAAAGGCAGACGCTTAGCTGACTGAGCCACCCAGGCGCCCCTAGCCATTTCAGTTTTATCACCTTTTAATTTGTTTCATGATAAATAAGAAATGCACAAAATTCTTTGGTTGGATAACTGATGATTTTCTTAGGATAAACTCCCTAGGTTGAATTATTCAAAGGGTCTAAACAATTTTTAAAATGAGTCTGTGGTCCACTCTCCAGAAATGTTGAATCAAAAGACATGCTCTTGGGGCACCTGGGTGGCTCAGTCGTTAAGCGTCTGCCTTTGGCTCAGGGCATGATCCCAGGGTCCTGGGATCGAGCCCTACATCGGGCTCCCGACTCGGCGGGAAGCCTGCTTCTCCCTCTCCCACTCCCCCTGCTCGTGTTCCCTCTCTCGCTGTGTCTCTCTCTCTCTCAAATAAATAAATAAAATCTTTAAAAAAAAATAGTTTACTTGTTTTTATGCACTTCTCTGTTCCATTGTATTGAGGAACATTTTTGTTCCCCAAAAACCTAAAAGTCTAACATATATTTATTATAAATCAAGGGGTGTTGAACTGACAGATTAGGGAGATTTTTTTGTAAGATTTTATTTATTTTTTTGAGAGAGAGAGAGCATGAATGAGGGGAGGGGCAGAGGGAGACACAAAAGCAGACTCCCTGCTGAGCAGGGAGCCCAACTTGGGGCTCTATCCCAGACCCTGGGATCATGAAGATTAGGGAGATTTTAGTAAAATCTGTTTTGAGCTAAGTTAAGGACACTAATGTTCTTATACTCAGATGAGAAACACACAATTTATATCTGAAAGCATCTAGAAGAAGCTAATAAATCTCTATTAAGTCTTTAATACCCCTAAAGGTTTTTTTAAATTAAAAAAATTTTTTTAAATGAATTAAATATTTTAGAGAGTTGGAGGAGGGGCAGAGGTAGAGAGAGAGAGAGAATCTTAAGCAGGCTCACGTCCAGTATGGAGCCCAATACTGGGCTCAGTCTCATTACCCTGATATCATGACCTGAGCTGAAATCAAAAGTTGGACGCTCAATGGATTGAGCCACCCATGCACCCTTAATACCCCTAAAGTTTTTATTTTTATTTATTTATTTATTTATTTTAGTACCCCTAAAGTTTTTATTTAAAAAAAATAATAAAGCTTGTTGTAAAAACCCAGAGGGTACAGTCATAGGGACAAAATACAATTCTACTTTCCTGCCCTTACCCTACCCCTTTAACTCCCCGTGTCATTACTGTTTATGTACAACCTCTGGGTCTATGCACCATTAAAAAAAATTTTTTTTGGCATTAATGGCATCATTGTGGGAAGCTTAACTTTATTTCACTTGACATCTGTAGGGGCCAAAGGCAGGGTCCCCAGAATGTGCCACTTTGGCAAATTGATTATTTTGAATTAAAAAAGAATTAACAGCCAGCTCAAGAACATTCTGACCCCCTCTCCTTTGTCTCCAGAAAGCAGATATAAATCTCCCATGTGAAAGATACTCTCCCTGCACGAGAAGGTAAAGAAACATTCTTATCACCAGAGATAGACAATTCAGTGCTGAGAACGCTGTACAGACAAACCTTGTCCTTTTTTTTTTTTTTTTAAGATTTTATTTATTTATTTGACAGAGAGAGACACAGCGAGAGCAGGAACACAAGCAGGGGGAGTGGGAGAGGGAGAAGCAGGCTTCCCGCGGAGCAGGGAGCCCGATGCGGGGCTCGATCCCAGGACCCTGGGACCATGACCTGAGCCGAAGGCAGACGCGCAACGACGGAGCCACCCAGGCGCCCCACAAACCTTGTACTTTTACTAACTTACTACCCCAGCCCAAATTCTCTTTAGAATTCCTTATTAACTGAAGCTCTTGAACACAAAGTTTTCTTTGTTCTGCACGTTCCTCACAGGTTTATCATCTCGTCTAAAAAGTATAAAAACTGCCTGCCTTGGTCATTTCTTTGGATCTCAATTTTATTATTGAGCCTCTGTGCACATGTAATTAAACTTTGGTTTTTTTCCCATGTTGATCTGTCTCATGTCAATTTAATTCTTAGACCAGCTAGAAAAATTTTGAAAGGTAGACAAAAATTTTTCCTCCTACACAACATATTATGGTTATTTGTCAGTACACATTAATCTGTTTCACTTTGTTGTAGCTTTATGGTATTCCAAAATATGTATGTATAAAATTTAACTGTTAATATAGCTTATTTTGGTGAGAAATAACTCTTTTCAATATTGAATGTTCTCTTCCAGGAATATGATCAGTCTTTCCTTTAATTACAAGTCTTTTAAAAACACTTCAGTGATATTTTATAATTTTTTTCATCTAGGTCTTCCACATTTTTTGTTAAGTTTATTCCTAGTTTTCTAGTATTTGTGTCCTCTTTTTCTTCATGTAGGTAGATGAGTAGGTGAGTGGGTGAGTGGATGGATAGATGTGTGGAGCAGAGGTTGTTTGTGCTATTGTGAAAAGGCCATGCCTATTTTTTTAAAATTATATTTTCTAATTGGTTACAGGTGGTATACAGGAGCACTTTGATTTTATAAAGTTTTCTATCTCATCTCACCATATTACTGATTTTTGTTGTTTTAGTTTTACTGTTTTTGCTATTGGGCCTAGAATTTTCTAGGTAGAAAATTATATATATATAAGAAAAAGAAAATTGTGTCAGAAGGTTATAACAAAAATAAGCATGATGGATTTTTCTGTCATTTCACAATATTTTTGCTTCTTATGTTCTTTTGCACTAGATAGGACTCCCAGTTGAATGTTGATTAGTCAAGATGAAGAAGCCGAGAGTATTGCTTTATTCATGGCTTTATGGGAATGCTTCTTATATTTTACCACTGAGAATGAAGTTTACTCTAATTTTCTGGTGGAGATCTTTATTCAAATTAAGAAGATTTCCCACCATTCTGATATTATTGAGTTTTATAAGAGCAGATATTGAAATTTATCAAATACTTTTTATTATGTATTGAAAAGATAATATGCTTTTCTGCTATAACAGAATAATGTAGTGAAATTCATTATACATTTCCTAATATTGATTGCATGGTTATGGGAAAACCAAATCTACAGAGTGAAATTTACTAATGTGTAGTTTATAACTTTGTATATTAAGTATATAAGTGGGAAGGATGTATAGTACTCCTTATTTTGTGCAGTTTTCAGAGATGTTTGGCCTAGTAAAAAGAGAACAGCAATTTTCATTTTTGCCTGTGTGCTGGACTACCTTAATAGAAATGTATGATCTTTGCATGTTTGTTAGAATTTTTCGATAAAGCCATCCACGCCTTTGTGGGGATTGATTTTGACTAACTTCAGATTCTTCTGTGGTTATTAGGCAATTCCTATTATCTGTATCTCCTTGACTTAATTTAAAAAATTTACATTTTCATAGAAAACTATTCAGTTCATCTAGATTTTCAAATTTATCAGTGACATATCTATTGAAAAACTAAACGGAATACTTTTGTTGTAAAAGATATATCTAAATTGTACCTAGACTGTTAGCGATGGTGTTTTTGCTGTTGATGATGATGACTGTTTATATCATAGCCCCATTTTAGTAAGCACAACAAGCAATTGAATCTCATCTGTTTAAGTAGGGAATGATTAAAGATCAGGATGAATGATGAGCTTAGCTTTCCCCCTATTTTTTACCTATATGGCAGACCATATTATTATTTGATCATCCACTTATTTCAGGCATTGTTTGAGAAAGATGCTTTGTATATATAATCTCATTTAATTTTCTAAACAACTCTGTAAAATAGATATTAACACTGACATTGTACAAATGATTAAATGCAGATTTAAGAGGGTATTGTATTTGTTCAACATTCTAGAACAAGTTTACAGCAGAGTTGGGGTTTTAACCAAATTCTGTGGCAGCAGGAGAAAACTCATGAGACAGTACAGTATGAGAGGAAAAATCTCTCCCTCTACCTATCTTTGGTTCTCCAGCTGTAAATAAGACTAGCCAAAGACAGATTAGCAGGACAAAGACAAATAGAAGTTTATTAACATACACATCATGGTGTACACATGGGAGCACTTAGCAATGAGTAACCCAAAGGGGTGGTTAGAATTTGGGTTCAACTCAATACCAACAAAGGAAAAGGGGTTTGGAGGCCACTGTACAGGAGAGGCAAGTTAAGGGAAGATGACCTGGAAAAGTATGGTAAACAAGGGTTGTCAAAAAAGGTTTGTTAATGCAGATTTAAGTCAGAGCCTTCTCACTGGATAGGAGTTAAGAGTCCTTTTCCTGGGAAAGGAGAGGGGGACATGTCTACAAATGGAAAGTTCTCTTACAAAAGGAAAACGTGTGCTCTGTTTTTAGTGCTCTGGCTGGTTCTCAATGGCTCTTAGCTCAAAATAATCCATATGTCAAAGAAGCATATTTTGGGGTGGCATAATCTGGTACCCCTAAGAACCATGTCTTTGGCACAAACTTGAATTGTGATGGACCTTTTCAGGGGTGTAGATAAATCATTGTATTCCCAGAATATACCTCCCTGGGTCTATTTCAAGCCTAATAGGTACCTGGCCAAAAAATGTGTCTGATGTTTGAGTTACTGGTCAGATGTCTTTTTCTAGAATTGAATCAAAGCTTGCTTTAAGTCTATCACTGAAAATACTTACATGTGTGGGTTTGGAATTGTTGCTCATACAAGTGAGGTACAGGAGAATGAAAAGTGAGGAACACTGAGGTTAATCTATGCAGGAATAAGAAATCCATCATCTACCTTATTAGGTGATTTTTTCCAGTGCTTTAAAAATAATGTAAAAAGGGGCACCCGTCTGGCTCAATCAGTAGAGCATGTGACTCTTGATCTCAGAGTTGAGTTCAAGCCCCATGTTGGGTGTAGAGCTTATTTAAAAAAAAAAAAAAAGGCAATAGATCATAGGAACCCCTGACAATATATCCTGGGAGAAAACTTATTCTAGGGCTAGATGTAATAATCAGTTGAGCCCTAAAAATAATTGAAAAAATGTTCATTTCAGTGGATTAATGTAACATTTCAATAAAGATTACTAAAAATTCTCTATCTGGTTTAACAAAAATGAACTAATTTGTGGAAGAAGTTATACGGTTTGTATCCTTCAAGCTAGTAATAAGTACATAGAATTCATATGGTTTTTAAATGCCAGTGTGCATAATTAATAATCTGCATTTACTAAATGAAGAGGAGGCAGTTAACATGAAAATAGAGTAATTAGGCTTCTGTAGTTTGTAAAAGGACGGAAAGATTCCTATTTGCAAATACTATTGAATTAAATCATTCTCAATTGGCAAATTGAGTGAGTGTTGTGACTTTTAAGAAGCCGGTGAATACTAGAAGGAAATAAATTATTAAACCTTTAAACAGATTGCTGTGTGAGCTCCAGGTATTCTGCTTTATCCCTTTCTGAGTAGTTGTCCCTGGCCAGTCTCAGGTACTGATACTTGTGAGAAGCAGGTAGCTGGAAATGCAATGACTCGCAGTGTCAGAAGGCATGAAAAGGAGAGTGTATCTTCAACCAATGCCAAACAGTGGTGACAATTTCACGTTTATATCAGGGGAGCCGAGGATTATTCAAGGGCCCATTTCAGCACATAGGACAGTTCCATTCAAAAGGAGAAAGCAGCTGGGTTGGCTGTTTAGAGGGACAGAGCCTGGTTGCCTGAGAGCTGTATTACTCCTTCCTCCCTCTGCACTTCCATACCAACTCTTGAGGCTGCATATTGAATGTGAGTATCTCTTCTCACTTTGTACATGTATTCCTGCATCAGTCTACCTACTCTGGCTGCTCTCATTTCTGTTTTTGGCTTTGTGGTTCAAGGCTACCTTTGATGATTATTTTAAACAAGATATTCCCTGACTATGAATATTACAGCAGGAGTTGGGGACTTAGACACACCTTATGGTTTGCCCTTGGTTCTTATACCTTGAGGGATGGCTCTCCTTGTATCAAAGTAATTGTAATGTTTATGTGTTTAGTAATCCAAATTGGTACCTTGAGACTATGTGGGAGATCATTTGCTTTTTTCAGTCTGTATAAATCTTATTTATGCTATGTTTCTAGTCGTACTCATTGTTAAGGTTCAGAAATCAACCACAATTGCTTAAACGTATAAATCTGACTGTATTCCTCCCCTGGGAGCTCTATTATGTCACAGCCATTGAGTTAAACTATGAGATATTTCATGTGTTTCAGAAACTTAAATCATTTGGTTGGGGCCCAAGATTAACCTGCTAGATAACAGTATCCTGCAGTGAATTAAGTTTCAGCAAGTTTCCAATTTTGTTTCTTTCTCCTGCTATTTTTATTAACTTAAATAAATTAAATTTCTTTCTGGAGAATAACATCCACCCCAGATCCTTCTTTTAGGATGTCTGCTCATGTCATCTTCTGTACCTGAAATGTAGACTAGGCAGTTTCAGGATCTTTATCCATGTGTAGGAGCAAAATGATGAGGCACGGATACCAGATTTGAAGGGGTGTTACCTAGGAAACAAATCAAATTCTAAGACTGTGTTTTCTATAATTGTCCATGATTGGAGATGAACCCTTGAAATTTAACTTCCCAGGGATGCGCCTTTTTGTGAGCATGGTGTGCACAGAAACCACTGAAAGGGTCAATTAAGCAAATATATTTGATGAGATATTCAGCATTTCTTTTCTGCCTTTTGCCTTTTAAACAACTTAAGTTCTGTTTATGCTTTAACAAATAGAACTACTTTGGGCTTGCTCATGGGGAAAGAAAAATTTAATTATGGAGCATTTAGGTTTTTGAATATTTGGATTTCTTAAAGAGTAATAAAACGTATGGGATTCATATATTGTAGACCACCTAAGTTCTTGAAATAATGCTTTATTATAACTTTTTTTTTAAAGATTGTATTTATTTGACAGAGAGAGACACAGTGAGAGAGGGAACACAAGCAGGGGGAGTGGGAGAGGGAGAAGCAGGCTTCCCTCGGGGCAGGGAGCCCGATGCGGGGCTCCATCCCAGGACCCTGGGATCACGACCCGAGCTGAAGGCAGACGCTTAACTGACTGAGCCACCCAGGCGCCCCTATAACTTTTTAAAACATCTGGATAATTTTGTTTTTACAGAAACAGTGTAAAGCAGCCATTATTAGGAAGGGGGGGAACACTATTATAAAACTCAAACCCTAGTTCCTATAGTTTATAACTCCAGAGTCCATAAAAACTACAAGACAAACTAAAGCACAAACATAGCAGCAGCCCCAAGATTTTAAAGAAGCACTGACCTCCATGACAAGTTTCTTGCACAGTGAACTTCTTCCACATGAGGAGATAAGAAGATGGCCTGACCTCCCCTCTTCCCCTGGCTTGCAGACAGTGTCCAGGTCCCAGAAATGCCCATGGCCAATCAGGGCCGTCAGCGCTCACCCCTTCTGGTCTTGGTCACTCAAAGCCAAGCACTAAGTGGAGCATGTTTTATGTAAATAATCTGTATATTTGTGAGTTCTGCTACAGTTTTGGCAGGCCTAAGTTACTGATCTGATGACTCAAAATAGTACATCTTTTCCTTTTGGTCTCACAGTGAATGACTACTGTAGGCTGTATAGTGGCCTCCCTCCAAAGATGTCCATGTCCTAATCCTGAATGTTATCTCATGTTGCAGAGCAAGAATTCCTGTCCCTTCAAAGGTTCTTCTGGCTGGACTAAGAATCAAATTGACATGAGACAGATTAATAGGAGAAAATCAAATTTAATAGGCATACGTACAGGGAATCCACATGGACATGGAAATTCCAAAGACAGGCAGGCAAAATGAGGTCTATATATCCTTCTGAACTAAGAAGAAGGGGGGAGGGGTCTGGGATTTTAGAGGAAAGAGATGATGTTTGCCCTACCATACAGATGGGTCACTCAGATAAAATTTATCTCTGCTAATAACCCTTATTCTTATGAAGACCGCCCAATTTAGATTCTTCTATGTAGTTAAGGGAGGGGCAAATGTTTCTTTTGAGCCCACAGGGTCTCAAGTGCCTTCAGCTCAACATAATCCATACTCCAAAGTGACACATTCGGGGGTGGGGGTGGGGGCGTCTGTCCTGAACCTCTTCACTCATATACCAAAGGGACTCTGCAGATGAGATTAAATTAAGGATTTTGAGATGGGAAGATTATCTTGCATTATCCGGATAGTTCCACTGTAATCACAAGGGTCCTTACAACAGGATGGCAGGAGGATCAGAGGCAGAGGAGAGTGACAGAAGCAGGAGTTGGGGATGGAGAGGGAGAAAGAGAGAGAAAGAACAAGAGAGATTTGATGATGTGATTCTGCTGGCTTTGAAGATGGACGAAGGGACCGTAAACTAAGGGATGCAGGCGGCCTGTAGAAGCTGGAAGAGGCAAGGAAACAAAATCTCCTTCCCCTAGAACCCCCAGAAGAGGGGCCACCTGGGTGGCTCAGTTGTTAAGCGTCTGCCTTCGGCTCAGGTCATGATCTCAGGGTCCTGGGATGGAGCCCCGCATCGGGCTCCCTGCTTGGTGGGAGGCCTGCTTCTCCCTCTCCCACTGCCTCCTGCTTGTGTTCCCTCTCTCACTGTCTCTCTGTCAAATGAATAAATAAAATCTTAAAAAAAAAAAAAGAACCCCCAGAAGAAACATGGTGCTGCTGACCTTTGATTTTAGCCATGTGAGACCTGTTTTGGACTTGTGGCCTCCAGAAATGTAAGAGAATAAATTTGCATTGCTTTAAGCCACTGAGTTTGTTACAGCAGCAATAGGAAAATAATACAAAGACAACTTTGTGTTTTTCAAAATTGACCACTTTTTTTTCTGATGGTAGTAACAAACTGAATTTTTAAAAAATATTTACTCTTCAGAAAAGTATAAAGGGAGGAAGGAAACCATCACTTAGAGAACACAGCAGTCCTGTTGAAGATTATCTGTGTGGGGACCTTCTGACCTTCCACCCCTCCTTCCTTACTATCAGTCTGATGAACACATTATGCCATGAACTATGGAACTGGACTGCTTATTTTTCTAACTTCCCCCTTAAGTATGAGATCTGAGGGGCGCCTGGGTGGCTCAGTTGGTTGGGTGTCTGCCTTCAGCTCAAGTCGTGATCTCCAGGTCCTGGGATCGAGCCCTGAGTCCGGCTCCCAGCTCAGTGGGCAGTCTGCTTCTCCCTCTCCCCCTGCCTCTCCCCCTGCTCTCTCTCTCTCTCTCTCAAATGAATAAATAAAATCTTCGGGGGAAAAAAAATATGAGATCTGAGAGCTCCCAGCTCAGCGGAGAGGCTGCTTCTCCCTCTCCCTCTGCCTCTCCCCCTGCTCATGCTCTCTCTCTCAAATGAATAAATAAAATCTTTGGGGAAAAAAAGTATGAGATATGAGAGCTCCATTTCCTTTCATTTCATTCCTGGCTTTTAGCAAAATTCTTAACACACAGTAGGTAGGTCTACACGGTCAACGATTGCTGAACTCATTGTTTCGTTGATTAATTGATGAAATGCTGTTCAAACATAGTCCTTTATAAATATTCATTAAGTATCAAATGAAATATTTAACATTTGTTGAGTATCTATGGCGCGTGAGACTCAATCCTAGGCACTGTATAAAGAAGAAGTTCCTGCCCCTGAGGTGCTTATATTTGGAGGGGATACACAGACAGCAAAGAAACAAGAAAAACATAAATATACAGGTTCCCCAGCAGTGATCAGTGCTTTGAAGGAAAATAAATGGCCTGTGGAGTGGAGGGTGTTGGGTTGCTGCTCTTATACAGGGAGGCAGGGAAGACCACTCCAAGAAGGTGACATTTGAGTAGAACCTGAAATAAAGGAGGAAGTGAGCAATGTTACTAACCCAACTAAGAGCAAGGGCCCAGAGCCAGGCAGGTGCTTGGCATATTCAATGAGCTAGGAAGAGATGCCTGTGGAGAGAGCCCAGCAAATGAATGGAACACTGCTGGCAGGGAGTTTGGAGAGGTAAACTGGGCCGCTCATGAGGGCCATGCTTAGGACCTTGACTTTCATTCTGAATAGGATGGGAAGCTTCCGGAGGTATGGTGATCTGACAGTCTGTAAATATCACTCTGGCTGCTGTATGGAGATTAGGCTGTAGGCAGAGAGAATAGGAATCCAGGCAAGAGGTGAGGCTGGTTTAGAGCCCAGTTGCTATGGCAAAGGTGGTGTGAAGTCACTGTATTTTGGATATATTTCTAAGGAAGTGCTAATAGGATTTGTTCATGAATTGGATGTGAGATATGAGATATGAATCTGGAGTTCTGAGAAGAGGTCCAGGCTGAAGATCTAAATTTTGGAAGCGTCAGTGGGTAGATGGTGTTTCAATCCAGGAGTCTTGCTGAATGGACCGAAGGAGTGAGTTTGCAGCTTGCAGAGGGCTGGGCCCAGAGCACCGAGATGTTTGGCGGTAGAGGAAATGAGACTCAGAGGGATTTGCCTGTCAGCGGGGAAGAGAACAGAGGGTGGAGTCCCCAAAGTGTTGTGAGGAGCATGGAAGGAATTGCATCTCACACCCTTGACATGTGGATAAAATGACGAAGATGGGAGCGGAGCATGGATTATGGGAATTGACCTCTGGGAAGTCATTGGTGACCTTGAATGAGCAGTTCAGATAGAATAATGGAGGAAAAAACCTGATGGCAGTAGGTCCAGGGAGAATAGGTAGACGGGAAGTGGAGAAAGTGAGTGTAGGCAAACCTTTCTAGAAATTTAGCCTCAAATGCAAAGTTAGGCAGTAGCTGGAGGAGAATGTGGGATCACGGAAGGCCTTTTACTTTTAATATTGGAGATATTACAGGATGTTTGAATGCGGATAGTGATGATCAAATAGAGAGTGGGGAATTGAAGATGCGAGAGAGGTGGGCATCTGGTTGCTTGAGTGATCCAAAAGTGGGGGTGGGGCCCAAGGGTCCCGTGAAAAGCTTGGCCTTAAAAGTGTTGAAGGGACAAGTCACAATGTTTTCTGAACAATTGATAGGGGCAGTATATTTTAACAAAGGATTTTTTATACCACTTTTTAGTGTTAGAGGCATTTCAAAATAGGTAGCTCTAATGCAAAAAAGAGAAAAATAGAAATTTCTGGAAATTGTCCTGATTTCGAGGGGACAACAGGACATAACATTTTTGGAAAACCTGGGCTTTCAGAGGAAACCAATATATACAGACAACTATCTAACTGAGTGACAGTTATCTCTGGTTTAACTCATTTTGTTAGAATCTTAAGTCGAGGCCATGGTTCAAGGCTCCAACCCAATGTCGTCCTGCCGGCTTTAAGCAGATAAACAATTGTTCAGTAGCTGTGGATTGCACCACTAAAGCGAGCCAGATAAATAAAGGTTGGGGGAGCTTGAGCACATCGGGCTGACTCACCTCAGGATCCTCCAAACTACTGGAAAAAAACCCAGCTCCAATGACAGTGCGTCAGCATCATTATCTCATATAAAAGATGGCCCTTTGGGCCAAAAAATAGATATATATTGTGGAACTGATACTGTCAATGTAATGAAACAGCATTTTCAAAGATGAGATACAATTGAACTAAATCTTTTTAAAGTGTGAGCCTTAGAGCTTCTTGGACATTTGCATTGCAAACCACTCTGTTTCCTCATAGCACTAGGCAGTGTCGGTCATTAAGACCTTTCAGGGGAGTGTGTGCTCTGGGTTTATTTTGGAGTAAATTTTTTGTCTAAGAAAATTACTTTGCAGCATTTTTGAGAGACTGGTTAAATTATCTACACACTGCAGGTGACAATAATAAGATGGTTGAGTTACCTGCCCAGAGCCCATAAATAGTGCTCATAAGAATGGGTCTCTGAGTAATGATGAGACCTCGTCAAGATTTTCCTTTGGGGGCAGGAGACAGGCTTCACTTTTCCCTTCCTTCTCTCTCCTTCCCTCCCTGCCTTTTCCCTCCCTCCCTCCACCTCTCCCCCCTCCTTCCCTTCCTGCTTTTCTCCCTCCCTCATCTTTCTCTCCCCTCCCCCCTTTCTCTCCCTCCCTCCTGCCTTCCACCCCTTTGTAAATCCCCTGAACCATGACATATACCACCCAGATCAGTGGAAATATTCTCACTAAGTTGCACACTGCACAAAACATCTGGTAGAACAGCTAATATCTTTACAGAACTTAACCCTTTATAAAGCATTTTGGCAGAAATTTTCCTTTAAGACTTTCCACAATCCTGCGGGATAGATATTTACCCTTATTAGCTTACGGTTTCATTCATTTGGCCTTGGAGAATGCAAGATGCTCACCCAGGGTTGCACAGACAGCAAGTGGCAACGCTGATAACAAAATCCAGGTTTCCTGGCTCCAAGATCCTTGCCCTAATGCTGCATAATCTCTGCTCCTCCTCGCCTCCTCGTTAGTGAAGGCAAACAGGCAGATCGTGAGGCTGATAGAGCCTGCCGCTTTCCCTTTCTCCATAACATTTTCCCTAGAGTCGTGAAAACTTTTCCAGTGCTCCACCTCCACCCTTACCAGCAGAAGGAAGGACCCCACCAGGCAGGCGTTTGACCCAGCAGTGAGTGATTATACAGAAACGTGAGTTTCCATGAACACTCTCAGGCACCAGCAAGCCTCAAACTGCCCAGCGTTAAAATAGATGGTGTACGTTTCCCACCACGTCTGACATCATTCTCATTAGTATTTAATCATGCTTCACAGCAATATCCTTCTCGACTTATAGCCGGGAAGAGCACATTTCTCTTCCTTTTCCTGATACTGCTGTTGGAAACGAAGCTATTTTTCATTCACGGCGTCTGGGAAATGTACACTCTTTATTAACAGAAGGGTGATTGGGAAATGCGCACTCCTCGTGAAATACATCGCTCCTGAATTCTTTTCCATTTCCATCTCTGTTCCAATATTCATAAAACATTTGTCTGGGGTTACAGCAACTATTTTGTCACCCATACCCTATGGTGTCACAGTAATTAGGTGGAGAGTGGGAGAACACAGCTTTATGGACTATGTAATTAATCATGCCCGCGGGTGCGCATTTCCTAGCATCCAACAATGCAGGGCTGACACTAACCAAACCTTCCACCTGACTGCCTTCCCCAAGTGTTATGTAATTCAAAGGGCATTCACAGAAAGGGTTGTGGTCAGCTGAAAATGTGGGCAATAGAAATAATAGCTAGTGGGGTAATTTTCTAATTCGGAGATCATATTTTAAGTTGTGAAAATAGCTTATACATTTCAAAGACATAGAGCACATTGCAGTAAACACACATACACTCATAGTAAACATATTGTTTCTTTCTTATTGGCTACCAGTACTTCTTTTTTTTTTCTTTTTAAAGCAATAGAACAGTATAGATGCAGATGAAGGTCTCCATCCCATTCCCTCCTCCTCCTCTGCAGAAACAACGGGCATCCTGAGAGTGTATATTATTCCTATCCATATTTTTATACTTTAATTCTCTCTATGTATAATCCATATACCATATTTTGTATCATTTAAGGTTTTCCAGACTGTATATAAATAGTTTTATACTGTATTCTTTTGCAACATTTTTTTGTTCATTCAACATTGCATATTTGAGGTTTATCCAAGTTGATACGTGTAGGTCTATTATTTAAAAGCTATTAGATTTTATTGTATAAATATGCTAAGATTGATTTATACAGTCCTTCTTAATGAACATTCACATTGCTTCCTATTTCTTTCTAATAAAAACAACATCCCAGTGAACACTCTTGCACATCCTCCTTGCATACATGTATGAGAGTCTCTCTAGGGCCAGGCTCTGCAATTTTTTTTTTTCTGTAAAGAGCCAGATAGTAAATATTTTCAGCTTTGCAATTCTATCTGGCCTCTGTCATGACTACAACTCTGCCCTGGTAGCATGAAGCAGCCATAGACAATATGTAAGCAAATGGGCATGGCTGTGTGCCAATGAATCTGTATTTATGGATACTGACATGTGAATTTCATATCATTTTCATGTGTCATTATTATTTATTTGATTTTTTTTCCTCAGCCACTTACACATGTTAAGAGATGTTTTGAGCTCATGGATGGGCGATACAAAAATGGGCATTGGGCCTGATTTGGCCCAAATTATGATTTGCTGACCCTTGCTCTAAGGGCTATACCTCAAAGTGACATTACTGTACCAAATGGTAAGTGTAATTCCTTCTTTACTAGAGAGTACCAGATTACTCTCCAAAATGGGTGTATTAATTCCTCTTTTATATTCCTATCCACATTTTCTGATAGCCTCGCCTACATTTGTTGTTATCAGACTTTTTCTGTATTGCCAATCTGATGTGTGAGAAATGGTGTTTCATTTTTGTTTTAATAGCTGTTTTCTACAAGCTGGCCTTTTCATCTCTTTATTCAATCAGGATTTCTATATAATATTTCACATGTTCATTAATCACTTAATTTCTTTTTTCTATTGATTTGGCTATCCATTTCCTTTTCAGGTTTTTTATTGGGTTGTTTGCCTTTTTTTTAAACTAATTTGCAGGACTCTCTATATTCTGCATACTAATTCTTTGACAGAAATAGACAGTGTAGGGCGCCTGGGTGGCTCAGTCATTAAGCGTCTGCCTTCGGCTCAGGTCATGATCCCAGGGTCCTGGGATCGAGCCCCGCATCAGGCTCCCTGCTGAGCGGGGAGCCGGCTTCTCCCTCTCCCACTCCCCCTGCTTGTGTTCCCTCTCTCACTGTGTCTCTCTCTGTCAAATAAATAAAATCTTTAAAAAAAAAAAGAAAAGAAATAGACAGTGTATTGAAAATGTCTCAAGTTTGTGGCATGTCTTTGTTGTACCAGCACAGTTAACACAGAATTCGTGATTATTTTATTCATAGGTTGTGGGGTTTTTTTGTAAAAGAAACTTCCAGATTAATTTACTTGTTTTAAAATCATTGCTGTCTGTTTGGGGCACCTGGGTGGCTCAGTCGGGTTAAGTGTCTGCCTTGGGCTCAGGTCATGAACCCGGGATCCTGGGATGGAGCCCCACTTTGGGCTCCCTGCTCAGCAGGGAGTCTGCCTCTCCCTCTCCCACTCCCCCTGCTTGTGTTCCCTCTCTCGCTGTTTCTCTCTCTGTCAAATAAATAAATAAAATCTTTTTAAAAAAATCATTGCTGTCTGTTTAAAAGACCACCACCACTCCTGCAGCTCACATGGAGACGGAGATGACACTTATCTTAGATGAGCCCATCCTCCTGACTTTTCTTTGTTTCCTGCGTCTTCCCTCCAGCCCCCATCTCCAGAACTGCCCCTTCCTCTCCTTCTTCTGTGCCCCTTCTGTGTCCAATTCAATCCTGCTCTCGGGGCCCCACATAGATACAAATCTCTCATACCTGCTCAGAGATTTTTTCCAAAGAGACCAATGTCTTCACCCAAAGGGATAATTGATTGATGTAAAATTTCAAGCATCAGTCAGCTTTTAAAAAAAAGAGGATTTTCTTGACTCCCTGAAATCAAGCCAGTTAGGCTGCAGTGGACCTGCCTTACCACTGCAGATAAGTGAGATTATTCCTTCAACGTAGCATATTATTGATTTGACATATGGTTCTTATGGTCTATTAATGAAATTTGAGATAATAAAAATGTAAGTGTTTCAAAAATGTATTACGTGTTTTGCTAGCTTTTCTCCAGTGACAAGAGATTGAAACTACATTTGCTCTGCATGGGTTTGCACTATGTCGAGTGACATAATTAAGATAGTCTCTCTTATCCTATAATTCTTAGAGCAGTGTTCAGAAACATTCTTCCCCAAATGTTTTAAATTATGGTCTTTCTAAAGAGAAGTGCAGTGTTTGTGAAGGGAAGAAGGATCTTGTAGCCTGTGTGGTTAGAGGATTGTAACCGATGATAAAAAAGTTGAGGGGTCATAAGCTTGCAGGTGGAAGAAGGCAGTTTACTTGGCCAGGTCATGTCAGATATAGAGGAGTGAGTGGATCTGATGCCTATGAATCCACTATAATTTGAATCCATCCTTGAGCCCGGTGACTGAGAATGTCTACTACCTGGAGACATTCAATGGCTTTGCCTGGACATAGAACAAACCAGGTAATGCTTGACTTTGCTCTTTCTTTCTTACTTTCTTTGTGGGGAGAGAGAGGGAGAGAATCTCAAGCAGGCTGCATGCCCAGTGTGGAGCCCAATGCGGGGCTCAATCCCACGACCCCGAGATCATGACCTGAGCTGAAATCAAGAGTCAGACGCTCAACTGACTGAGCCACTCAAGTGCCCCTGCTCTTTCATTTTTTAGATTGGAAATTATTATTTGTATATGCCTGCGTTCATTGAGCATGTGAGAGGTGGCCAGAGATCAGAAACATTGGGCCAACTGTACAGTCAATGCTATTCAAGTTTGGGAGGGCATGGGCTATGGTGGAGCATCTCAGAGGCTGCTTCCTGGAGGTTTCTGAAAAGACTACAGGAATGGTGATGGTGAGATTTGGGGAGAAACCAAAGGCACGTTTCAGAGAATTCTGGAAGTAATTTTCTTCCTGCCTACAAGGAAAGAATAATGATACAACTCAGAACCACAGAGTGGAGGGAAGAAAAAATGGAAGTCTGAAAAAAAAAAACCAGATCTGAACAGATCTTTTCCTGGGTCAGGGATGTTCTAGATGCCACCAGGCAACCTCAGGGAATGAGTGTACCAAGACTCTCCAACCTGAGTCCTAGAAGGAAAGGAAAGAAGCACAGTCAGCTCAGCAGCCTGGATTGAGGGATCTGATCAAGATTTAAATATTCATGATAAAAACTCTGTATGAGGACCCAGGGAGGAAGGAGATGCTTCCTTGCCATGGATGTTACAAGACAGAGGGATGGAAATGGAAGCTTTTAGCCTTCTCTAGATTTAATGTCTATGTCCATTTCATAGTGGTAGTGGTGCTGGTAGGGTTGTTGATGGTAATGATGGTAAATGATGACTCCCAGGGGAGGAAGGACAAGATGTTGCTGCTACACAGAAAATATAGTACTGGGAGTGTTGAGAGTTGAATAAAGAGTGCCTGTGTCTTGAAAGATAAGAACTGTTTTAGTGACTTGGGCATTTCAGAAAAGGGATGGTCAATACAAGTGTTATTATTAGATACGACTTTGAAATTGGGACTTCACAGTTCTTCACCAAAATTATGCTTTCTTCCCATTCAGGCCCTCTAACTAGCCTTGTTAAGAAACCAGGAGAGGTGGGGCGCCTGGGTGGCTCAGTCGGTTAAGCGTCTGCCTTTGGCTCAGGTCATGATCCCAGGGTCCTGGGATGGAGCCCCGCATCAGACTCCCTGCTCAGCGGGGAGCCTGCTTCTCCCTCTCCTCCCTGCTTGTGCTCTCCATCGCTATCCCTGTCTCTGTCTTTCTCTCAAATAAATAAATAAAATCTTAAAAAAAAAAAAAAAAAAGAAACCAAGAGAGGAAGACAAGCACCTGCTCTCTGTGAACTCACGATCTAGAAGAGAAAAAAGATAAACACATAATGGCAGTCCGGTGGATAGGTGCTGTGAGAGGAGCTTGCGGGTGGACTCTAATGCCTAAAATTTCCCCCACCCCTCTGTTCCAAACCACTCCCTACCTTCACCCTGCACACCCACATATAAAGTGGCTCTTTCTTCACAGACCCTGCCAGTGACCAAAATAGCCAGGTCGGGAAGATAGATTGAAAGCTCTGGTGGTCTTCTTTTTAAAAAGTCAATCTTGGGGGCGCCTGGGTGGCTCAGTCGTTAAGTGTCTGCCTTCGGCTTAGGTCATGATCCCAGGGTCCTAGGATTGAGCCCCGCATTGGGCTCCCTGCTCGGCGGGAAGCCTGTTTCTCCCTCTCCCACTGCCCCGCTTGTGTTCCCTCTCTAGCTGTGTCTCTCTCTGTCAAATACATAAATAAATAAAATCTTAAAAAAATAAAATAAAATAAAAAGTCAATCTTGGGGGGCCTGGCTGGCTCAATGGGTGGAGCATGCGACTCTTGATCTTGGCATTGTGAGTTCAAGCCCCACATTGGGTGTAGACATTATTGAAATAAATAAGTAAACAAACTTTAAAAAAAAAGTCAATCTTGTTACCAACATAAGCAATGAGATCTATAACGAAATAACAATAACTTATATAAAAGGGTACTTACAATGCCATACACCCTGTTAAGCACCGTACTTAAACTATGTCATTTATTCCTGACAGCATTTTAAAGCAGCTGCAGTCGTGCCTCATCACCTTATCCCTTGTTCATTTGACCCTCTTTGTTTTGGAAAGGCAAGGAAAGAAGCTTAGTCAGTTTAAGCGACTCGCTGAAGGAAACACAGCTAGTAGTGGTCAGAGCCTTGCATCGATCCAGCTCCATCTCTGAGAGCTAAGCTCTTATCTGTCTGCACTGAAGTGCTCTGGCGCCTGTAACTCAGTGAGCATGAGGGCCATGCCACAGGTGCCCTGGCTCTCTCCCTGCCCAGCCAACCAGCATCGTGGGAAAGTTACCTTGCTTGGCCAGAGCTAATGATAACTGCAGAGCAGGAGTCTCTCTCCGGAGTTTATTTAAAATAACAAATTAGCAAAGCAGCTAATGACCACAGTGGTTGCTGATTTGGTTTGCCTGGACTGAACTGAGTTTTCCATGAGTCTTGACTCAAAGAGCACTGGGAGAGTGAATCTGGAAATGCAAAATAAGACATTCCTTACTGGGCAAGTCCTTTTCTTTCCCTACCCTGTTGTTAGTAATGCCTTAACCCCAAATTCTGGTCTCTGCTTCATAATAAATATCTCAGAAAGTTATTCTATGAGTTCTTTCTGAAATTGTTGCTTGCCTTTTGTTTTGTTCTTTTGAAACAGCCGTAAGGAATGATTTTCATTGCTTTCTTCCCTGTACTGTATTATGAGTAGATACTTGGAGTAGACAGTGAAGAACATTTGTCCATTCTAGAGGAGCTTGACTAAAGCATATCAAATGCATGAATAAAGCATTTGGTCCCTCTCGCTGACTCTTAACCTCTACAAAGTAGCACCAACTAGTATTTTCCATTGGCAAGTTAGTAGTCCTTAGATGGCATAATACTGGGGAGCATCAACTGCAGCTTCAACCCTTTCCTGAGAGAGAGAGAAAGGGGGTGGCGTGGGGGAGGAGTATCCTGACCTATTGCCGGGATTCATAAGAGCGCCTATAGTCTTGAGGCAGAAATCTTATCTAAAAGACTAAAAATTACCTTCAAATTGAAGTCCATTTGTTAGAAGTAAGGGTGGTTGGTAAAGAACTCTCTTGGCAGCTTGAGAGTCCTGGTTGAAAACTACAGGTGATCAAACAGACATCTGCTATTCCCACTTTGATCTGGAAAGTTCAGATTTCCCCTTAGCAGCCCAGAGAGATCAAAGTCCCTGAGGGCAGCACAACTGAAGGCCCTCCAATTTTCCTTCCTCTGCAGAGAGAAAGTTTTCCCCCACTTTGTCTACTCATCCATGACCTTCCCTTAGCACTTAACCCTGGCTGTTCATGTTTCTGGGAACTCCTTGCTCAAATTGCACAAAATGGCTCTATAGTCATTCTCTCCCTGCTTCTCTGAATAGACCTTTCTTCCTGCATCCTCTTCTCTTTCCCCTAAATCTGCGCTCCTCTTCCACCCTCTCTGCCTGCTGCCTTATAAGTTCATCTCAGCTCAAGTTTCTGTTCCCTCAGTAAACTGGCTTCTCTCTTAGTCACACAATACATCGGTTTTTTCTTCATTTATTTCCTCCACTCTACCAGCGCCCTTTCCTTCTCATTTTGTTCTGGTTTTTTTTTACTACTAATTTTCCTAGGGTTTTATAGAGCCTATGTTTTCTTTCATTCCTATCAGAGTCTGAGTCACTGAAAATGTTCTGTGGCTTGCTTGAATAAATCTTCCCCTGATTATTCACATCATCTGCCTTCTCCATCCAAAATGCATTCATTCTGTTACAAGCACTTTTGTTTAGACCCCACATTTGCTTCTTCTTGTGTTGTGTGCTTTGGCTTGGGACAGTTCTGCTTGCATCCACCCCTTTTTCCTCAGTAAGCAGCACCAAGGGTTCCCTTGATTCACTTCTACTGTTTCCTGAACTCTATTTGAATCTTCCTCTTGGAACCCCACATGGAGGACTGGGCACTGCTGTTTGTTCATCTGTGTTCATCCATCCATTTCCTACAAGAACGGGGAGAGGGGGTGGGGCTTTTCAGCTGGAAATGGAGAATTCCATCTCCTTGAAATTTTCCTCCCTACCTGGTGAAACTCCTCTGCCAGGGGGTTCCTGTGTCAGGCCACAGCAATGCTTCTACCCACTTAGGGGTGATCTGGTCACGTTGGAGAGAAAATGGGCCAGAGTGAAATATGGAGGTTTTCCATAACTGTGTTTGGTGAAACAGTGGAATTTTCTATATGCAGCTCCCTTTGATCCACTGCTGCCACTTGGCCTCCTGATGCCGTTTTTTTTTTTTTTAATTTTTTATTATGTTATGTTAATCACCATACATTACATCATTAGTTTTTGATGTAGTGTTCCATGATTCATTGTTTGTGCATAACACCCAGTGCTCCATGCAGAATGTGCCCTCCTTAATACCCATCACCGGGCTAACCCATCCTCCCACCCCCCTCCCCTCTAGAACCCTCAGTTTGTTTCTCAGAGTCCATAGTCTCTCATGGTTCGTCTCCCCCTCCGATTTCCCCCCCTTCATTCTTCCCCTCCTGCTATCTTTTTTTTTTTTTTAACATATAATGTATTATTTGTTTCAGAGGTACAGGTCTGTGATTCAACAGTCTTACACAATTCACAGCGCTCACCATAGCACATACCCTCCCCAGCTCTGTGAATTGTCCAGTGCCATTTTATAGTGATGCTGTAAGCCCAAGCAACACCCCCAGACCTTCTTTCTCTCAGTCAGGAAGTCAGATAAATTAAGAAGAGTGGCACATGGCTCTACACTTTTTCCTCAGCACCACAGACACTGCTCTTCCGTGGTGAGTTCATCCTGTTGCTGCATAACGAATTACCACAATTTTAGCAGCTTAAAACAACACAATATCTTGCAATTCCTGTGGGCCATGTTTGAGCACAGCTTAACTGGGTCTTTTGCTTGGGGCCTCACAGCTGGCGACTCTGGAGTCAGCCAGGGCTGCGATGTCATCTACGGCTTGACTGGGGAAGGACCCTGTCAGAAATTTCCTCAGCTTTTCGGCAGGTCATCTCCTGAGGTGTTATGCCTGAGGTGTCTGGCTTTTTATTGGCCATCAGCTGAAGGCTGCCCTCAGGCCCTAGAAGTCTCCCGTAGTTTCTAGACACATGGCCCACTTCACAGGCAGTTCACAACATGGCAGCTTACTTCTTCAAGTCCAGCAGGAGAATTTCTCCAGCAGGAGAATTCCAGTCTTCTGGGACTGAGTCTTCTATAATGAAATATAATCGTGAGAGTAACATCCCATCAGCTTTTCTGAGAAGCAAGTCACAGGTCCCAGCCATCCGTAAGAGGATGGGACTCTACAGGGCTGTGGCTCACTGGAGGTTACCTTAGGGCATGAAGAATAAGAGGCTGGCCATTTCTTCTTAGCAGAGTCCCTCAGAATTTCCTCCCTCCCTTCCTGTGCCACAAACACCTTCTAAAGATCCTGCAATGCTTTGAATGGGGAACATCAAGCTTCAGATGCAGTACATTCCCACAATCTGGAAACTAATTATAAAGGTGCCTGATTTTACAGCCCATAGGCATCAACATCAACTGCATTGGATGAGTTATCAAATGGGTGGGTTCTATCCCAACAAAATCACTTGGAAATAACTGTGCTGATGTCTAGGACAGGATTTCTCAACTGCAACACTATTGACCTTTGAGGCTGGAAAATTCTTTGTTGTTGGAGACTCTTCTGTATATTGTAGGATCTTTAACAACATACCTGGCCCCTCCTCCCCCTTCCAGGGATGTATCAACTAAAAATGTCTCCAGACATCACCAAGTGTCCCTCGTAGGGAGGAGAGCATAATCAACCCCAGCTGAGATCCATTAAGCCAGGTTCATTCCCAGGTTTCCGTTAAGGAGACAGTGGGCATCTCCTGATTGCAGTAAAATCCATGCAGTGTAATTTCATGGCACCATAATTAGGATGGAATTGGTATGAATACAGCTGTGAGTCTATCCAACTGCATTACAACTGATGATATAAGGCAGTGGGAAATTTCGAGCCATGCTTCAGGCAGCCTAATAGGGTCTGAAGGTTTCCATTTCTAGTTTGGACTGTAACTTCTCTCTGCCCAGGTCACTTACCCTGTAAAATAAGGTAGATTTTGTACACCTCCGTGAAATAAGGGTATTGTCATCACAGAAATGATACTTTGGTTTGAAAAGTACTGCCGCATCTATTGAAATCCCCCTGCCCCAGCAATGGGCCTGGCAGTTGGAATATCTGAATTTGCCATTTACAATCTCAGGACGTTTCTTTTAATTGAGAAAAGAATGAAATTTCACAACTTACATAATTAAACAATAATAAAAAGTCTTGTGAAACATAGTTTGCTTATTGAATCTCTATACACGATCCATTTCCCAAACATTTGTTTATGTCCCCATTTTTGCACTTTAATTTAAGACTCCAATTTTCTAGCCCTTCAAATGATAATAAAATGTACAAAACAGGAAATGAAAGGCCTCAGACACATGTTTGGCAATCCATTAGGAATTGCAATTTGTAGAGATGACCCCATAAATCTAAATTATTGGCACACGTGAAAGATTATTTCCATTTATTTTGTTTTATTATGCAATTTTTTCATTCAAGCTGAGGTTAGTATTAAGTCCTGCCAGTTCTGTAGTCATAACCTGATGATTTCATTTATTTTGTAAATATCTGCAGTCTTGACCCATCTCTTCAGGTCATTCTGCTATTGGCAGCATTAATTGAAATATATTCTACAACCAAGGTCTTAAAATAGAGAAGGCCTGTTAATAACCTGTAATATAAATTGGCTGGAAACGTGAATATCTCTTTATATTCCAGAGTTTAAATAAGAAGTAAAATCAAGGATATATTATGGCTTAATGTGCCATTTGGATCATTTACACATTTGTGTGGAAATGAAGTTCTTGCATTTTGAAAATTATTGCTGAACCTATTACTTTCGGAAACTTGTGGAAATCAGGTACCATATCCTTTCAATCAGTAATGTGCTTTTTTCTCTGAGTGCAAGTAGAATGAGGACATCCTCCCCAGTGAGGAGAGAATGATAGTATTATTTACCAACGCTATGACTTTCTCTGGTCTCCTCTCCACAAGTTAACAAATTCTAATTCTTGCTTCACTTCAGTTACCCAGGGACAAAGTCACGATTTCTAACTTTAATACTTAGAATGGCCATACATCCCTGTTTGCCCAGATCAGTCCTGGTTTACATCTGTTTTCTGGGTGTCCATATTTTCAAAACTTCCACTTGTTCTCACAAGCATTTGGTTTGGACCATGACATATATGGTCCTCCTCTTAACCATGACTTCTTGAGGGAGTCTGGAGAGAAAGTGGTCCACGTTTCCATGTAGGAGGTATTGCCGTGGATGTCCACCAGGGAGTGCTCTTGTTTCTGGCTTACATCCCTCAGCTAGAGAAGGTTTTTTCTCCCGGCAGATTTTTAAGAAAGAGAAAAGCTAAAGGCGCCTGGGTGGCTCAGTGGGTTGAGCCTCTGACTCTTGATTTCGGCTTGGGTGATGGTTGAAGGGTCATGAGATCAAGCCCCACATCGGGCTCCACTCGGAGCATGGAGCCTGCTTAGGATTCTTTCTTTCCCTCTCCCTCTGCCCCCCCCCCCCCCGCCATGCCGTGTGTGCACACATACACGCTCTCTCTCTGTCTAAAAAAATAAAATAAATAAAGTCTATTAAAAAAGAGAGAGAGAGAAGCCAAGTCATAGATATCTGTGAGGAGATATTAGCTGGGCACAAAGCTCTCAGTAGAACTTCTAAAAGTTGGAAGCAGAAAACGAAAGCGAAGTCTACACTAAAAACACCAGAAAGCATCAGAGTCTGAAGAAGGAATAGAAGACCATCGTTGAGAAGAAAAAATAAGTGGAAGCATCTAGAATTCTAGAAATTATTTATGTTGTGATTATTTGGAAAGTATAATTCAAAGAGAATTTATGAGCATGTCCCTTTCAGTAGTGCTTATAGCTGCTTTTCTAGATACCTATAGAAGGTCGATACAATAGCATCATAGATTTTTTTTGAGCAATCCAGCTGAACAATGCAAAGCTGAATTATTTCTTTATAAAGGCATCAATATTGCATTTTATTATCTTCTGAAAATGTATCAGACTCAACTCCTGTGAATTATTTACCTACTGGTTTGCCTTTCCTCCCATGTAAATGGCTGCATATTCAAAGCAACCCACAGGAAACTTGATCATGGCAAGTCTTTCCTGACTTTCTCACTTTGGTTCTTTTCATGAGCTAAGTCACCTTGGACAGAGTGGTTTGTACATGACCAAAAATTAAGTTGTCCTGTTCTACTGTGGCTTATTGCCCAGCACAAACCTCTGGTCCTCCCGTGGGCTAAGACCACAGAGAATGAAAATAAGCTTTCCTTTGTTGCTTTTATTTTTATTTTGCTTGTAGATACAACTTCTGTGTTATGACTTGGTTGAAGTTAATGGCAACAACAATTTCTTCCCTTCTAGGATAATGGTATCTTTCTTTTTTTCAGCTAAGATTTTCCCAGAAGCTGCACTGTAAGAGGACTGCACGTGTTTTTGCTTCCAGTTTTTTTGTTTTTTTGTTTTAAGATTTTTATTTATCTGACAGAGACACAGCGAGAGAGGAAACACAAGCAGGGGGAGTGGGAGAGGGAGAAGCAGTCTTCCTGCCGAGCAGGGAGCCTGATGCGGGGCTCGATCCCAGGACCCCGAAGATGATGACGCTTAACGACTGAGCCCCCCAGGTGCTCCTGCTTACGGTTAAATATGAGCAGAGCAGTTTTTGTCTCAGGCAGTCCTCGGTCATGGTTTTATAAGTAGTGAGCTTGTCATTACTTATGGTTTCTCTTTTGCCAGGCTGCTTTCTCAGCTGTGAATCTGACCATTGTCTTATATACTCTAAGTACTTAACTGGGAGGAAGGAAGCTCATAGATCTAGTAACGGGATGAAAAGGAACAACAAAGCTGCCCAACCTTTCCCACGCCTGATGACGCTTGGGTTGCTGTTTTTAGAATGCCAGTTTCTCCTATTTAATTCTTTCAGTATAATTTTAGATTCTAATGGAGGAGAAATATATGAGCACGGACTCTTGTAGGAGTGGTGCTTTTCATTTTTTACTACATTTGAAATCCCCTAATGTCACCAAAATTGACAGCTCCTACCTTCAAAAATTTCATCAGTATTCTCTGCTGTGTATGCAACAAATTTGCTCGTTCCTATGAAATTCATGATGCAAGGAAGGAGCCACCATAAATAGTCTTCCCTCTCACAGTGACATTATTCAGACAGTTGGTGAGTTATGCTTTTGAAATTACCCAGTGTAGCCCGACTCATGATATTTTTAGTTTGTTTCTTCCAGGAATCAAGCACAAGTCATGTTCTTTAGGAGACTAATTAATTTTTAAAGAAAATAAGATTTTAACCAAATGGGATGATAATATAAGATGCGGTTAATTCCTTATTTATTATTTCTTGTTTCTTTGAGAATATCTAATCACATTTATATGTGCTTTTGTGTGTGTGTATGTGTGTGCATTCTAAAGCACCCTTCTTGGGGCGCCTGGGTGACTCAGTAGGTTGAGCAGCCTACTCTTGATTTGGGCTCAGGTCATGATCCCAGGGTCCTGGGATCGAGCCCCGTGTTGGGACTCCATGCTCAGCGGGCAGTCTGCTGGAGGAGTCTCTCTCTCTCTCCCTCTCCCTTTGCCTCTCTCCCCACTCACGCCCTGTCTCTGTCTCTCTCTCAAATAAATAAATAAATAAATCTTTTAAAAAATGAAGCACTCTTCTTTTTGCAAAAAAAGCTTACATTTCACAATGAGTAATATATGAAATATCTAGATAATTTCTCTCTCAGTGATGAGGAATTTCTGATGTTAATATTGAGTCTTATTTGTGGTCCTCGAAAAAGAGTTAGACATTTTGATGGCTTCATTATCTAAAATAATGACTAATGTCCAACATATCAAGAAAACCAATAAGCAATGGATTTTAAAATTTCTTGCCTCTCCACCGTGAATGAAAGCAGAATGGTCTAATAGCTACTTAAAAGAATCTTCTTCTGGTGTAGGAAACTGCCAGAAGAGAGAAGCCACATTGGGTGGAAGCTTTGGAAAGGCCAATGTCTTGGGTGTGAGATCCCCTTGTATGGGCGGGCGACTCAATGGCACACAGATTTGGATACGAGAATAAGCGGATTGGCGGCAGAAAAGCCTTAAGGCAAACTCATATATGACATCTTGAATTTTGCTAGAGCCAGGAAAGTGTTGAGGAAAATGCTGATGTTTGGATATCATCAGGGGATCACAAATAATGGAAGAATAAATAGAAAATGAAAAACATCATGGATAAAATGCTTTTAGTCTGAACGTAGCCTATTTACAGCTCAGTGCTGGGGATAAAAGAAATCATGAAACACTAATCTCAAATAATGAACTCTGTTAATGGTATTTGCTAATGCCCCATAATAGCAGATATACCACCAGATGGTAAATCTTACCCAGTAAATGGGGCTTCAAAGAGTTCAATTAAATGAAGTCTTTTTGTGAATCTACCATACGGCAATTATTGCACTAAATGTGTATTTCAATTTTTAAAAATTGAAACATAATTTGAATGTATGAAGAGGTTCATCTTTTATAGAAACCTGTAGACATCTTTTGAATACTGATAAAAATCAATTGATCTGATTGCATTAGGAATAATCACCCTTAATTAATTTTTAAAAAACAATTTCTGGTTGGGGCGCCTGGGTGGCTCGGTCATTTAAGTGTCTGCCTTTGGCTCAGGTCGTGATCCTGGGGTCCTGGGGTTGAGCCCTGCTTGGGCTCCCTGCTCAGTGGGGAGCCTGCTCCTCCTTCTCCCTCTGTTCCCCCTACCCCGCCCCGCTTGCCCTCTCTCTTTCTCACTTGCGGGCTCTCTATCTCTCTCAAATAAATAAATGAAATCTTTAAAAAATTATAATTTCTGGCTCAAGATGGATACATGCTAGTTACTTTCTCTAAATTTTTTTATCTTTAAAAAAATTTTTTTTATCTTTGAAAAATTATTTGCAAACAATAAAAAATGTAGAGGAGACAAGTAAACACCCTTAAACTCGTTATTATATAATAACTACTGATATAACTATTATTTATAGACATTCAATTTTAATATCTTCTAGTTCTTTTCATATGTGTGTGTGTGTGTCTGTCTGCCTGCCTGCCTGCCTGCTCTCTGGGTTGCTGTCCCGTAAGATTCCACACACACATGCACACAAAAGCACACACAATTAAAAGGGGAGGAGGAAATGGCTCTGTAGTCAAATATGTTATACAAATGCTGTGTGCTTATCTCCTTTTGTGGATCCTCACACTCCTTTAGGAGGATATAAGCTCTAAAATTCCTGCAGTAAAAAAAAAACAAAAAAACAAAAAAAACTTGCTTAACTGCTTTGCTCAGCATTTCCCAAACATTTGGCCACAGAACTGGTTTTTTGTTTTGTTTTGCGTTTTTCCAAGCACATCTGGAAAAATACTGAGGTTTTCTTTTTTCTTTTTTTTTTATTTAAGTAGGCTTCACGCCCAACGTGGAGTCCAACGAGGGGCTTGAACTCATGACCCTGAGATCAAGACCTGAGCTGAGATCAAGAGTCAGATGCTTAACCGGCTGAGCCACCCAGGTGCGCCGATACTGATGTTTTCTATTAAAAAGTTTATATTCCTGGAATGGCTAGATGACAGAATCACTAATGTTTAATGATTAATCAGTCTATCAGAGATTAACAAACAATTCTCTTTCAGGCTCTGGAGAAATAAGAGAGTTTGGATGTTTGAGGAAAGAGGTTTTTGTGAGAGCATCTTTCAAAGATGGGACAAAGATGGGAGGCTTGGGTGTGTTGTGACATGAGGGCCTGGAAAAGTCAAGCTGATCCTGAGAGCACTGTTATTTGTTTTCACATTGTGTAAGTTTAAGGTGTATCATGTATTGATTTGATACATTTATATGTTGCAAGATGATTACCACTGGTAGCATTAGCTAATACCTCCATCCTGTCACATAATTACCATTTCTGTTTTGTGGTGAGTACATTGAAGGTTTACTCTTTTAGCAACTTTCAAATATGTAATACAGTATTATTAGCTATAATCCCCATGCTGTATATTAGATCCCCAGAGCTCGTTAATCTTATAACTGAAAGTTTGTACCTTTTGACCAGTATCTCTCCATATTCCCCACCTGGTAACCACCACTCTACTCTCTGTTTGTCTGAGTTTGGCTTTTTTAGATTTCACATATAAGTGTGATCATATAGTATTTGTCTTTCTCTATCTGACTTAGTTCACTTAGCATAATGCCCTCAAGTTTCATCCAAGTTGTCACAAATGGCAGGATTCCTTTTTTCTCATGGCTGAATAGTATTCCACCGTATACACTTATCTTCACATTTTCTTTATCCAGGTATCTGTGGATGGACTCTTAGGTGGTTTCCATATCTTGGCTATTGTGAATAATGTTGCAATAAACAGGAGTATGCAAATATCTCTTTGAGATCCTGCCTTCATTTCTTTTGGATATATACCTAAACGTGAAATTGCTAGTCATACGATAGTTCTATTTTTAATTTTTGAGGACCCTCCATGCTATTTTCCACAGTGGCTGCACCAACTTACGCTCCCACCAACAGTGCACTAGGGTTCCCTTTTCTCCACATCCCTGCCAACACTTTTTATCTTCTGTCTTGATAGTAGCCATTCTGACAGGTGTGAGGTGATGTCTTCTTGTGGTTTTGATTGGCATTTCCCTGGTGATTAATGTTATCAAGCAGCTTTTCGTGTACCTGTTGGCCATTGTATGTTTCCTTTGGAAAAATGTCTATTCAGGTCCTTTGCCCAGATTTTAATTGGGTTGTTTGTAGTTTTGCTATTGAGTTGTATGAGTTGTTTTCATATTTTGGATATTAACCCTTTATCAGAAATATGATTTGTCAATATTTCTTCCATTCTCTAGGTTGCCTTTTCATTTTGTTGATGGTTTCTTTTACTGGGCAGAAACTTTTTAGTTCGATGTGGTTCTACTTCTTTACTTTTGCTTTTGTTGCTTGTACTTTTGGTGTTATATCTAGGAAATCACTGCCAGGACCAATGTCAAAGAGCTTTTTCCCTATGTTTTCTTCTAGGAATGCTATGGTTTTAGGTCTTAGGTTTAAGTCTTTTTTTTTTTTTTTTTAAAGATTTTATTTATTTATTTGACAGAGAGAGAGCACAAGTAGGCAGAGCGGTAGGCAGAGGGAGAGGGAGAAGCAGGCTCCTTGCTGAGCAGAGAGCCCGATGCGGGGCTTGATCCCAGGACCCTGGGATTGTGACCTGAGCCAAAGGCATATGCTTAAACGACTGAGCCACCCAGGCGCCCCTAGGTTTAAGTCTTTAATATCCATTTCAAATTAAATTTGTGAGTTAAGTGTAAGGTAGGAGTCCAGTTTCATTCTTCTGCATGTGCTTATCCACTTTTCCCAGTGCCATTTATGGAAGAGATTACCCTTCCCCATTGAGTATTTTTGGCCTCCTTGTCAAATATTAATTAACCATATACATAAGGGTTTATTTCTGGGCTCTTGATTCTATTCCATTGTACTATGTGTCTGTTTTTAATGCCAGTGCCATAGTGTTTTGATTACTGTTTCATTGTAATATAGTTTGAAATCAGGAAGGGTGATGCCTCCAGCTTTGCTCTTCTTTCTCAGGACTTCTTTGGCTATTTGTGGTCTTTTGTGGCTCCATACAAACTTTAGGATTGTTCTATTTCTGTAAGAAATGTCATTGAAATTTTGAAAGGGATTGCATTGAATCTGTAGATGGCTTTGGGTAGTATGGACATCTTAGCAATATTAATTCTTCTGATCTGTGAACATGGGATATCTTTCCATCTACTTGTGTCTTCTTCAATTTCTTTCATTGAAGTCAGTATAGTTTTCAGTGGACAGATATTTCATCTTCTTGGTTAAATTTATTCCTAAGTATTTTATTGTTTTTGATGCTATATTGTTTTTTTAAAAAAAGATTTTGTTTATTTATTTGAGAAAGAGAGAGAGCATGAGCGGGGAGGAGGGACAGAGGGAGAGGGAGAGGGACAAGCAGACTCCCCACTGAGAGTGGAGCCCCATGTGGGGCTCTATCCTGGAACCCTGAGATCATGACCTGAGCTGAAGTCAGACACTTAACCAACTCAGCCACCCAGACGGCCCAATTTGATGCTATATATTGTGAATGGGATTGATTTTTTTATTATTTTCTAAGATTTTTAATTTATTTATGAGAGAGAGAACATGGGGAGAAGCAGAGGGAGAGGGACAAGCAGACACCGTGCTGAGCGCGGAGTCCAACACGGGGCTCGATTCCATGACCCTGAGGTCATGACCTGAGCCAAAACCAAGAGTCAGATGTTTAACTGACTGAGCCACCCAGGCTGGATTTTTTAAATTTCTCTTACAGATGTTTTGTTGTTAGTATATAGAAATGCAACTATTTTCTGTGTGTTGATTTTGTATCCTGTGACTTTACTGAATTTGTTGATTAGTCCTAGCAGTGATTTGGTGGAATCTTTAGAAATTTCTATATGTAAAATCATATCATCTGCAAACAAAAACAATTTTACTTCTTCCTTTCCTATTTGGATACCTTTTATTTATTTTTCTTTCTTTTCTTTCTTTCTGACTCTGGCTAGGACTTCTAGTACTATGTTGAATAGGAGTGGTGAGAGTGGCTACCTTGTCTTGTTTCTGGTCATAGAAGGAAAGTTTTCAACCTTTCACCACTGAATATGCTGTTAGCTGTGGGCTTGTCATATATGGCCTTTATTATGTGCCTTCTATACCCAGTTTGTTGAGAGTTTTTATCATGAAAGATGTTGAATTTTATCAAATTTCTTTTCTGCTTCTATTGAGATGATAATGTGATTTTTATCTTTCATTCTAATGTGATATATCATATTTATTGGTTTGTATATGTAGAAGCATCCTTGCCTCCCAGGGGGAAAATCCCACTTGATCATGGTGTATGATCCTTTTAATGTGCTGTTGAATTCAGTTTGCTAATATTTTATTGAGAATTTTTGCATCTATATTCATCAGGGATATTTGTCTGTAATTTTCTTTTCTTGTAGTGTCCTTATTTGGCTTTCTTATCAAGGTAAATGTTGGCCTCATAAAATTAGTTTGGGAGTATTCCCTCCTCTTCAGTTTTTTTTTTTTTTTTTTTTTACAAGTTTCAGAAGGATTGGCCTTAATTCTTTAAATGTTTGGTAGAATTCATCTATGAAACCGTCTTGTCCTAGGCTTTTTTATATTGGGAGGTTTTTTTTTTTAAAAGATTTTTATTTATTTATTTAACAGAGAGAGAGAGAGAGAGAGAGCACAAGTAGGCAGAGCGGCACAAAGGGAGAGGGAGAAGCAGGCTCTCTGCTGAGCAGGGAGCCCGATGCGGGGCTCGATCCCAGGACCCTGGGATCGTGACCTGAGCCGAAGGCAGCCGCTTAACGACTGAGCCACCCAGGCACCCCTATATTGGGAGGTTTTTGATTACTGATTCAGTTTACTTACTCAGTATTGGTTTGTGCAGATTTTCTATCTCTTCTATCTACTATGATTCAGTCTTGGTGGGTTGTATGTTTCTAGGAGTTTATTCATTTCTTCTGGGTGATCCAGTTTCTTGGCATAGCATTGTTCATGGTAGTCTCTCATGATCCTTTGTATTTCTGTTGTAACAGTAGTAATGTCTCCTTTTTCACTTCTGATCTTATTTGAGTTCTTTTTTCTGAGTTGGTCTAGCTAAAGGTTTGTCAATTTTGTTTATCTTTTCAAACAATTAGGTCTTAATTTCACTGATCCACTGTGTTTCTGGTCGCCATTTCATTTATTTCTGCTCTGAACTTTGTTATTTCGTTCCCTCTGTTACCTTTGGGCTTAGTTTGTTTTTCCAGTTCCTTGAGGGATAAAGTTAGGCTGTTTATTTGAGATTTTGTTCTTTCTTTTTTAAATTTATTTTTATTTTTTTAAATTTTTATTTATTTACTTGACAGACAGAGAGAGCTCAAGCAAGGGGAGGGCAGGCAGAGGGAGAGGGAGAAACAGACTTCCCACCGAGCAGGGAGCCTGACCTTGATCCCAGGACCCTGAGATCATGACCTGAGCCAAAGGCAGATGCTTAACTGACTGAGCCACCCAGGTGCCCCTCTTTCTTTTTCTTTCTTTCTTTCTTTCTTTCTTTCTTTCTTTCTTTCTTTCTTTCTTTCTTTTTCTTTCTTTCTTTCTTTCTTTCTTTTTCTTTCTTTCTTTCTTTCTTTCTCTCTCTCTCTCTCTCTCGATTAGGTTTGCTTTATTTTTTTATTCTATCCTATCACTACTCCCTCTCTCTCCAGTGGAGATATATTTCTTTTTTTTTTAAGATATATTTCTTAATGTAGGCATTTGCCACTATAAACTTCTCTTTCAGAATAGCTTTGGCAGCATCCCATAGGCTTTAATATGTTGTGCTTCCATTTTTATTTGTTTCAAGATATTTCTTGATTTCCCTTTAGATTTCTTCTTTGACCCATTGGTTGTTCAGGAGCATGTTGTTTAATCTCCAGATATTTATGAAACTTCTAGCTTTTCTCCTGTTACTGTGTATTTGTTTTCTGTTGCTGCGTGACGTTACCACAAACTTAGTAGCTTAAAACAAGACACATTTATTATCGTAGAGTTTCTGTGGGTCGGGAGCCCAGGCATGGCTGAGCTGGGTCCTCTGCTCATTGTCTCAGAAGGCTGTCATCAGGGTGTCAGCTGGGCTTCTTACTTTCCTGGGATCCCCTTCCAAACTCACCTAGTTGTTGGCAGAATTGTTGCTTGGCATTGTGGAAACGAGGTCCCCAAATTTCTTGCTGGCTGTCAGCTGCTGCCACTCTCATTCCTACAGGATGCCTGCATTCCTTGCCGTGAGGCCCTCTCACAACATGGCTGATTACTTCTTCAGGCTCAGTCAGGGAGAGTCTCTCACTCCAACCTGCTGAGATGGAGTCTTATGTAACATCCCATCACATTTGCCATTAATATTATTTAGTCAATGGAGTGACATCCCACCATCTTGGCTATATTCTCTTGGTTAGAAGCAGATTATAAATCTTATTTGCACTCAAAAGGAAGTGATTATACAGGGTGTGACTCTTTGGAGGGTCACCTTAGGGTGTGTCCATTGAAAGCACCAAGGGCCTAAGGACAGGAGGTAGGGAGGAGGGGTGGGGGCTGAGAGGTGATGGGAAAATCAAGAAGAAGAAGAGAAGAGAAGAGAGAAGAGAAGAGAGAAGTTCCAAATATGGCAGCAACAGGCTTTCTAAGCCAACTTCCCCTCTTTTCATAACTGGATTCAGTTCCATCCTGCTCGGCAGCCTCTGTTTGATGTCCAGGTTGATGCCCTCAGCGCTCTCCTCTTAGAATTCCGTGCTCATTGTTGATATCACCCAGGGGCAGCATCGAGATTCAGGAAGCCTCCCAGCTAGACGGGTTTGTTTACCCAGGCTGGGTTATGTAATACTTTGGCCTCTTTTGTAGCTTCACCTCCTTCTGGCATCAGTATGTGTTAAGTAGAGAAGAGATACAAAAGCCTTGTTCCCGGAGAAACAAAAAATATACTCACATCGTTAATTTAAACATGTTTTCCTTGAATACAAAATATAGATTTTTTTTTTTCTTGCCTTCAAAATGACAAGGCAAAGAACTGCTACTTGTAAGATTTTTCTTTCTTCCCCCCAAAGCATGAAACAACTCTACAATACAATGTACCATATAATTATTAACCAAGTACTAGGTTATGAGTCTGCTGTTTAGCTACAGAAATTAGCACATACATGTAGTGTGCAAGAAACAATTGGCCCCAGAGAAAATTAATAAATATATCCTCTCCTATTAAATTCCTGTCAAGTTTTCAGAGAAAAACGTGGTGATGGAGAGCTCTTGGTACCTTTGCAGCAGACAGAATATTTTTTGTGTGTGTACTCCAGGGATGATCGGTTTCCCCAGGAGGCTGTAAACTGTGGACCTTTCCTATGGAGCTTTAGTAATTCCTGGCAAACAGGAGGCATGGGTGTTGCTGGAGGTAGGGTTCTGGGACCTCACTCCTATCTCAACTGTGAATTGACCGTTTGGTCTCAGACCAACAACTTGACTCTTACAGAGTCCATTTTCTGGCCTGTAAAATGAAGTTCTTTCCAGTTCTCAGTGCTGAATTCTGTGTAAAGAATGACATGTTCCCGTGTATTTAGCAAAAGACAGGAGGTGGTGAACTGGTGCTGGTGAATGGAAGGGTTTTTGTGACTACATGAGCAGAACGTTATAGGTTTTTCTCTCCAGGGAATGGTGACTTTGTTACCTACATACTATGTACAAAACAAAGCAGTACCTGGAAATAAAGATGAATATTGCTAACTTACTCCTCATTGAATCAACTGAAATAATTTAACTTTATATTGAAGAATAGTCTGCATATAGAAGAGGGTACATATTTTAATTGTACAGCTCAATAAATTTTCACAAATCGAACATGCCCATATAATCAACACTCAGATAAAAAAAATAGAACATTAGCACTCATCTCTGAGGAGGCCCCTCATACCCCCTCTGCAAGAATAACCATTTTCTTCTTTTTTTTTAAAGATTTTATTATTTATTTGACAGAGGGAGCACGAGCAGGGGGAGCTGCAGACTCCCCACTGAGCAGGGAGCCTGACGCAGGGCTCAATCCCAGGACCCTGGGATCATGATGTGAGCCAAAGGCAGATGCTTAACCAACTGAGCCACCCAGGCACCCCCATTTTCTTAATTTCTAACAGCATAGGTTTGTTCACTAGGTTTTGTTCTGTATGCAAATCGGATCATACACTGTGTACCCTTTTCTGTCTGGCTTCTTTCACTCAGTATCATGTTTGTGAAATTCATCCATATTGATGGGAATATTGTATATTGTTCCTTTTCGTGGCTGTATCATATTCCATTAGAAGAATATAGATGTTTATTTTTTCATTCTGGTACTAATCTGCATTTAGGTGGTTTTTACCTTTTGGCTATTATGAATGGTATTACTATGAATATTTTGGTATTTAACTTTTAATGAACATACATATACATTTCTGTGGAGAATAAACCAAGGAGTGGAATTGCTCATTAACAGAATGTGCTTATGTTGAGCTTTTGTAGATACTGCTAAACGGTTTTCCAAAATAGTTGTATCATTCTGTGGTCCCATCGGTTGTGTATGAGAGTTCCAGTTGCTCTAGTCTGTGTTCTACATCTTTTCATTTCAGACACTGTGGTAGGTGTGTAATGATAGCAACACAAGGCTTTAATTTTCAGTCACCTGATAACTAATATAGTTGAGTATCTTTTCATTATGTATGTTGGCCATTAGGATAAACTCTTTTGTGGAGTGTCTGTTCAATTCTTTCACCCATGTAACTATTATATTATTTCCTTTTTCATTGATTTGTGGGACTATACATATCTATATTTATACATTTGAGTCCTTTATTGAATATGGGTGTGTGTCAACCAATATGACTTTTAATTAATTTACGTGTTCGTTGCCTACTAAGAGCTCCGCATCTAAGCATAGTGCGACAGGAGATTCACATGAGAAACACAAGTTAGGTCCTTGCCATGAGTCATCTAAAATTTGATTGGGAGGGGTGCCTGGGTGGCTCAGTTGGTTGAGCATCTGACTCTTGATTTCGGCTCAGGTCATGATCACAGGGTCGAGGGATCCAGCCCCACATCAGGTTCTGCGCTAAGCGCAGAGTCTGCTTGTCCTTCTCCCTCTGCTCCTCTTCCTCCTCTCTCTCTTTGTCTGTCTCTAAAATAAATAAATGAAATCTTTAAAAAAAAAGATTGGAAAAAAAATTTGGTTGGAAACAAGGAAGCCACATGAGCTGCAGATGCATAACAGCTGTGGTGAGTGTGGGACGCAGTGTCTTGTTGAGAGCTGAAGTCCTCTGAGTACTTCCAAAATTTGAAGAAATAGTTTGGAGAGCATGCCAAGGGCCACTGTAAATGTATCTTCTCCTTCTTATGCTGAGACTTGGAGAATAGATAGGAATTAGAGAAGCAGAAACAACTCAAGCAAAGGAGACAGGCAAGAATCTAATTTGATCCTCTATGGTGAGGCTCCAGGTCTAGTCGGGGTGCAGGATTTGTGGTGAGGATATACGGTTGACCTTTGAACAATGTGGGGTTTGGTGGCACCAACCCCTCCACAGTCATAAATCCACCATATCACTTTTGACTCTCCAAAAGCTTAACTACTAATAGTCTACTGTTGACCAGAAGCCTTACTGATAGCATAAACAATTGATGAACACATAGTTTGTATGATATGTGTATTATATACTGTGTTATTACTTTAAAGTAAGCTAGAGAAAAGAAAATGTGATTCATAAGAAGGAGAAGATACATTTACAGTACTGTATTGTATTTATCCCCCAAAAAATCCACCTGTAAGTGGACCGGCACAGTTCAAACCTGTGTTGTTCAAGGGTCAGCTGTATACACATCTAGGCCTACAGAAACATGGTCATTACCTGAAAGCCTTTCCTTTATAAGAGTTTTCAAATGAGACAGTAAATAATGAAAGCACAGCCTTTCTTAATATGAAACAGTCAGAATTCATTTCACTATCAATTTATATTTCTCCTCTTGGGTTTTCCATCAGATACTTTAAACTCATATTTTTCAAAGGTTTTTGATCCTCTCCTTCTTTCTTTGAAATGAGCACATCAAAAATTAGAGACGATTAAAGGAGAGAGACCAATAAGTTGATTGGATGTGAGAGATTTTATTCTTTTCTGGGCAGATTTTATAGTTATAGAAATCAGTCCCTTAAGGCGCCTGGGTGGCTCAGTTGGTTAAGCGACTGCCTTCGGCTCAGGTCATGATCCCGGAGTCCCGGGATCGAGTCCCACATCGGGCTCCCTGCTCGGCAGGGAGTCTGCTTCTCCCTCTGACCCTTACCCCTCTTGGGCCCTCTCTCTCTCACTCTCTCTCTCAAATAAATAAATAAAATCTTTAAAAAAAAAGAAATCAGTCCCTTAAAAAGTAATATCACCATGTTTTTTTTTGTTTCCCCTGAAAAGGGGTCATAAATGCAAACATGTATTGAGTGCCCATGACTCCTTGTGACTTTGGCACCATTATCATCAGCCCCAGTGACAGATTAGGAAGCTAAAGCACCAGGAGGTTTAAGGACCTTGCAGCAAAATGTATTGGTGATAAGCAGCTGACCTAGGATTTAAAAACAAGCAGCCTACCTCCAGATCCTATCTGTGCTATAAACCAAGGATCAACACCTTTGGCTGAAAACAGCCAGATCATAAATATTTAAGGCTTGGTGGGCCATGCTAACTCTGTCTCAGCTATTCAACTCTGCCTTTGTAGTCTGAAAGCAGCCATAGACAATAATGTAAACAATGAGCCTATGTTTCAGTAGAACTTTATTTACAAAAACAAGTGATGAGATGGATTTGACCGGTGCGCCATGGTTTGCCGGCCTCTGCTGTAAACCATAAAGGCATATTGCCCCTTATGTATGCAAAAGATTTAAGTCGGGTGTGTTTTTTACTGCCTTCTGTTTCTTGTTTCCTGGTCAGACATCAGTGGTTCCCAACCTGGAGTGATGGAACCTCTCAGGGGACATTTGACAATGTCTAGAGAGAGACATTTCTGTTTATCACAACTGGGGGGGGATTGCTACTGCATCTGGTGTGTATAAGCCATGGATAATATTAAACATTTTACAGTGTGCAGGGTAGGACCCCTTCAGCAAAGAGTTACATGGCCCTGGATGTCGGCTGTGCCACTTTTGAGTAACCCTCGACTAGTTGAACCAGATTCATCTTTCAACCTATAGAATGTCCCCTCTTCTCTATTTCTCTCAGTGTGATGGTACTCTTCTCTCTTACTGCCTCTGAGGCAGATCAGCCCTTCCAAATGATAATGATAATGATGACGGCGGTGGTGACGGGCGACATCTGTTGAGCGCCCATTATAGACTGGGTAATTGTACATAATAACATCCCAGTCTTAAAATATCCTGTTTCATCCTAGAACGAATTCATAAAGCAGGTATTAGGATTTTGTTTCTTTGTATGAAGAAGTGCAAGTGCCTATATCCAAAGTCTGGATCTTTCCATTCTACACTGCTGCCTCTTTCTTCTTATTATAATGAATTATATCATCGGACATAAGGACTTCAAAGTTTGGACAACCTCCTTGAACACCGGCTACGCCTAGGAAAGAGTGCCAGATTTGTGTATTTGAGTTTTATTTGTAAAGTTGCATCCTTAGCCATCATTGGCTCAAAAATAGCTTTTGTGAGAGTCTGGGATTGAAAATTTGATGTTTGCCTCTTTTTTCCACATCAAGAAATAAGGTCAATGGTCAACCCCATGCCTTCCCTGTTGATAATAGCCTTTGCCTTCTATTAGTACATGCAGGCATTTTCCCTGTCGGTTACTTTACCTCCTGTTTAATTTACCTCGGGATGGAGCTCCCACGGTCCCGAAAGAGAGAACAGAGTTGACAAAAGGAAAATTCACAGGAAGAACAGAGCAAATGTGGCCATGAACATGAGATTAGAGCCACAGCCCGAAGGCCAACCCGGAAAAGCAGTGGGGCTTGAGGTTTATGAGCTGAGCCTCACTCCCACCTCACTGTGCTGCCTTCGTTGTGTTCATTCATCCAACAAACATCCATTGAGCCCCGTGCTGCATGCCTGGCAGTCTTCTAGGCGAGGCCACACAGCAGTGAGCGGAACTGGACAAAAGCACCGGCTGCAGGAGCCTATAAAGTAAAAGTAACCTTTATCGTATAATGAAAGGTAACAAGCATTATGGAGAAAAATAAATCAGCAAAGAGGACGGGGCGTGCCAGAAGGGAGACTGCAGACTGTCACGGAGGTGGTTAGAATCGGTCTGCCTGTGAAGGTGACTTTTGGCCGATTTGAAGGGGGTGAAGAAGCAAGCCCCCGGGGTAGCTAGGGGGAGATGTTCCAGGAGGAGGAAACCAGAGGGTATAGATCTCCAGGGTGGAAGGTATGTGATAGATTGGAGGAGGAGTAAGGAGCCTGGTTTGGCGGGACTGCAGTGAGCCTCGGACAGAGGTCAGGGGGGTGAGTGGGCAAAAGGCCAGACTGTACTGTAGGTCTGTTGGTCACGGGGAGGATGGTGGCTGTTGCTCTGGGCAAGGTGAGGAATCATCTGGAGGGTTCTGAGCAGGGGAGCGATAAGAGCTTCACTGTTTGAAAATGGATCTCTCTGGATGCCGAGTTGAGAAGAGAATGTCCATTCTATAGGAAGAGGGATCCAGTCATGGAAATGTATTTGTCACTTTCTTCCCCTAAACTAAAGCTCAGCCACCCGTATAAGAGTCTGCTTGGGAATTAGAACAGTGGTCTTTATCTAAATCTCAAGGCCGGAAGACACGTCAGTGACCATCTCGTCCTGTTCCCTGGCGATCCGGATAAGCAGATCAAGGGCAGTTTATTGTTTATTGTTATTGCCCATTTATCGGGAGCCACACTCGCCCAGCTTTGCAGTAGTTACAGACAAGACCATGACAAAAATGTCTTGCCCTCAAGGAACGTTCTGTTTGCCAGATGAGCAAATCAACAACTTCAGAAGGGCCTACGGAGTATGATCGAGGTGCACGTCAGACTACTGAGGTGCAGAGGAGAGACATCCCACTCTACCTGCAAATCAGGGAAGGCCTCATAGATGAGGTGACCGAGAATCAGGGTCCCGCTTAAATACTGGGCTGGGCCTCAGCCCAACCAGCTCTCCTGCCTTATCTGTCCGGTTCCCGTCTTTCTACAACCTGCTGCCTCCTAGAAGGCAGAAGACTGCCTTCATGCAAAACAACTCCTAAATGCAGGGAGTTTCTGCTCTGGTGACTTAGAAAAAAGGCAGCACGAGGGCCAAAATTGGTCCTGTCCCTCCCGCGGCAGAGCTGTAGCTTGACAGAAATAGGAAAGAGATTTCAAAGATCGCAATTTGGGGGCTCTCCGAATCTTCTCGGTGGCAGTGGCCTTCGTCCCTTGCCATTTAGACTTGATTTTCTCAGGGTGATAGGAATAGTTCTGAGAATAATGAATACACGGGTGTTTACTCGTAAACCCTCCCGAAGACCAGGAAGTGGACAACTTAATAAATGGGACAATAAATAACAAATCAACTGCCCTGTTGTACTTTTTGACTTTTTTGGTTCCATCTAAAGGCCTCAAGCAGTTTATGGGCAGGAACTCATTTATTCTGCGCCCTCGGGGGTGGGTTTAGCCTGGGGCCCGTGGGGCAGACGGGAGTCTGCTCCCAGCATTTCCCCTCCCGTGAGTGTGGCTGGGGGTTCTGTGCCTCGATTTTCTCACCTAGAGTGGCTGCCTTCTAGGTTTGTTGCATAGATTCACTGAAAGGGTATACAGAAGAATGATTCTGGAGCCCGGCTGCCTGTGTCCAAATCCCCGTTCACTACTTCATTGCTGTGAAACACTCCCTACGCTTTGGTCTCAATGAACGTTACCCATAGTTAGAATCATTGGCAAAGGGCTGACGAGTTTAAAAGGATGCTCCTTGGGGCGCCTGGCTGGTTCAGTTGGTAGAGCATGCAACTCTTGATCTTGGGGTTGTGAGTTTGAGCCCCACGCTGGGTGTGGAGATTACTTAAAAATTAAAAAACAAACAAAAGAACAAAGAAGCCCACAAACCTTTAAAAGGCCTCTCCTTGGGGTGCCTGGGTGGCTCAGTCGGTGAAGTGTCTGCCTTCGGCTCAGGTCATGATCTCAGGGTCCTGGGATCGAGCCCCATGTCGGGCTCCCTGCTCAGCGGGGAGCCTGTTTCAGATTTTCTCCCTCTGCCCCTCCCCGCCCCCTGCTCATGCTCTCTCACACACTCTCTCTCTCTCTCTAAATAAATAAAATCTTTGAATAAAAAAATAAAAGGCCTCTCCTTGTCTGTGAGGTTTTCCTCAAACGCAGAGTCCCAGAACTAGAAGCAGTCTCCAGCATCATCTCACCCATGCACTGGCAAACTACACCTGTTGGCCAAATCTGGCCCACTGCCGGTGTGTTCCCAGTCCATGAGTTAGGGATTGTTGGGGAAAAAAATCAAAAGAAGAATATTTCATGACATGTGAAGATTACATTAAATTCCAGTTTCAGGGTCAATAAGTGCAGTTTTATTGGAACACAGTCATGGTCATTAATGTCTGCATTATCTGTAGCTCTTTCTGGATACAGTGGTAGAGTTGGGTCGTTGCAACAGAGACTGCGTACACTGACGAGCCTACTATGTTTACTCTTTGGCCCTTTACAGAAATGTTTCTTACCCCTGATCTAGGCTAACACAGAGGTCACCAGCTTGAATACTTTTTGTGTTGGCCAGTTTACTACTTTATGAAGCCACCTCTGTGGTCCAAGGAAGTTCTCACAAATATTCACACAGAAAGCCTGCCTCCTTAGAATGTCTCCTTCTTGGTCCTAATTCTTTTCTTCGAAACAACAAATATAAGGGTAGTTCTTTATCCACATAACAACACTTCGGCCACACCCCATCAATCCTCTCTTATCTAAATTATCCATCCCTAGATCTCTCAACTGTGCCTTACTGTTTCCAGACTGCTCACCATCGAGGTCACCTTCCTCCAAAGGAACACCTAGGCTAGGTCCACCCTTGTCTGCTCGCATCAGCTCTTCCCTCTTCCCTTGAAAGACTCACCGTGCTGGTAATGACTGACTCAAGACCTGCCTTCACAAGGACGAGGACTCTGTTTCCTTATGTTGTCCTAGGTTCCCAGTGCCCAGCATGGTGTCCAACACCGACGCCTGAATTATTCATTGAAGGTTGTTAGATAGCTACTCTGTAACACACCTCTTAAAATATTACATTCAGAAATGGGTGTAATGTTCCGAATGTCATCTGAATTTTGTACTTCTGTTACTGCTGCCAATGACCATAATATTATTTTTATAAATAAGTGATGTAGGCAATATATATGGAAATTGTTGGCGTGTATACCCCACCGACTTCTTTTATTTATTTATTTTTTTTAAGATTTTATTTATTTATTTGAGAGAGAGAATGAGAGACAGAGAGCATGAGAAGGGGGGAGGGTCAGAGGGAGAAGCAGACTCCCTGCTGAGCAGGGAGCCCGATGTGGGACTCGATCCCGGGACTCCAGGATCATGACCTGAGCCGAAGGCAGTCGCTTAACCAACTGAGCCACCCAGGCGCCCACCACCGACTTCTTCTAAATGAGTGATTATGAAGCTGGGTCTCCTTCATTCTGTTCATGTGAAATGGATTTGTTGAACTTTTGTATCTATTTTTAATTTTATTTTGTTTATTTCAGCATTTTGTTCCAGCTTACTGAGATACTCTTTAACCTTAGGTCTATTAGCTAATGCATTTTCTGCTCCTCCTGTTTTTGAGTAACTAACAAATTGAATGAGGACCCTGTCTTCAATGATGCTGATAACAAGCAGGGTCCTGTGGCAAGCCACTGGAATCTTCCCTCCAGCTTGATCAAAATCCATTAATCAAAACACTTTGTTTAGTATACATTTGACAGGAACTGTTAGAATCAATGCCTAAGCCAAAAAGAAGGGAGTTGGGGACAGAATGGAAAGGGGAATGTTGGGGTATGAGGACTTCAAATGCTCCTGAATCCCCCAGAAAGTAGCTACCACCTACTCTACCAAAATGAAGGACGGCCTTCTAATTGATATATACGTGTAAGTAAATTGATCTGTGATTCCATTATAATGTCACCACAGCAATGGAATCAGAACCTGTAAAACTTGATATCTTATCTGTCCCATTAATTTTAAGGATGCAGAGAATGTTAGAATGGAAGGTGACATAGAGACATGGACAAATCTCTTCTTGTTGAGACCTATAGTTAGGCCTGATGAATGGAAGGACAGTGGAAGCTTACAGACCGAGTTGGTAGCCTGGGAGGTGAACCTCAATTTTCATTCAGGAGAGGTTTCATCTAGACCTGTGCAACAAATACTTTTAACAGCTTTAGTGAGATATAAATTAGATATCATAAAATTCCCCCATTTAAAGTATACAATTTAGTAATTTTTAGTTTATTTACAGAATTGTGCAACCACTGCCATGATCTAATTTTAGAACATTTTCATCACCTGAAAAAGCAGCTTAATACTTATTAGCAGTTACTCCACATCCCTACCCCCCCCCCCCATATATACCCAGCTCTAGCTAATCTAGTTTTTGTCTCTAGAGATTTGCCTGTTCTGGACATTTCATATAAATGGAATCATGCAGTATATGGCCTTCATGTCTGGCTTCCTTCACTCAGCGTTAGGTTTTCCGGGTTCATGCATGGTTAGCTGGTGTCAGCACTTCATTCCTTTTTATTGCTGAAGAATGTTCCATTATATGAATAGACCACATTTTGTTTATCCATTCACCAGTTAGTGAACATTCGGGTTGTGTTCACTTTTTGGCTGTGATGAATAATGTTGTTATTTGGGTATAAGTCTTTGTGTGAACGTATGTCTTCATTCTTAGGTAGATACCTAAGGGTAGAATTGCTTGGTCTTATGAGAAATTATGTTTTACCTTTTTAAGAAACTGCCAACCTATTTTCAAAGTAGCTGCACCATTTTACCATCCCACCAGCAATACATGACAGTTCCGATTTTTCTACATCTTGGCCAATGCTTGTTCTTGTCTAGACCTGGGTGCCATTTTTCAGTGACACCAGAATGACATTTATCTGAGGACCGGTTACTTTTTATTACGTATTTCAGGTAACTTATTTCAGTTAGGGAAGGCTGGAGGTGACGTAAGTTTTGAAAGATCCTTATCATGAATTCCAAGATCGTTTAAAATGTGTAAAAAACAGAATGAAAAAGAAAAAAAATCAGGGAAAAGCTGTTGATCCACAGAGCACTAATATGGACATAAAACCTATTACAGTGACGCACAAGTGATAATTGATACTATAAAAAATATCAAGAAAGTGTGTTAGTGCATATGTAAGATTTGCAATGAGTTCCAAGTGACAAAATCATGGCTACACCTCAGTAAAAAGGTGGGGCCATGAGTGGGCTCATGGTCCTTAAATAAAGCAGAAGAGAAGTGCTCTAACTAGAGCTTACGGGGACTTCTCCCTTTTTTTGGATTGAGTGTTAAGGTAAAGCCAATAGCAGATGAGTTAGATCCTGACCCAGGCAACTTTGCCGCCCGAGGGACACCTGGCCATGTCTGGAGACAATGTTTATTGTCATGACTGGGGGCAGGATATTACTGACATCTAGTGGGTAGAGGCCTGGGGTGCTGCTCTGTGTCCTGCAAAGCACAGGGCAACTCCCACAGGAGAGATTCACCCAGCTTCAGAGCGGTAGTCGTGTTGAACGGAAGAATCTCTGCTTTAACCAGGGCTTCTGAAGGGGGAATAATTAGAATCACTTCTTACATCATTTTTTCCCACTGATTTGGCTTCCTAAGCGCGGATGCCAAGTCATTTCCTGACCCGACCCAGGGTGGGGGTGGGGGGTGGTTTTGAATCTTGAGCTGGTGGGGGTGAAGACTGGACTGTGTATTTGTGGTAGAGATTTCCAGTTAATTCTGCCAAGTGTTCCTTTCTCCATTCCTTCTCTTTGCAACCCAATTGAAAACTCCCCATTCTAAGTATTTTGTAAATGTCTGTGGCCCATCTTTAAAGGAAATTTAGCATTAATAATTGGAAGAATGGATATTTTCTTATTCCTGTTTTTTATTCTGTGAAGAACCAATCATTTAGTGCTTTTCTGTGTGACAATGCATTGGATGTTTGGGACAAATCTCTGAGTTACTGAAACCCAAATAAGAAAACGATTATTTGTATTTTCCAAGAAATTCGGGTTAAAATTATTTTTTGACATTCATGTAATAACTCTTCACTGGACCTTGGCAAGACCAACTTCTCACTAATACCTGCAAACCCTTTTGAGACTGTAAATTTTACAGTGAGCATGGGCCCTAGTGGAACCTTGATATGTTCTACTTGAATTATTTGGGCACCATTTGTGTTATGCAGCACTTGTGTTTTTAGGTGAGTGGAATTTCTCCTCTGAACCATAAATCCTGCATTTAAATGACTACAAAAGGTATAATGCCAATTAACACAACTCAGCGTGGAAGAAGGAACATGAGCTCTGGGACATGTGGTCCTCAAATCCCAGGCCTGCCACTTATGAGCCGAGTGACTTTGAGCAATAGTTGCTTGCAATATTTGCTCGAGCACTTTGAGCAATAGTTTCTTCATTTGTAATTGGGGAATAGTATCTAGCTCAGAGGTCAACAAATTACTGCTCACAAGCCAAATCTGGACTGCTTTTATAAATCAAGTTTTATTGGGACACAGCCATGCCCTTTCATTTCCATATTGTCTCCAGCTGCTTTTCCACTACTGAGGCAGAATGAAGTAGTTTTGGTGGAGATTGTACGTCTGCAAAGCCTAAAATATTTGTTATTTGGCTCTTTACAGAAAAATTGCGTCAACTGCCGCTCTAGCTCAAAGATTTGATGGACTTAGGTAGAGTTAGCGTATGTAAATCTCATCTCAGACAGGATCTCAGAGAAATATTAGTACCTATTCTTTTCTAGACCCAATAAACGATTTTTAACAATGACCATAACACTAAAGCTAGGGTTTATTCAACACCTGTGAGTATGTACCTACACGTTGGAAGACAGTGAATTCTTACAACAGCCTAGGTAAGTATAATCCTCGTTTTGTATATGAAAAAGTGGAGTTTCAGAGAGATGAAGTAACTTCTTCCAGGTCATACAGCTAATTAGGAGAATTGGTGATAAAAATGTAAATATCACAGCTGTTTTGGTTTTTCTTTGTCTACTATTTAAACAACCCATTTATACCATGTAAGACCTTTTGCAGGGCAGTTTTTGAAGCATCTAAAAAAAAAAATAGCTGACTGTTTAGGCAAGTGACTAAACCTCCAAGGCCAGAGTGTACATTTATTTTGAATGTTTGCCATCAGATGTTTTCTAAAAGCTTTTCCATTTGTATTAATTTGTTGCTGTGTTCCTTGTTCTCCATACTTTATCATCCTGTGTTTCTCCTCTTTTCCTTGATCTTGTGTTTTCTTCCTTCTTGAAGCTCTCCCCTTTCTTTCTTTTTTTTTTTTTTTTTTTAAGATTTTATTTATATATTTGAAAGAGAGAGAATGAGAGAGAGCACATGAGAGGGGTTAGGGTCAGAGGGAGAAGCAGACTCCCTACTGAGCAGGGAGCCCGATGCGGGACTCGATCCAGGGACTCCAGGATCATGACCTGAGCCGAAAGCAGTTGCTTAACCAACTGAGCCACCCAGGTGTCCCTCCCCTTTCTTTCTTAATTGAGAGCCTTTTTGAAAGTGAGGGTAATGTGTGTCTCCTGCAGCATCTGCGAAGCCATAAAGCAGGTGGTTAAAAGGAACAGCTGAGCATTACCATGCAGCTCTTCTGAAGCTAATTGTCACCAGTGCTTCGGTTCCAAGGCGTTCTTCATATTCATGAAACACTGCGGCCCCCAAAGACAGGCTGTTGGCTTTGTGGCTTATTGTTTTAGGACCTATCTCACAGCTCTGAGGAATATCTTTAAGGATGGAAAACCAACTTCATGGTCACTTCTTAGGCTGGCTTGTGGCCAGGAAGGACATTCAGCACGGGGCGGGTCTGCCTCTTCATACGGCCATTGGCATCCGGATGTATGTTTCCACGTACGGTCATCCAGCATCTGGATATGTGCATCCATAGATGGTCATCCAGCATCCGGAGGCGTGTTTCCACCAACGGTCATCTAGCACCTGGGGGTGTGTTTCTGTGGATGGTCATCCGGGAGTGTGCCTCCACGGAGAGGGAGCACACTTTCATCTTGGGAAAGTATTTTTCTCTAGTGAGCTTCAGTGAATCTCCCTTTACTTTTCTACCTACTGGTCCTCATTGGACTCTCTGAAGCTACCCGGACTAAAGTTTCATCCCTCCCTTATGTGGTCATGGTTGTTCCTTAGAGTATTTGATGAATCTTCCCTCATTCTCCAGAGCCTCTGGTTTTTCCATGATCAAAATTGCACCATCCTTCCGATGTTTCTCATAAGACAAAATTCTGACCTTTTGTTTTCTGGGGGAGGCTTATATTGATCCATTCTAGTATATCAATGGTTTTCTTTTCCAAATGTAGCTTTTTGTGTCATTTCAAAGATAATGAATATTCATTCTAAAAAACCTGGACAATATATAACTCCAAAAGAAAGGAAGGAAGAAAAGGAAAGAAAGGAGAAAGGAAGGAGGGGAGAAAGGAAGAAAGCCGCCCCAGTATCCCACAACCAGACAAACACTTCACAAGTTTTAGTTCTTATTTTCCAGTCTGTGTGGGCATGAGTGGATAGCGTGTGTTTACCATATTATTCACGAGCGTTGTTCTCCAGTCAAGCTTCTCTTTGGCATCTGAGCATGTTTAACCTATCAATCTATAGGGGAGAGGCACATTTGCAAATGTGATGGCTTATATATATATAAAAGCTGTAAAACATACCGGAGACAGAATGAGATCATTTAAAATGAAAGCTATCGCTATGTTTGATTCAAGTTGTCCCGTGATGTGTGTGTGTGTGTGTGTGTGTGTGTGCCTGTGTGTGTGTCTTTGTACAAATAATAAAAAGGAATTTCAACAGGTCTTAGCACCTCCTTTTCATTTTATTCTCTGTTCTTCCTCAAGGTGATAAACTATATATTTAGATGTTGGCTTTTTCTGTCTGGTGCCCATAAATGTGAGCTTTTTAGAAAATTTAGTAGCACAGTTTCTCTGCTGTGTTATAACACGTTTCAGATTCCCGGTTATTCTGTGTGCTCAAAAGAAGTAGGAAATACAGTATGTGTGTCTTAATGCTCTAAAGCAAGAGTTCTTAACCAAGGGTTTATAGCTGACTTAGAATCGATGGGTATTTTGGGAGTCGGTGATTCATGAATCCCTGGAGTTTTTACCCAAATTTTTGTGTGACCATTTTTTCCCTTGAAATAGGGCCCTTGCCAGATTTTTTTATGGTGCGTGATGATTGCTCCAAAGAGCAAATTAGTGAAACCTTCCTGAAAGGCTTAGTTGGTATTCTCTGAGTGATGCTGTTCTCATGGTGGAACAATGGCCGGGATGAGGGTGTAATTTGAGAATGCATTAAATTTTCGAGGTGATGGCCTTTTTGTTTATATGATTTGTCTCATGGCGTATCAGGTAGCAATGTGTACATGAGAATGTGCTTCCAGCATCCAGCAAAGTTTTTTCTCCCAATGATTTCTGAGATTTTCCAGGAGGTATCTTGAAAGTGTTGAGATAACCCCCACCCCTTTGCCCCACCTCATGGCACCTGTCACGGTGTCCTCTACCTTCTGTCTTTCCCTTTTCTCTCTCACAGGAGTCTCTGAGTTTGCCCAGAGGACCAAACTTTCAGACAAACGTTTGCTCTTCTCCCACCCGCACCCCCTCCAAACCCCTCTTCCTGTTCAGAGAGGGATCTCGGCTTTGCTCAACACAGGACCCCTGCCACGATAACAGCATATAACACAAGCACTCGTCAACAGGCCTTCTTCTACCAAAGTCTTGGAGGGTCCCACATGCCTTCCTGGGCCTAGCAGAGAGGTGAAGGTGAGTGGCAGCTGGATGTGATAGGATAGGAAGGAGCCATCTGCGCTGGGGTGGGGAGGGCATGCCCGCTCCCAGGAATTTAAATTCTAGTTTTTTGCAAGCACTATGGTGTCCAAAAACATAGCTATGGGAAGACATCACAAGTGGGCCAGGGGTTGGTGACTTCTGTCTTAAGGAAAACCAAGCCTTGACATACTTTTCAAGACAAAAATGCACAACATAAAATCCTAAATTGTAGAAGACTAAGGTGTCTGAGAGGTCATGCAATAGGGATACTTTTTGGTTCAAGAGTTGAGCTGCTTGGTTAAGGGCACAGGTTTGGAGCTTAGATTTCCTGGGTCTATTCCTGTCAATTCAACAAATGACATTGGACAAGTCACACTGCCTCCCTATCTATAATATGGCAATAATAACAGAATCTATGCTTCAGGGCTGTCATGACAAGTAAATTATTTAATATATGTAAGGCACTTAGAAGAGTGGCTGGTACATAGTAAACACTCAGTAAAGGGGCACCTGAGTGGCTCAGTGGGTTAAGCGTCTGCCTTCGGCTCAGGTCATGATCTCAGGGTTCTGGGATCAAGCCCTGCATCCGGGCTCCCTGCTCAGCGGGGGGTCTGCTTCTCCCTCTCCCTTTGCTGCTCCCCCTGCTTGTGCTCTCTCTCTCACACTCTCTCTCTCAAATAAATAAATAAAACCTATTAAAAAAATAAACAGTAAAGACAAACCAACCTTCCTTCTCTCTCTCTTTTTAAAAAATATTTTATTTATAAATATATATATAAACATATAATGTATATGTTATATACATAAATTAAAATTTATAAATTAGCTATTAAAAAATGTTGAGGGGCGCCTGGGCGGCTCAATCGGTTAAGCGTCCAACTCTTGATTTTGGCACAGGTCATGATCTCAGGGTCGTGAGATCAAGTTCTGTGCTCAGCAAGGAGTCTGCTTTTCTCCCTCTCCCTATGCCCCTCCCCCCATTCTTTCTACCCCCCCAGGGATAACAAGAGTTTACATTTTGGTGAATATTCAATGAATCTTCTTCTAGTAGAAAGATGCTCTCAATCTCTTCCCTCTGTAGGTCTCTGGGAGCTTGGTTCATTTGTGATTGGCTTAACCTTAAGGTTTAGTTATGATAGTTAGTGGGCAGAGCTACTGTCTGGGTCCAGTACCTGTGGCACTAAAGGCCAGGGGAGAGGTGGAGAACTAAAAGATGATAGATTTACTCTTTCCAGAGTTGTCTTCTCTCTTCGTTGAATAGCAAACTTCTTTAGGTGATTGTCACACTAGTTGCATCTGTGTCGCTCTGTTACCTATCTGCCAAAACCTTTTAATCCATATCCCATAAGTTTTATACAGGCACACAATAAATTCTTAGTGATTTTAAAGGTTAAGGTGGGGGCACACACATGTACTTCTCTTCGTTTTTATCATACTTACATTTCTGAGAATTAGTTACTGAGCACTTGCCGTATCCTAGACACCATGCTGAATACAAGTACTTATCTTCGTTTTTATCACACTTACATTTCTGAGAATTAATTAGTTACTGAGCACTTGCCGTATCCTAGACACCATGCTGAATACAATGAATACCCATTTCATTGGATCCTTCCCCAAACTTTATGATATAGACATACTGTTCTCATTTTACAGACCAGTAGACTAAGGCTTCGAGAGGTTGAATTACTTGTCCAGGTCAACGCCGAGAGTAAGTGGTGACCCGGAATTTGAACTTGAGTCTATGGACCCCTCTTTAGTCTGCATACTTGCTGTAGCTTTGTCTGGTGCTAATGATCCCCTTCATTTTTGTTTCAGGTGGTTGTCTTCTTTAGAGTAGGGGAAGTTAAAATTCCAGCTGTGAATTACTTTTGTCACTTGACAAGCAGAGATGCACTTAAGACAGAGTTCAGTTATTTGCATAGTTATTAGTATGCTGGTGAAGTCCCCTCCTTACACTTGTGATTCCTTCCATCACATTTGTCATTCAGTTTTGCACACGAGAAAAGCAGTCTCTCTCTTCTGGAGGATGCTGACTTTTTGTCTCTGCTTCTGTTGATTGAGACATCCCAGCCCTGCTTTCCTTGGTACTTTGTTCTTCCAGTTATGGTGTTGGCACAAACCATACCTGCAGCATCATGTTACTCTCCTGTGCTAAAAATAACTGAGATCCTGGGTGAGACTTCATATATAATTCATGGTTTTGATTTATTAATCTCTCCATTAAGTCAGAAAATGACATTTTTGCTGGCTGCATTCCAATCTGCATTATCTTAGACATTTAGAATTTGCATTAACTTGAATACACTCCATGTGTGTATGTATATGCCTGTGTGAGTGTTTGCGGTTTTAGTAACACCAGAATCATCGCTTGTATAACTCCTTTAATCTTTCACTTAACCCCTGACTTCAGATTCATAACATGAATGTAATATCAGAAAGAAGTGAGCGTCCAAATGAATGTTGATGATAATAAAAATGCAGAACCAGGATGAAAAAGGATAGTTATGCCTTTTTGTATCGCCTTAAAGATACATTAATATTCAGCAAGCGAGGAAGGGCGACACTTTGAAGCCCATTGATTCATTCAGTATGTGTTTATTGAGCCCTCCTAAGTGGTAGGACCTGTGGTAGGCTGATCAAGATGATGAAGGTACTGTAGATAATAGATCAACTTGTATGCTGCTCCCTAAGTCTTTAAAGTAAATTAAAATCTTTTCCTACTCCTACTGATGCATCAGAGTTGGTTCCATTCACCTGAGATTTGAAGACACCTTGAAAAAAGTGAACACATTTGAATTGCTTTATAAGACATTTCTCTGAGAGCTAGACCCTGAGGGTCACTCCATCTCTGTGGGCTCCACCACCTTCCATGAAACCTTCACCACCACCACCACTTTGTGGGCACGACCAGGCTTTTCAAAGCAGGAAGGGAGGACGCGGTGATAACAGATCAATAAATGAAGGCGGAGTCCCGATACCCTCCCATCTGATTCCACCAAGCGTCACCTCTTTGGAATTCTGACACCCTGGTATCCCAAGGGCCCTTGGAACAGTGACCATGTCCCACCTTGGATCAAAAACAATGCCACTTAGGGGCGCCTCAGTTGGTTAAGCAGCTGACTCTTGATTTCAGCTTAGGTCATGATCTCAGGGTGGTGAGATCGAGCCCCCAGTTGGGCTCTGCACTGGGTGTAGACCTGCTTAAGATTCTCTCTCTCGCTCTCCCTCTGCCCCTCCCTGCCGCCGCCTCCCTCGCCCACGTGTGTTCTCTCTAAAAAAAAAGAAAGAAAAAGAAAACAATGCCACTTAGATATTGCATTTTACTTTGGTTTTACCTGTTATTTATGTAATAATTATCTTTTTTACTGCTGAGCTACCAAATTCATTTATTAACATAGAATAGGCCAATTTTTTAGGAGCTGTATCCATAATGGGGATGATGGGTGGTGGTGGATCAAGGGCATTAATGAAACCACACATGTAATCAAAATCTGGCATATGGTTTTCATATTACAATAATGTTTTTAAAAATTTATAATCAGGGCACTTGGCTGGCACAGTCGGTAGACCATGCGACTCTTTATTTTGGAGTCATGATGAGTTCGAGCCCCATGTTGGGAGTAGAGGTTACTTAAAAAATAATAATAATAATTATATGCTATATATATATAACCAGTAGCCAAGGGAAGTGCATTAATTCTGAATTTGTCAATCAAATATTGAATATGTACTTTTGAAATAGTATGTTTGTTCCCAGTGGTAGCTATGATTCTTATTTACTCAATATCCTTTCCTTTCCCCTCTTCTGATAACAGCACCTTTCTTTCTTGTGGGGACCCAAGTCTATGTGGTTCCTATGGGGCTGACCCTTCCCCATCCCTCTTGCTCCAAACACAAGGGTGAGAGGCCCAAGACCTGGCAAATTAAAATACTGCATACCCCTAGCTAAATAATTGGTTCAAGGAAAAGGTGTGACCTCTTCTAAGCCAGTCAGATTCCCCCCTGGGCTTTTCTGGAGTATGGTGGGGAGAAAGCTCTTGATTTTCGTCTGGGGTTTCCAGGTTTAAGAAGGGCCACCACTCAGTGTAGCTCAAGGGATCTCCATTCATTAAGGACAAGGCAAGCCATGAACTACCTGTGTTTATCTTTTCTATGACATGAGGAGGAACTGCCTGAAAATGAGACTGGCACAGAGGAAAGCATTGTTTAGAGATTACTGTAATGGACAGGTTCACAACATCAGCTGAACCACTGGATTAAAATGGGCTGGAAGTTTGTTAGACTCCTTGAACGTCCTGGTTACATGAGTGTATGAGTTTCCTATTGCTGCTATAACAAATAATCATACACTTTAGTGGCTTCAGACAACACATATTCATTATCTTGTAGGTTGGAGGTCAGAAGTCTCAAATGGGTCTGCAGGGCTCTGTTCCTTCTGGAGGTTTTAGAGGAGAATCCATTTCCTTGCCTTTTCCACCTTCTAGGGGCTGCCCGCATTCCTTGGCTCCTCATCGCTCTGACCTCTGCTTCTTCCATAACATCTTTCTCTTTCTCTGTCTCTGACTTTCCTGCTCACCTCTCTCCTTTCCCTTATAAGGCCCCTAGTGATTACATTGGACCTGCCCAGATAATCTAAGAGAATCATCTCATCTCAAAAACCCTTAACTTAATCACATCAGCAAAAGTCCCTTTTGCATATAAGGAAGCATATTTTCAGATTCTGGGGATTAGGACATGGACATCTTTGAGGACTTAGCACAATAAACAAATTCATTCCTTTTTAGTTAAAGCTGGTCTGAATTGGAACACTGTCAATGGCAATCAAGAGTCTTAAAAAATACTATATTAAAGAAAATGAGGGGCGCCCATGTGGCTCAGTTGGTTAAGTGTCTGACTCTTGATTTCAGCTCACGTCATGATCTCAGGGTTGTGAGATCTGAGCCCTGTCTCAGGCTCCCGCTGGGCGTGGAGCCTGCTTAAAATTCTCTCTCCCTCTCCCTCTGCCCCTCCTTTCTCTCTCTCTCTCTCTCTCTCCCTCCCTCTCAAAAAGAAAAAAAAAAAAAAAAGAAAATGAGATACTGGGGCAATTTAAGGACATTTATATAGATATTTGGAGTTATGAAGCATTTTCCCCCCCGGAAAGATGAAAGAATTGCACAGAGAACATTAAATTATACATATAACTTTAAATGGCTCCAGTATTTTCCTGTCCTTTAATCTCTTTATATCTTTTTTAACCATCTTTTTCAGTTCTTTTATGCTACCAACTGGGAATTTTTTTCACATGCTCTTGTTCTCACTCAAGTTCACCTTTAAAATATCTTGCTTCCTATAGCCTGTTATATGCTACAGAGCCTTTCTGAAATGTTTTTTCCTCTTGTTATCCATTTTTCTTTTTCCTTCTCAACTGTCACTTCTCTCATTTTTCAGAATATTCATCTGTTTCTTTCTTAAATTTAAACTGTTTTCCCTTGTTTGCTGTTTCTGTGGATTTTTTTATTTTTATTTTTTTCTATATGTCTTTGAGGGTGGGAAATAGGCTCAAAGCTTCTTTCTTTTTTTTTTTTTTTAAAGAAAATTATGTGCTTCTGTTGTTCTAAAGAATGTTTTGTGATAATTCTCTTGGCTGGTATCAAATAAACGTGAATTCCCGTTTGACAATAAATGAATAAATAAATCTTTCTCTTCCAAAATTGTTCTTACTCTTTGCTGTTTCTATGTAAATAATATAGCCCTATATTACTTTCCTGAAAAGCTTATAAAATCATATTTTTAGTCTTTACTCATGCATATTGCAACTGCATCTATTTTTAATTGAAATATTATTTTACCAGGCCATTTTGACTTTTTGCTCATAAGAATATGTAAGGGAGGAAGAATTTTTCCTTGAGCCTTTTGGGGTCCCTGACTGGGTCTGAAAAGTCAACTGACAAAGAAAGATTATTAGGAGAAAAAACATACAAATTGATTTAATGTAAGTTTTACATGACATGGGAGACTTTATAAGGAAATGAAACCTCAAAGAAAGTTAGATCTTTGTATTTTTATGCTGGGTTTGACAAAGAGTGGGTAGTTGTGGAAGAATAGGCTAGGAGAGTATGAGGGAAGTGTAGTAAACTGGGGGAAACAGCGAGGCCTGTTTGTTGGGATTCTTCTTGGTGTTCCTTTGTCTTTGGAGATCAGGATGCTCCTTTCCTCCAGATATAGGGAGGGACCCTCTTACCCAAGGGCCTCAGGATCTGTTTTAGGGGAGAAGTGTGAGGAGGGAAGGAGATCAGAATGATCTTCCTGCTTCTGCTGTTTACTTAAACTCCTTCAGCTTGAAACTTGCCATATGCCAAGGTGCCGTATTTTGAGGTAGCGTGTCCTGAGCCCCATCAAATACATTGCACAGGCTCCTTATTTACACAATGGAATTTAACTATATTATCTATGGCAATTTAATGCAACGAATGGAGTTTCTTTTCTCATTGTACTATCATGTGAGAAATAACTGTTGTATATTTTATTTTTATTCACCATCTTTAAAATAAACGTATAAATATGTCATAGACAACAAAAATACAAAACAAGTTTTTTTTATGATTTTATTAATTTGTTTACTTGAGAGAGAGAGACAGAGATAGCGAGAGAGAGCATGAGTGGGGAGGAGAGGGAGAAGTAGGCTCCCCACTGAGCAGGGAGCCCGATGTGGGACTTGATCCCAGGACCCTGGGATCATGCCCTGAGCCAAAGGCAGGTGCTTAACTGACTGAGCCACCCAGGTGCCCCCAAAACAAGTTTTAAATGTGATCTTATTTATCTCTAGGATTCTATGACTGCTTTCCAATTTTTGTTCTGGTACATTCATGGTTTTATTTTTTTTTCCTTTTTCCTTAAGCCATGTAAATTTTTTTGTGTATCTACTGATGCGCAATGCAATATATTGTCATACATACTACATGTAATCATATCCCAGCTTTGCTCACTTGTTGGGTATCTTTTCTGTTTTTTTTTTTTTTCTTCTGCTTTGTTTGTTTATACAATGAACAATACAGCTATAACCAGTCTTAAATCTATTTTTAAGTAATTCCTTTGAATATATTCCTAAAGGTAGTAGATCAGACCAAGCCATATGGTCATAACTAATTATCTCTAGTAGACTTTTAGTGCTGTCAGAATAAATACCCCAGAGAGTATATGAGATTTTGATGGAAGGAAGCCTACACAAAGAAACAAGGAGATGAGGTTATTCTTTGTCATATGGACAATATTAGAAGAAGTGTTTGTTCTTTCTTTTTAAATGAGACTAGGATCTGAGGAATTTGAGGGAAAAGAAATAAGATGTATCTCCTTGGGAGGATGTTTCTGGTCTTTGTGATTACTCTCTCTCTCTCTCTCTCTCTTTTTTTAAGTAGGCTCCACACCCCTGTGGAGCCTAATGTGGGGCTTGAACTCATAACACTGAGATCAAGACCTGAGCTGAGATCAAGAGTCGGATGCTTAACTGACTGAACCACCTGTGTGCCCCTGTCTCTCTCTCTTTTTTTAATATTTTATTTTTAAGTAATCTGTACACCCAACGTGGGGCTCGAACTTACAACTCCAAGATCAAGAGTCGCATGCTCTACCGACTGAGTCAGCCAGGCGCCCCTGTGGTCTCTTTTTTAAGTGTCCCTTTTCTCCAGTGTTGTATGCCCCCCCCCCCCATGGTGTTGCATCTTTGATACTCTCTTCCTGCTCCTCTGTCCCCTCTGTTGGCTCCTTTCCTCACTTCATTCCCTAACTCCGAGCATCCCCCAATGCTGGCCTCTCCATTCTCTTTCTCATTTACTTCAGGCTGTGCCTTTATGTCACACATATTGAGATAATTCTATGGGATCTGAGATTGACTCACAACTCTTTCCTCAGCCTTATTATCATTCCCACAATGTCTCCTCCTCCCCACTGCTACTACCATTCCCTTTTTTCAAAACCTTAGCATTTATCACCTGGGTGATTTAAATTCATTCCTGGATGGTTTCCTTGCTTCCTGGTGGTTTCAGTCTTCCCTCTTCCCTTGCAAGCTGTGCTTGTCTACACTAGTCACTTAACATTTTTGAGTCTTGATTTATGTACATAGAGTCATGGATGAATAGCTCATTGCCCCTGGCATATCATATATATACTGTGGTTTCCCTACTCTTCTAGTCTTTCGTTCTGATAACTCATCCCCCATCAGTATCACTATTGTGACAAACAAGTCTGATCATGTCACTCTCAAACTTTACTAACTTCAGTGACTTTCCTGGATCTAGAGGGTAAGGTGTTAACTCTGAGAACACATCAAGCCCTTCATGGCCTGTTCACATTTCCCACCTCATCTTCTGCCCTCAGCTCTCAGACTCGCTATCCCCAGCCCTAACACTCTTCTCACCATTTCCCAAACAGGCCGAGCCCCTCCAACCTCTGTCTTTGCACATGATGATCTCTCATTTTTTATAAGTAAACTCTACCCCCAACATGGGGCTCAAACTCACAACCCCGAGATCAAGAATTTCATGCTCCACCGACCGAGCCAGCCGGGTGCACCCATGATGATCTCTTTTTTGCTGAACTTGCAAAATTTTCTGATTTTTTTTCAAGATCCATTTTAAAACATCTCTGTTTAAAGCCTTCCCAGATACTTGAACTCTTCCCATGCTCCTGGGACTTTAAATCTTGAGCGAGTGAAGCAATAATTTCAGAACAAAGGCAGTGAGTGGTGGGTGGCCGAGACCATCTTGTTCTGGTGCTTCTGCTCAGCCCCCAGACAGCCTCTTTCAATTGGGGTGCCTCATCTAAGCCACAGAAACAGAAAATGATTTGAGTGACAATTTTCTCAATCCTGCCAGAGATGGCACATGACTAGTACCATTTTATTCTTTTTATTTTTTTTAAGATTTTATTTTTAAAAAAGTAATATCTTCACCCAACGTGGGATGCAAACTTACAACCCTGAGATCAAGAGTCACATGCTCTACTGACTGAACCAGCCAAGCACCCCAACCAGTACCATTTTAGATGCATAGGAGAGGAGTGAGGTTGTTATATGTAATGTGTGCTATAGGGTGCTGGAGCTGAATTTTCTCGTGGAACTCAGGTTGGAAATAGGGCATTTTTGGATCTGTCATCTTTTTAAGCCTCACCCTCCAAGCTCTCACTGATGGTGTGAGCACCTGGTATTAGGATGAATTCCCTTTATGCCTCAGATAACTAGATTCACTTTTGGTTGCTAACAAATATGACCCTTTTCTGATATAGCAGCATCAGAGAATATGTATTTGTGGCTATATGTGTTTATTGAATAATTAGATAAAGAACCTTTGGAATTCCTTTATTTTCATTTTTCCCTATACCAAATCAGTCACCACACACATTAATTTTTATTTACATTGTCACTCAGAGTCTACTTTTTCTTTTTCTTTTTACTACCACCATCCTTGTCTAGGTGTTTCTCATGTTGGCCTGCATTCCTGAGGTCATCTCCTGATGCCACCATTTACCTCTTTCTTTCTTTCTTTTTTTTTTTTTTAAGATTTTATTTATTTATTTGACAGAGAGAGACACAGCGAGAGAGGGAACACAAGCAGGGGGAGAGGGAGAGGGAGAAGCAGGCTTCCCGCGGAGCAGGGAGCCCGATGTGGGGCTCGATCCCAGGATTCTGGGATCATGACCCGAACCGAAGGCAGATGCTTAACAACTGAGCCACCCAGGCGCTCCCATTTACCTCTTTCACTCCCTCCCTTTCAGTGATACTGAACCCATGTCAATTTTCCCCCCAAATAAAAGGACATAATATCATTTCTCTTCCAAATATCATACCAACTGGCTTTCACATTACGTTGAAACTCATAGGGCTGGCACTCAAGGTGTCCTATGATTCAGCCCCATGTTGTCAGTGCAGCTTGCTTCCTTCACTACACTCTGAGCTTCTCTTCTGTGAACACTCTTTTGCTTATGCTGCACATACCATTCCTTCCTTTCTGCAACCTATATTATTGACTTTTAAAAAATTTATCAGATTTGGGGCACCTGGCTGGCTCAGTCAATGGAGTGTGTGACTCTTGGTCTCGGTGTTGTGAATTCTGGACCCCATGTTGGGTGTGGAGATTACTTAAAAATAAAATCTTAACTTAAGGTGTGCCTGGGTGACTTAGTCAGTTAAGCATCTGACTCTTTTTCTGTCTTATTTTTTTAAAGATTTATTTATTTATTCATTCATTCATTTATTCATTCATTTATGTAAGAGAGAGAGAGAGCGTGCATGGTGAGGAGGGGCAGAGGGAGAGGGAGAAGCAGACTCCCCACTGAGCAGGGAGCCCAGCACAGGGCTTGATCCCAAGGCCCTGAGATCACGACCTGAGCCGAAGGCCAATGCTTAACTGACTGACCCACCCAGGTGTCTCTTTTTCTTGTTTTTTTTTTTTTTTAAAGATTTTTTATTTATTTATTCATGAGAGACAGAGAGAGAGAGAGAGGCAGAGGGAGAAGCAGGCTCCCAAGGAGCAGGGAGCCCGATGTGGGACTCGATCCCAGGACCCTGGGATCATGACCTGAGCCGAAGGCAGACGCTTAACCATCTGAGCCACCCAGGCGCCCTTTTTCTTGTTTTTTTAAGATTTTATTTTTATTTATTTTAGAGAGAGTGTGCGAGCAGGGGAGGGGCAAAGGGAGAGGGAGAGGGGAAGCAGACTCCCTTATGAGTACAGAGCCTGAAGCAGGGCTCAACACAGGGCTCCATCTCGTGACCCTGAGATCATGACCTGGGCCAAAACCAAGAGCTGGACACTTAACTGACTGAGCCACCCAGGTGCCCCAAGTGTCCAACTCTTGATCTCAGCTCAGGTCTTGATCTCAGGGTTGTGAGTTATAGCCCCATATTGGGCTCCACGCTGGGCATGGAGCCTACTTAAAAAATAAAATTAGTAAAATAAAATAAAATAAAATCTTTAAAAAAAATTTATCAGATTTTACCAAATGTTCCTTCCAATGTCCGTGTTACAACCATTTTGTCTCCTGAACATATAACCTGTATTCATTGCTTCTTTTTCTGCCTGATTTGCTTTTTATTTTTCTATTTTCCATACCTCTTTTCATCTGGATGATTCTTTTTTTATGTTTAAAATTCTTTTACTCTTTTTTTTCTTTTAATGTAACACACATTTGATGACTAGGAAAATGATTAGGAAAAATAAGCAAAGCAAAAGGTGAATTACAGAGTGTTCAAATTCTTTTTTTTTTTTTTTAATCATTGACTGCCTTCTAAAACACCTTAGTCCCACATCAAAATCTATCTCCTTCCAAAAGCCTACTTGATTGTCTTCAATCTAAATACTGTTGGGGCACCTGGGTGGCTCAGTCAGTTAAGCGTCAGACTCTTTGATTTCGGCTAAGGTCATGATCTCAGGGTCGTGATATCAAGCCCCACATGGGGCTCTGTGCTGGGCATGGAGCCTGCTTAAGATTCTCTCTCTCCCTCTCCCTCTGCCCCTGCACCCCCCACCACCCCGCTCATGCGCGCTTTCGCTCTCTCTCTCTAAAAAATAAATAAATATATAAATATATAAATAAATAAAATAAATACTAATTTTATTTCTTACACTCTATTATTGCCTTGTCTACATACTAGTAAGTGGAATTATCCACTGGAACTCTCTTCATCAAGAACAGTTAATTAACCTGTTAAGTATGTACTTAAGTGGATGGTGAAGAAGAGACTTTTTATAAAATGTTTAGAAGTATTCTTACCCCAGTTTCTTTTCTTTTTTATACCAAATAGCTAAATATAGTAGTTCACCCTTATCAGTGGTTTTGCTTTCTGCTGTTTCACTTACCCATGGTGAACAATGGTCTGGAAACAGATGATCCTCCTTCTAATGAATTATTAGAAGGTCAGCAGTAGCCCATTGCTTTGTCACATGCCTGTGTCATTCCTCTCACTTCATCTCATCACACAGACGTTTTATCTCATATCATCACAGAAAAAAGGGTTGAGTATAGGGCAGTAAGATATTTTGAAAGAGAGAGACCACATTCACATATCCTTTTTTTTTTTTTTTTTTACAGTATATTGTTATAATTGTTCCATTTAATTATTGTTGTTGGGCACCTGGGTGGCTCAGTCGTTAAGCGTCTGCCTTCGGCTCAGGTCATGATCCCAGGGTCCTGGGATAGAGCCGCACATCAGGCTCCCTGCTCGGCGGGAAGCCTCCTTCTCTCTCTCCCACTCCCCCTGCTTGTGTTCCCTCTCTCGCTGTGTCTCTCTCTGTCAAATAGATAAATAAAATCTTTAAAAAAAATAATTGTTATTGTTGCTAATCTCTTGTTGTGCCTAATTGATAAACTCTATCAGAGGTATGTATGGATAGGAAAAAAAGCATAGTGTTTTATAGGGTTCAGTACTATCTGTGGTTTCAGGCACCTACTGGGGGTCTTGGAATGTATCCCCATAGCTAAGTGGGGATTACTATACTTTTTCAAAATAAATAAATTAATTAATTAAAGTCCATAGCAGATCACTGCTGACTATTAAGAACCCTAGTAACAGGCAAAACCATTTTCAAGTTACCCGTTGGGTCATTGGCATTGTCAATGGAAGCAGAAAGGCCTTCTATGTGTGTCTAGGAGACTCAATATGAACATCTGCCACTGAAGAGTGGAGGTTGGGGCAGGGTTGTGCTGGATGTCCAGGGCTCTGTCAGACTTGGAGCATCATGCATCTCATACCTAAGTTGTCTGGTGGTGAAGATGGTCTTGGCTGAGAATCATTTGGTTGCAAGAGTAGGAAATCTGCTCCAACTAGTTCATGGAAAGAAGGGAGTTGTAGCATATTTACGCTATGCAATCATTCAGACACGGGAATCAAAAGGTGGCCAAGCTTCCTGAGAATGGGAAAAGGGAAGGTGCTGGGACTGACTTTCCTTGTCCCTCTTGAACTCTGTTAGCAATCACAGGATCTCTTCCATTTTCGCTTCTCTTGGTCTCTGCCCTCCAACAATGTCGACCATTTGTAAAGGGCTCAAAAGGGCCCAAGTTACATGACCTTACAGCTCCATCACCATTGGCTGACTGCATTTTGGTGACTCTGAGCTCCAATTCTCAAGTGAAAGAATTTGGCTAATCTTTGGTTTGACAGTGGTGGTTGACCTTAGGTCAAGTGGTCATCGTTGGTCCACAGCACTATGTTTGGGATCGGGGCCACATATTATAAAAATAAACACTTGGTCTTGTCCTTTCAAGGGGGATTTGAATGGACTCACACATAGTTTCCAAAGCTTCCACTATAAAAAGTTCAGTGTGGTATATGTTTTTGAGATTTCTCATTGAGTAATATAAAAGAAGAATAATTTCTTTGACACCCTATGGCTATTTCTTTGCTTTCTTCCAATTTTAGTAGCTGGTTCACTATGATATAGGAGAGGAATTGTCGATTTAATCTTAAAATTAACATGTTACTGATGACTGATGTCATCAGTATGAAATGAAAAAATTATGAATTCTTAATAATCACATATGCTGTATGTTACATGGTTAAAAATCAAACTTATTAGAGGCTGGGTACAATTTGGGCCTGCAAATTTAAAAGAACAGATGGAAGAATTGGAGGGGGTCTATGGAAAGCTAAGGAAAAGATGAAAGAAAATAAAATGTGAGTTTCAAATTAAGGAAGATGATAGGCTTATTTAGCCTGGAGAAGAGAAGACAGAGTAATGATGTGAGAATTTCCCCAAACATATGAAGGTGAAGCAGGAATATATTGAGCTCATCTCTATTGCCTTGATATAATATACAACAGAATATAGATTTTAATGACAGCATCAACTCAACCTTTCGGACTGCAATGCTACGTGTAGAGGAATTCACGGACTCTCTTTATATATGAGACATATAAATATATGTGTTGGAGCAGAATGTGGTATCATAGTCACGGGAGTATAAATCAGACAACTTCGTTGAGATTGCCTCAAGCTCTATGAGGCTGAGGTCACTTCTATGATACTTTAGTAGAAATGAAAGGCAGAAGTAAAGAATTTTTGTAATCACATTTTTCTTAATCCGTTATTCTAGGCATGGCCAAATGAATTGTGCTCTCTGAGGGGCATTCAAAGGAGCAGTAATAGTCACCCATCTGTGAATTTTCTTTGGTAGAGTGGGAGTTATAAACTAAAAGTGAAAGCTACATTTTCCTCCATAATAAAGTGGGATCCTAAGGGACTCTGTGAGAAGAGAGAAGGGAGAGATGGAGTGACCAGAAATGGGGAAAAGATGGTGGAAATTTCACTTAGAGAAATGAACATACTTTCTTGTAAGTAGTGTGTGGTGTAAGTCATCTTTCTGCACCCCTCTCATAAAATCATAAAATATTTGTCTTTGGTTACTGAGTTGTGGAGTTGAATCTGTGTTAAGATGCATAGAAAATGCCGAGTATAGCCTCAAGGTGGGATTGGACGAGAGCTGAGGTCACTTGTGGAAGGTGTACTATGTTCACATTATCTGTATTTATTAACTTAATAGTGGACTGTGTAGGTATTGCAGTACAGTATCTGGGCCAAGTAAGAAGTTTGACTGGGTAGAAGAAAACTCCCAAGACTGGGATTCCAGAGAGATGTATTATATGACCTTGGGTGAAACCAATAAACTCTTCGTGCCTGATTTCTTCTTCAAATTAAAATAATGCATATAGTGCATCTACCTCAGGATACAATAAGGTATGATCACTCAGAATAGAACACAGGCCGTTAGTATCACAAGTCCCGCCCAATAGGGAGAACCGTTTAGAAGTGAGCAAGCACTAGGCACTGTGGCACGCTCTAGCACTTCTATTTGAAGTGTGGTCTGGGATCCTGGGGTCCCTAAAACTCATTCGGGGGAGGGTGCCACAAGGTCAAAATTACTTTTATAATAATATTAAGACTTTGTTTGCTCTTTTCAATTGCATTCTCTCATGAATGCCTGGTGGAATTTTCTGGAGGCTGAAGCATGATGGTGAATGATATCTCAACAGATTGAATGCAGAAGCAGATACGAGAATCTGGCTGTCTTCTTTAAGCTAGATCTTAAAGAGATTTTCAAAAATATAAAGCCGTGCCAGTCTACTTATTAATTTTTTAAATTTTGAATATATAGTTATTTTTCATTAAAAACATTAACTTACTTAACATGTAAGGGTTTATTATTTTTAAATAACTCATAAATATTTAAACATTTTCAGTTTAACTTCTAACATAGTAAATATCAATAGATACACCTCATACAAAAACGTTTTTTTTTTTTTGAGGTCTTCTATTATTTTTAAGAGTGTGATAAGGATCTTGAAGTGAAATTGTTGGCGAACCACTGTTCCACTACTTCACCTTGGCAAAGTGACCTTGCATAGGGCGATCTGTGCACATTCTAACTTTCTCTCCTCCTCCCATAGTCCTCTGATGGCTGGTGGGACCCTCAGGAGAATCCCTCAGAGAGTGCATATATTCGGGATCCTTCTTCAACGGACACAAAATGAAGCAAATTGTGTGCTTGGTTCCCTAGGCAACCCCATCCTATCCAAACCTCACAACATACCCCATTCCTGTGCTATAGGGGTTCTGCAAGGTTACTCTTCTCTGGATGACGGAGATGGATGGCATTTTAGAGTGAAGGAAGGGTTCCAGGGAAGATCTGGACTTGGTGACAGGCCCGGTCTTGGAACATTAGCAGTCTTATTCTGTGCATCTCTGAGCATATGCATCGTCAGAATATTCGAGTATCAGCCTCGGAATAGCTGTTATGGGCACTCATGCCAGTTGAGACATTGGTTTAGGCAATTTACTTGTATTAAATCTTATAACACACTTAGGAGTTAAGTATAGTTATTACCCCAGTTTTATGTATGAAGAAGCTGAGGCAAACATTTAAGTAAGTTTGCCCAAAGTCTCACAGCTAGAAAATAGCAGGAGTCAGATTCAAATACAGGTATTCTGGCTCCGGGTTTTATGGCATTAAACACTATATTTTATTATCCTCCCTATAGATTTGATGGCTATATAAGACTCCCTTAGCAATGAACTAGGAAGGGTAGGCTAACTGCTATAACAACCAACCTAAACTTTACAGAAAATTAATATAAGAGTTGTTCCTTTGCGTTCCAATGCAAAGTGGGTTGGTGAGGCCTCAGTATGGTCACTTAGAGACCCAGGATCTTTCTATCTTGTGGCTCCGTTTTTCTGCAGGCCCTTGGAGTTTTCTCTCTTCAGTCAGTTGATGGGAAAAGAGAGGATGGAAAACTTCCCATAGGAGATTTTTATAGGCCAATCCAGCACCTCCACTAATATTTCATGGCCTTAAATCACTCAAATGGCTACACCCAATGGTGAGGGATGCTGGGAAATATAGTCTATCTGTCCACGAGGAAAAGTGAAGAGTTGAGCACACAATTACATGAGCATTCTGAAGAATTTTATGCTAAGTAATAATGTGGAGACTCCAGGAATATTGCCAGGGTCTGAACTCACAGGTCAACTGATACTTTAGAAGGTCTAAATAATTCTATATCCCCAACATGGAAGGTTTTTTTCTTTAAGACCTCCAGGGCCTAGGTCCTCAAATATAGATATGTACAGGCCTGGAATTAGCTATCAAAAAACTTTAGGGGCACCTGGGTGGCTCAGTCGGTTAAGCGGCTGCCTCTGGCTCAGGTCATGATCCCGGGGTCCTGGGATCAAGCCCCACATTGGGCTCCCTGCTCAGTGGGGAGTCTGCTTCTCCCTCTCCTTCTGCCCTCTCCCTGCTCTTGCTCTCTCTCAAATAAATAAATAAAATCTTAAAAAAAAACTTTAATATGACAGCTAATGATAAGCAGCCCATATACCATCTTAGTGAAAGTTAGAAAAATACTTATTTTCCTAAGACACCTCAGTCCTATGTTCCAGAAAATTCTCGGAGCAAATATACAAATCTATAATTAATATAATGTGCTGTGCACATCCTGCACAACTGTACAGTAATGGCCTGGCTTTATGCTTTATTTATTTATTTTTTAAATTTTTATTTATTTGACAGAGAGAGAGACAGCGAGAGAGGGAACACAAGCAGGGGGAGTGGGAGAGGGAGAAGCAGGCTTCCCGCTGAGCAGGGAGCCGGATGTGGGGCTCTATCCCAGGACCCTGGGATCATGACCTGAGCCGAAGGCAGACGCTCAATGACTGAGCCGCCCAGGTGCCCCGCCTTTACGCTTTAGTCCTTACAAGTCACCCCAGCTATGTATGTATATGCATATAGTCTTTATATATATAAAGTATTATATATATATATATATATATAAACAAAATTTAAAGCACAGTAACAAATTTCATGTTTTACTCTGAATAAAACTCAATACAAATATTTTGAAAATCCTTCCAAAAATTGTGTAGCAACATCTATTTAAGGCGTGATGAGGGTGCATTTTAATATTCTTGATATGCTGTGGGGTGACGGTGGTGGCCGTGGTGAGCTCCAAAGCGGAGCACCTCCTAGAGGGTGAAAGTGCTAGAAGCTGCATCTGTTTCTTTCCCAGTGTCTTGCACAATGCCTTCAGCGTAGTACCACTGTAGTGCCACCCGGGCGCCCCGAGAATACAAATGTTATTAAGCTTCAACAGACACAAAGTTTTCTCAGGGTGAGAAGGGCAAGGATTGAATAGGGCAAGGGGCACAGAAAACTGCCATGCCACACTGAACAGCCCTGAAGAATCCAGCTTAGTGGCCCATCTCCATTCCCCACGCTCCTGTTCTGTCAGCTCTCCCCTCTTACCTAGTATTTTCCTCGGGCCCTCTCAGCGGATCCCTCCCCAGAATTCAAGGGCATTCCCAGGACCAAGCATGCACGGGAGAATTTACATCATTCCTTATACCCGTTCCCTAACCATTGTGATGACATTTCGCTAGATTACTTCTGGGTGTTGACAGACAAGGCCTCAGTAATAATACCTTGCAAGTGTAACACGTCTGTAACTAGACTGTCCTGCAATTAGGGAGCTGACAACTCCACCACTGCTTCTTACTAGCCAGTGACACAGTAGGACATAGGAGGAAACGTAGAGAAGGACGATGGATAATGAGGATCCCGAGGAAAGCCACAAGGAATAACAATAACAACGATAACAAAAAGCCATAGAGACGAGCAGATCACATTTCTGGATCAGAGACAAAGCTCATGCCTTGGGAAGAATGGGGTCACGGGTCTCCCTCCGTCCTCCTGCTCTGAAGGATAAGGTGTGAGAGGTAGATTTTAGCATCTCACAAAGCCGGGCACACAGCTAAGGATGGATCCGCAGTTTTGGTGGTGACTTTGGGCAGCGTGAGAGGGAGGGAGGGAGGTTCCACATCGCATGCAAACGACCATTTGAGCCAGCGGGCTGATATCTCTGCCATTTCCCTAAACCTGCCTCTGTTGCATTTTTCTGAAGTCTCATTTGGTTCCTCTGTTCCACACCATCTCCCACACCCAGTAGGCAAGTCGGGCCACCAGCCCAACTCCATCCTGCCTCTTCCACTGTGGATGCCCTAGCCCTAGTTTGGGCCGTCACACACTCTCTTCTCTGGTTTGACCACCACAACCCCCCCCCCCCTTCCTGGTTTCTGCCCTCTGGGCTGTCTTCTCTGCATCGTCTACCTAGAGCTGGATTGGAAGAACCCAGTTTCCTATTGTGACCGTCCCCACAGTCTCCTAGCATTGCTGATGGAGCCCCATTGCCTACTAAAATAGAGTCCTTGGCATGACATCTAAGACCTGGTTTCAGAATTCTTATGTCCCTTATATCTTTTGTTTCTCTCTAACTCAGTGCTTGTACTCCAATTGAAATAATTCTTCAGTATATTCCGCATCTTCCTATTTTCATCTTTGTGATATTCTCTTTCTCTGGACTAGTCTTTCCCCGGACTTTTTCCTGAGTTCCCAGCCATTCTTTAAGGCCCAGCTCAAAAGGCATCCCTTCTCAAAAGGCATCCCTTTTTAGGAGGCTTCTCTTGTTGAATTCACCACCTGATGTGTTTCCCTCCTCTCAATATTGTTCACCCCTCATCACCCTCTTACCGCCCCGCCCACAGGGGTGCCTCAGGCCCCATGGCCACTGTGCTGACTGAGGTAGGCCCCCCTACAGCTGGAAGCTCAGGCCACTAGAAATGAGGATCCATCTGCTTGAGGGCGCTGCTTCTAGTTTGCTTGCCATGCGATCTCTGGCAAATGGCTTCACCACCTAGAACCTCAGTATTATCATTTACGGATGGGAGGTAAGAATCCCTCCCTCATAGGATTGTTGTAAAGCCTGCCGTGATATGTACGGAAACCTTTTCTAGATTGGAAAGCATTTTACCAATGTGGAATATCACCATGATTTATCTTATAGTTATTTACATAGTTGCCTTATGATATCTTTTATACTATAGTTATCTGAGACATTTTTTAAAAAAGATTTTATTTATTGGGCGCCTGGGTGGCTCAGTTGGTTAAGCATCTGCCTTCGGCTCTGGTCGTGATCCCAGGGTCCTGGGATGCAGTCCCACAACGGGCTCCCTGCTCGGCGGGGAGGTCTGCTTCTCCCTCTGCCCTTCCCCCCACCCCACGCCTGTGCTCGCTCGCTCTCTCGCAAAAATAAATAAAATCTTTAAAAAAATATTTTATTTATTTATTTGTCAGAGAGAGAGAGAGAGGGAGAGCACAAGCAGGGGGAGCTGCAGGTTCCCCGCTGAGCAGGGAGCTCTATGTGGGGACTCGATCCCAGGACCCTGGGATCACAACCCCATCTGAAGGCAGATGCTTAACCGACTGAGCCACCCAGGTGTCCCTATTTGCGAAATTTTACCTCATTCTCCCACAGCCAGTGTTAACTCCTGTATGGATTAGGCATGCATTCAGCTCAAGGCTTGATGACCTCATTTGGAAACAGGAAGCAGTGCAGGGATCAGGGGGAGTACTGGGTTGGAGGTGGGCCCTCCCGTGGCCTGCAAGATGGACTTCATTTCCATATGAAAAGAGAGCCGACCTGTTGAGTAGGCAACTTGTCTACTAACAGCCCTTGAAGACAGGAATCAACTCTTGTTCATCTGAATTCCTCTCTAGAGTGCCTAGGATATAGTAGATGGCATAGGGTAGGTGTTCAATAAATCTTAATTGAACGAATTAATAAATAATCAATACATGAATGAAAATTCAAAAAACCTGAAATAACTGGTCTCAACTCAGCCATTTTTGTACATACATCTTCCTTAAAGTTCACCCTCCTAATAGCCTTCAGGATTAGAGCAGTTTATCCTTCAAGCGGAAATGCTGTTATTCAAAGTGATTTGATTAGTTTTTGTCTAGTCAGGGGCTAAGACGTAGGAACATTATGTTAGAAAGACGGCATAAAAGTGAGTCTGGATCTGAGAGGTTTAAAATGAGTCTGAAATATTAAAATATGTCTCAGACAATATGAACCTTTATGGTTTTCTTTTTATACATTGTTGCATAGGAATTCAAAATATTGTTACAGGGTATATCACAGTAAGAATTTATATTCTGAAAATTATACACCAGCAGAATCTTTTAAATGACCTCCCCTTTTCTTTTCAATACCTCATCAGACAAGAGGAGATTCAGTGGGAAAGCAGTAATTATAATCCTTCCCACATTGACAGACTTTTAGTATATGCCTGAGCAAAATGGTGAGAGAGGATGGGGATAAAGATATAAAGGAAATTAGGTGACCTAATATGGCCTAGTGGAAGGTACATGTAGCAAATGTGGTTCTTCTCCTTGAATAAAGTTCAGCTAAAAGGAGGATAGACTAATAATTTTCTACTTTATTGATATACAACTGACTAGTAAAAGTCTCTGATCTTGAATTTGTTCCTGTAGAACCTAGCCTTCTTTTTTTTATTTATTTAAAAAAATTTTTATCTTAAAAAATTGAGATATAATTGACATAGGACATTGTTTTAGTTTTAAATGTACAACGTAATGATTTGATATATGTATATATTCTGAAATAATCACCACAATAAGTTTAGTTAACATCTGTCACCACGGATAGTTGCAATTTTTTGTGTGATAAGAACTTTTAGGATCTATTCTTTCAGTAACTTTCAAATATACATTACAGTATTGTTAATTATAGCCATCATGCTGTACATTATATTCCCAGAACTTAGTTATCTTGTAACTGAAAGTTTGTACCTTCTGGCGCCCTTCACCCACTTCACCCACCCCCAACACCAGCCCAAACTGCCAATCTGTTCTCTGTACCCATGACTTAGTATAGTTTTGGGGTTTTGGGGAGTGGTTTTTTTTTTTTTTTTTTTTTTACGATTTATTTATTTATTTGGGAGAGAGAGCACACATGAGTGGGAGGGGCGGAGGGAGAGAGAATCTCAAGCAAACTCCACACTGAGCACAGAGCCTGTTGCGGGGCTTGATCTCACAACCCCAAAATCACGACCTGAGCTGAAACCAAGAGTTGGACACTCCACTTAACCGACTGTGCCACCCAGGTACCCCTGGGTTGTTGTTTTTTTTTTTTAAGATTCCACGTATAAGTGAGATCATAGGGTACTTGTTTTTCTCTGTTTGAATTATTTCACTTACCATAATGCCTTCAAGGTCCATCCATGTTCTAGCAAATGGCAGGATTTCCTTCTTTTTTATGACTGAATAATATTCCATTCCATATATATGTATGCCACATTTTCTTTATCCACTCATCCATCAGTGGACACTTAGGTTGTTTCCACATCTTGGCTACTATAAATAATGCTGCAGTGAATATAGGGCTGCACTATCTTTTCTTGATTACACAATTAGCAAAATACGTGGGATCTCAAAATATCATCCATCTCTTGGCCTTTAGGAAGACTCTCTTCTTTATCTGCATTCCATGAGATGGGGGAGGAAATGGGAAATACAAACTTATTCTAACCCACAAAGCTTACAAATGAGGAAGTTAACATCAAGAAAAGTTAAGTGATAACTCAAGGGTCACTTCATTTTACAGACTTGGGAATAGAACCAAGAAGTCCTAGTGCCTTGTCTGTTGTCTTTTCTAATGCCCCATACAGCATCTTTAACTTTTGAGTCTCGTGTAAGATAATCAAATATGAGACGGAAAAAAATGAATTATATTGATAGAACTTGAGCAATTTTTATTTATTTGTATTAAAGATTTGATTTATTTATTTGAGAGAGAGACAGAGAGAGCAAGAACAGGGGGAGGGGGAGAAGGAGGTTCCCTGCTGAGCAGAGAGCCTGACATAGGACTCAATCCCAGGACCCCTGGGATCATGACCTGAGCTGAAGTCAGACTCTTAACCAACTGAGTCACCCAGGCGCCATGAATTTGAATGATTTTTATTCCACAAATCTTTTTTTAAAAAACTACCTACTGGTGCTAGATTTATCCTCAGGAACCCATGCTTCTTATACTAATCCTCATAGTTTGTAGAAATTATTGTCATCACTGAGCTTTTCTGGTCTCACCTTTTGTCATCACTAAAATGGGTTAATAGTAACTTTCTTGTGTAGCTTGTAGGGCTATTTCAAGGACTAATGGAATGAAAGCATTTAGAAAAATGAAAACTTACGAATGTACAGCATGGTTCATTTCCCTATTTAATACTATTAAGCATAATAATCTTTTTTAAAGGTTTTTTTTTAAATTAAGTAATCTCTACAACCAACATGGGGCTTGAACTTACAACCCCAAGATCAAGAATCACACGCTCTACCAACTGAGTCAGCCAGGTGTCCCAAGCATAGTAATGTTTAAAACCAGTTTGTCTTGGCTTCCAACCTCTAGTCCCACCCCCACCCCTGTAGGATACTGAGATATGCAAGCAAGGTATAAAGTAAAAAACGAAAAGAAAGAAAATTAAAATAATCCTTCTTTTACTATTTTTATTAGTTTCTTTTTACCTCACTTCTCAAGAATCCAATTGTCTTCATGTTTCTGCATTTTATTTATTTTTTATTATTCTTGAAGTATAGTTGACATACATTCGTTTCAGGTATACAACACAGTGATTCAACAATTCTATACATTACTCAGTGCTCACTACAGTAAGTGTAGTCACCATCTGTCACCATACAACGTTATTACAATATTATTCACCATATTCCCTATGCGGTATTTTCATCTCCATGACTTATTTATTTTATAATGGAAGTTTGTATCTCTTAATCTCCTTCGCACATTTCATCATTCCCCCACCTCTGCCCCAAGTATCCCACTGTCTTTAGATGCTTAGTCCATCTCAGAGAATATTGCTCCGTTATTCACACCCTTTGTGAAAATGTTTGGTGGCTCACTGACATATCACAACTGCTCTTTAGGTTCAGGCATGTACATATAACGTCCTATGGACATCACTCACTCAAGGTCAACATGTCACAAAGTGAACTCATCGTCTTTCCCTTCAAAACTGTTTCTGAGGCACCCCCTATCTTAGGGACATCTCCAATGGCAGAGACATCCAAGTTAGCCACTTGGAGGGTTCCTTGACCCTCCCTGACTTCCTTCTCCCATGTCATCAAAAATGTATTCCTGGGTTTTTTCCCCAACACAATTCTCCATCCTTTCACCTTCTGCCACAGACTCTTTGTATATTCTCTGAATTGGCCTTTTTATGTCCATTCTTCTCCTCATAGCCTTAAGAAGGATGCAATTAAAATAACCACCTGATTAGATCATCTGCTTCATGCCAGTCAGTGACTCCCATCACTGACACCATGGTTCTCAAACTGAGTTCATATGGAGCCTACGGGAATGCCTTAGTTGGAAAGAAGGAAGAAAGCAAAGGGGATGCTATTTGGGCTGGGGTCTATGTTCCCACTTCAAACAGGGAAATCCCACTCTATATTTGCTTTCTGCATTGAGGTTCTTGGAAGTAATTGCTTTGGGATAAAACATTTTGCTGTAAAGTTGGAAACCCACTGACCATAAGATACAGTCTATGACCTGACCCTTGCCTGCTTCTCCCACATCACTACCTTTAGGGTAACTAAATTTCACATACTTTTTTTAAAAGATATATTATTTTTAATTTTTTTGAGAGAGAGAGAGAGAGAGAGCTCATGTGGGGGTGGGGCAGGGTGCGGAGCAGAGGGAGAGGGAAAGAAGTAGATTCCCCGCTGCGTACAGAGCCCAACACAGGGCTCGATCTCACAACCCTGAGATCATGACCTGAGCCAAAATGAAGAGTCAGACGCTTAACTGACCAAGCCATCCAGGCACCCCTCATGTACCTTTTAAGGCACAGTATTACCACCTTCCAGAAGCATTCCCTCTTTACCCCCAGTTGCCCTTTCTCTCCCTGACAATCTGCTGTCCATTATGGGCTAGTTGAGATATGAGAGATGTTAGATGGTGTAGTGGCAAAGCACACTGGGTTCTTCTGATCCTCACTTTGCTACCAACTCTAAATAGTTTCACCTATATGAAACATAGTTGATTCAATCAATCATTCATTCATTCCTTCATCCAACAATGTTTGTTGATCCCCTTTCTTACGTTTATAGAGCTTACATTCTGATAGGGGAAATAGGAAATTAAAAACAAATTAAAATTATCCTAGGGTATGAAGCACTACGGAGAAAAATGAAGCAAAGAAAGAGGAGTAAGGAGTCTGAAGGGTAGGGTGTTTCTATTTGAAATGGAATGTTACAGAAGAAGGGCCTTCCTGCTATCTGGATGAAGCACTTTCCTGGCAGAGAGAACAAGTGCACAGGCCTCACGGCCAACTAGTGGAGCAACCAAGTGGTTGATGTGAGCAAGGGAGAGAAGGGCAGTTTATGAAGTCAGAAAGGAACAAGGAACCATATCACCTATGCCCTTGTGAGTGAGAAGGGGAAACTGTTGGAGGTTTTGAGCAGAGAAATGGCGTGATCTGCCTGCTATTTTAAGAGAAGCCTGCTCGTTCGTTGTTGAGTGTGGGGGCTCTGGGGGCGGAACAAGGAGACCAGTTGGTAGGCCATTGCGATTATCCAGGAAAGTGATGATGGCTTGGATTTAGGTGGTCGTGGTGGAATTGGTGAGATGTGTAAACAGTGTGCATCTTTTTCTTTTTAGAGATTTATTTGTTCATTTGAGAGAATGAGCAGAGAGGCAGAGAAACCCTTCTGGTTTTTACATAGTCAATACCTGGTAAAGTGAAGCAGAATTTTTAAAATAATCTTCATCACAGAGTCATCCTTGATTCCTCGCTGTCCTCACCTCCCACATCCAATCCATCAACAGATCCTGTTCAAAATATATTCTGAACCTGGCGACTTTTCACCGTATCCTCGTCATGTTCCTTTCTGAGCCACTGCCATCTCTTGCCTGGATTATCACGATAGGCTTCTAAGTTGTCTTTCTGTCCCCACACTCACTTCCCAGAAGAATGGTTATTCAAGGGGCGCCTGTGTGGCTCAGTCGGTGAAGCATCTGCCTTCGGCTCAGGTCATGATCCCAGGGTCCTGGGATTGAGCCGCACATTGGGCTCCCTGCTCAGCGGGGAACCTGCTTCTCCCTCTCCCTCTGCCTGCCGCTCCCCCTGCTTGTGCTCTCTTTCTCTCTCTCTCTCTGTCAAATAAATAAAATCTTTTAAAAAAAGAATGATTATTCAAAATATAAATCCGATTTTGCCACTTCATGCTCTTATGGATCCCCATTCCACAATAAAAGGTAGATGGCTTACTATGGAGTTCTGTGCCCCATGTGATCACGCCCCTGCCTACCCCTGCAAATTCTCCCACTCTCACTCCATTTGACAGAATACCCTTCAGGCACACTGGCTGCCTTCAACAACAGTTGTTCCTGATTCAGGGACTCTGTTATTGTTTTGTCCTTGCTGATCCTTCTGTGTGGAATGCTTTCCCACATGAATGTTGAGTGGCAGTCTCCTTCCTGTTCATCTTATCTCATTTTAAATGTCACCCACATAGAGGGGCACCTGGCTCACTCAGTTGGTGGAGCATGCCACTCTTGATCTCGGGGTTGTGAGTTCGAGTCCCATGTTGGGTGTAGAGATTACTTAAAAATAAAATCTTTAAAAAAAAAAGTCACTTACATAGAGAGGTCTTCCTTGACCATTGGGCCATAAATAGTCACCTAGTCATTACCTTTCAATAGAAATGACTTTAATTCTCTGTATATCACCACCTGCTATTTTTCTTATTTATGGTATTCCCTTATTTTGCTGTTTATCATCTATCTTTCCTCTTAAAATGTGAAGTCTGTGAGAGCAGAAACCTGTCTTGTTGCCTGATGTATTCTCCAGCGCCTGGAGCAGTGCCTGGCTCATAGGAGAAATTTCTACTTACGTGGAGCCCAACATGGGGTTGAACTCACGACCCTGAGATCAAGACCTGAGCTGAGATCAAGAGTCTGATGCTTAACCGACTGAGCCACCCAGGTGCCCCTCGTAGGAGAAATTTCTTCAATACCCGTTGAATTGATAGATACCTTCCTTTTGTTTAGTCACTTCTGTTTTCAAGACTGCAGTCAGATGGTCAGGAGGCTACAGTCCGTCTGGGAAATGCATGGGGCTCTATCTACTGCAGTCTGCAGCAAAAGAACTCCAAGCTGCCATCCTGTACAGAACATCTGGCCCAGTAGCCAATTCCTGACACCAGTTTGAGATAAGGCCTTACCAGTGAGGAAGAAATTCCTCCCTCTTTCCCCTGAGCCCACAGAGCAGGAAGGGTGCTCCTGCTTAGGGCAACAATGAGGCTGATTTTTAGGTAGAACACCCGACCTCTGATCAACCAAAGCAAATGTTTTCACGTTCAGAGGAGTGTTCTTAGCAGCTGAAACTTTTCCTAAGGGTACAGATGGTCCCTGACTTACGGTGGCTTGACTTGAGATTTTTCAACTTTACAATGGTGCAGAAGTGATACGCATTTAGTACAAACTGTACTTTGAATTTGGAATTTGGAATTTGGATCTTTTCCTGGGCTAGCGCTATGTGGTACGGTCCTCTCTCGTGATGCTGGGCAGGGGCAGCAAGCCACAGCTCCCAGTCAACCACGCAATCACAAGGGTCAATAAGAGATACACCGACAGCCATTCTGTCCCCAGACATCCAGGCTCTTGGTCACTTTCAGTACAGTATTTAATAAATTACATGAGATACTCCACACTTTATTATAAAATAGGCCTTGTGTGAGATGATTTTGTCCAGCCGTAGGCTAATGTAAATATTCTGAGCATGTTTAAGGGAGGCTAAGTTAGGATGTTTGGTAGGTTAGGTACACCCTATACATCATGAGTCGAGGAGGATGTGTATGCCAAGGCTCAAGACAGCTGTGGAAATCCTTCTGGAGTTAGTATCCGTGTGACTCAATTCACTTGTGTACAGCTCTAAATTGTTGTTCAACTTCAAGGGCTCATTTTATGTAAGGTAGGAGTGGATTACCATTTCTATTTTAGAGGTGGGGAAACTGAGTCTCAGAAAAATTAAATAACTTGCTCTGGATGTGTTGCCCTTAAGTCTCTTATTCATGAATACATCCAACAGTGTTTGAAACTATGTTTGGTTTTCAGAAATGACCAAATGTCACTTGGATCCAAGTGAAGCAAATTAAACAGATTCTCAAGGCTAGATAATACAGTTTCCAATGAGTAAATCTCTACAAGTTCTGGAAGGGGCCCTAGAGATTATCCAGGCTGAAAATAAAACTTTAGAAGATCACATATGTACTCAAATGCCGCTCTGTTTTTTGTTTGTTTTAGGCAGATCCATTTCATGCTAGATAAAGAAACGTATCCCAACCTTGGCCACACACACCTGGCACAGAGAGGGAACGGAGCTGGGAGACCAGCTACTCAAATCTTTGCTTCTCTGCCAGGAGAGCTTAAAGGTATAAGGGCTTAGAGGCTGTGTTAGCTTGTTTCAAGGGAGCAGTCTTCCATTTGTATGTTAATGAAAAACAGAGGAGAGGGAGGATCTCTTTGCCTTAAAAAAGAGACATCAGTCCATTAGAAAACATAAGAGGCAATAAATATATCAGAGGAGTATAAAGACCTGGAGGAACCAGTTATTTCTCCTGGTAGCTATTAGGCTGTGGAGAGTCGGCATCCGCACCATTCATAACTGTAGTGTGCAAATTGGCACAGATTGAAGCCCAAACAGCAAGCTGTTCCAGGTAGACCAGATGTCTTAAAGGGAGGCTGTCTCTCTACAAGTAAACACAATGCCTGTTTCCTGTCATTTTCACTGTTGAATAATTAGCTATTTGATAACTGGAATAATTCTTGATTGATAGTGTTATCTTTTTTTTTTTAGATTTTTATTTATTTATTTATTTATTTGAGAGAGAGAGAGAGCATGGGCAGGGGGGACGAGCAGAGGGAGAGGGAGAAGCAGACTCCCGGTTGAGCAGGGAGCCCCATGCGGCACTTGATCCCAGGACCCCGAGATCATGACCCAAACCAAAGGCAGACACTTAACTTGACTGAGCCACCCAGGCGCCCCAATAGCGTTATCTTTTTAAGAAGGGTATTCGAACTGTTCTCAGAAGGAAGCACTTTTTGAACACATGTTTTCCAAAGGCATTGCTTTATCTCCCTTTCCCCATCAAGAGCTGGTCTTGTGCTGCCAGATGTGGACACAGTGACGAGGGACAGTGTTGGTGCCCCCCCCCCCAGGAAAGGTAGGAAGTGTGAAGGGGCAAAAAAGCTGGCGAATGTGAGGGCTTCACTGTCCTCACGAGCAATCTAAAGGAGGAAGAAAGATTTTGGGGATGGAGGAGTGGTGGGGAGATGGACAAATATCAGGGAGGAGCCCAGAGATGGAGCAGTATCCACTGGGGATGCTTGGCCAGCGCTGGTTTGACTGTGAATCTCATGAGCATAACATGCATTCATTCAACAGATATTTAGTAAGGTCTTTCTACTTCAAAGGAACTTTTCTAGGCATGTGGGACCCATCCATGAAAACAAGCAAACAAACAAACAAAACCCAAAACCCCTGCCCTTGTGGAGCTTTTATTCCATCAAGAGCATCAGACAGGAAGTAAGAGACAGTAGACATAAAAATAAATTATATAAAGCATTAGTGGGTGATAAGTGCTATGGAAACAAGAAAAAACCCCACAAAAACCAGTTAATGGGCCCTGGAATCCAGGACGGGGGTCGGGGGGCTCGCAATTTTAAATAGGCTTTTCAGAGGTGGCCCTTTGGAAGTGGTATTTGTGCAAACGCTCGATGTGGTGAAGGAGCTGTGCATGCCAGCCTCTGAGGGAAGAACATTCCAGGCTGAGGCAACAACTACTGCAAAGAGCCCAAGGTGGGAGGATACCTGCAGAGTTTGAAGAGCAGCAAGGAGGCCAGTATTGCTGGGGCTCAGTTAGCATTGAGGGGGAGTGGAAGTGGGAGAGGGTGAGGTGGGGAGGAAGAGATAGGTCAGAGAGCTCAAGGGCTAGGCATCTAGGGTCTTCTCGGTCACGTAGGAGCGCCAACTTCCGCTCAAAGGGGAATGGAGCGCTTTTGCGGAGTTTCGATTGGACAAGTAACCTTATCTGACCCACATTTAAAACGCATCTCTCCGTCGAGTACATGGAGTGGAGATGGTGGCATAAAAAGAAAAGATTTCTGTTTTTTAAACGCGTTGCCTTACTTATAGGACAGGGTTGCTATGAGACTCAAATGCAAAAATGCTTTAAAAAAGGTACAGGACAGTGCAGACCCAAACTAGAGAGTTATTTTACACAGACAGTAAGGGGTTCAAAAGCCCAGGTCCCTCTTGCCTCCTCCGATGATACGTGGTGACCCCGTTCACGAGATGAAACTAGTCTGTGTGCAAGAAGCTAAAGGAAAATTGATTCTATTTATTTCTTAAATCATGTAATTTTATGCCCGAGTTTCACATCATTTAGATTTTTTCTGATTGCTAGCGATTTTATGTTTCCTTTTTGAAAGAAACGCCTTAAAAAAAAACAAAGTGCAAGTACTAGGCTCCCTCCAATACCGAAGACTTGAAATACAGCAACAGACCCGGAGAGGAGCAGAAGTCTGGGAACTTTAAACCTATTTCCTTTTCCCTAATCCCCTCCGAGAGCTAGAAGCGCACTGGCCAGATCCTCCAACATTTCGGGGGTGGCATCTTTTTCCTTGCAGTGGCCCTGCCATCAGGTGAACGCTTCTGGGTGGGAGAACACACACTTTGTGCAGCCATCTGACCTTCAGAGAGTCTGGGGAGAGATTTTAAAGGATTTGGGAGAAGAGGCCTTGAGATTCCAAGAGAAAGAACAAGAAAAAGAGGCCCGGAGAAGCCTGAGGCTCCGGGGAGAGAGAACTGAGTTAATGAAGAGGGCTGATTATCCAAGATAATTATGTAAAAGAGAAGGCTAGGAGTTCTACATGGCTGCAACTTGGAGTTTACTCTGCTTAAGGTGAGTGTTTATGTTTCCGTGGTTTTGTTTTTATGAGTAAGGTGGTTTTTTTTGTTTTGTTTTGTTTTGTTTTTTGGTTTTTTCCTTTGGTACCGGCTGCTCAATTTGAGAAAGCATCTCAGCTCTGCCTTCCGACCCCCGTTCTCGTCCCTTCTCTTCCTTTAGATTCTGCAGCCCATTCATAACCGTCTCCCCCCTCCTCCCCCCCCCCCCCCCCTCCCCGCTACTGGCTTCTGGGACCCTCATCTCCGGACCCCTGTAGTGAGAAGCAGCCGTGTGTGCCCTCGCCCCTCCAAATGCCTCCCGTTCTTATTTTCTTCTTTCTCCAACGCTCCCCCGGTGCTGCTGTCCAAAGACACACCTTCCCAGCCAGCCCAGCTGTCGCGTCTAGCTCCAGTGGTTGGGGGAAGCGGTGGGACCTCTGTGCTCTCCAAACCGAGCCCGCCGTGCTGGGCATCTCCCTCCCCTTCCCCTTGACAAACCACCCAGCCGGGATCATCCCTGCTCCTTCCCAATCGCTAGTTTTGTTTATGGAACATACCAAGGCTTTGGGCAACCTGCGGTTGCACGGCTCTCCTTTGGTTTGGGGAGGGAGGGGGTAGCGTTCACCGTCCCCGGTGTGCCCGAGACTGTTAGATCGATCTTTCAGATCTGGAGGCACACGCAGCTGGTGACAGGAGAGCCCCCCCCCTTCCCCGCGGGTGGGGGTGGGGAGAGGAGAAGGGACTCGGCTTGGGGAAGGAGGCAGGGAGGCAGCTGCAGTGCCGCGAGGGGTGCGTGCGCGTGTGCCAGGCTCGCCCGCCACCTCCCGGCTCAGTCCGCGCTCCTCCGCACGCGGGGCAGCGGGGCCGGCGGGCTAGGGAGCGGGAGCAGCGCCCCTCGCCCGGGCCTCGCCTCCCCGGGGCGCCCGGCAGTCCCGCAGGCCAGGGCGCACCGCCCGGGCCACGCTCCCCGCCCCCGCCCCTCGCACCCTCCCTGGCCCCCTCTCCATTGAGTTTTCCAACACGGGCGCCCGTCAATGGTCCTGCTCGGGGATGCACACGCAGCTCACGGCCGGAGGGGGGTAGCAGCCACCGCCTCCAGGTGCGGGCTCTCCAGGTCCGCCGCCGCCACCCGCTGTCGCCGCCACTCGAGCCCCGGGGCGCGCTGAGGTCCCGGCCGGCCATGGGGCTGCCGTTGCTGGCGTGAGAAGGGGCGCCGCAGCCTCCGAGCTCGGGGTGCCCGGCTGCCTGCATGGATGTCTTCAGCTTTGTGAAGATTGCAAAGCTCTCGAGGTAGGGGCCGCGCCGGTTCCTTTGCACCCAGGGCCGCCGCCGCGGGCAACTTGGTGCTTTATTTTGCGGGAGGCTTGGGGAGAAGCAAAAGCTGGAGAGAGCGGCGGGGCTTAAGGACGGACTGAAACGAGGTGGTCAGGGCCGCCGCCTTCAACTTATCTCCCACTGGCTGGTGGGGCTTGTGTATCCTTGGCTGTAGACCACACACACACACACACACACACACACACACACACAGACGCACACCCCCAGGCACACACCAATATTCATGACAGTTTGTTTTCCCTTAGGAAAAGCCCCACTGGTGCTTGGGGTCACATGTATAAGTCAGGGCCAAGAGAAGGGGGTTGTAATTGCTACTGCTAGGGAAAGCCAGAAGTGCTTAGAGTTTGGGTCCCTGCTTCCCCAGCAGCAGTGACCAAAAGTGGCCCCCTGGCCCCCACCCCCTAAATTAGACCTCCACACCCTGAAAACTCAGCTTGTAGGTTGACCTGGGAAGTTGTCCCGTGTTCCCAGCCGTGACCTAGATGCCGAAGACAGGGAGCCAGAAGAGAAAGACCTTTAGCCTTTCTTTGGGTAACTATGTAGTCCCCAAGCCGTGAAAGATTTAGAAATTTGCTTCCAAGTGGCCATGTTGTTGAAACAGAAGAGAAATCACCTATTCAGGCAGATTTCTCTGGCAGTGCTGCTAGAGGAGGCACGTTTCCACTTTGTGGCTGCCTAGGTGGTACCCGGTCAGAGCATTCGCCTTCGGTTCTCGGCCCTGCTTATGCTTCCAAAGTCTTCATCGAACCCAGGAAGTAGGTCTGCGCTTCTGCCGGTGTGGCCTTAACCCGGAAGGGCCTGCCAGGAGAAGTCTTAGAAGACCACACTCCACCTTTTTCACCCACTTCTTTGGAAGGCTGAGCCTTCTGCCCCTTGAGCTTGGCTCTTCATAGCAGTTACCACCACGGCCTTAGGACGTAGACAGTAAGAGTTTTCCAGGATGTTTAGACTTCCTTGCAATTGCAAGAGACTAATTCTAGGATTTCCTCTATTCCTTAGTGTCAGGGTGGGCTGTGTTGATTGCACCAGACAGGCTGAGCAGCCTCAGATAGCCACAGTCAGAAATGCATGTGGACTTCGACTGGCTACATTACATTCGGGCCATTTCAGAAACATTCAGTCAGCATGTTGCCTTTCAGATGTGCCTTTCACCAGCATCCACAGGTCTTTATTTGTTCTTCTTGCCCATCTCTACCTTCCCTCTCTTCTCACGTGAGTCAGTCTTAATGTCACAGCAGATTTTCCAGGGAAAGGGCCCCAGTGTAACTTAGTCTGGGTAGACATGAGGCATACAGCTGATGGGCAAATATGTCTTTCTTGGAGTAGCCCACGAAGAGGGGTTGCCCTGCACATCAGAAGACGGATATGTCAAACGGTGGTTGATTGTAGGGTGGCAAATGGCTTGGTTTCACGTCAGTGTCACGGAGGGCCATGGCTTCACACCTCTGTTCTGTTAACTTCCTGCATGTTTCTGCCTATGGCTGGTTTATAAACAGCTGTCGAATCACAAACCATGGATGGCAAACGGCTGTGAGCAACAGTTTAATGATTGCCTGGTCCCATCTGTGTGATGGACAGAGATTGCCGAAGGGAAAGACAAGTTCACCGGTGTCGTTTAAAGTAACCAAGATAGATTTTGGTGGCCTCAACTGCTAAGAGTGATAAATGTTAAAAAAACAAACAAACAAACAAAAAAACATCGAGAGCCTAGATTTAGTCCTTAAACTTTGGAGTTTGGGAGAAGACAGTGCTGTATGTCAGTGAAAAGATGATTTATATTCATTTTACTAAATTCCAGCATGCCTTCGTGATATTCACAAATCTGAGTTTTTGCAAAACCCAAGCCAGGCTGTGGGGGATTAGTATCTTATTTTAAAGAGAGGTTAAAATTTAGTAAATGAGTGCGAATTTCACTTTCTGTCCTTAACGTGATCCAAATAGAGTGTTTATTCTAAAGAGAGGAGCTGCACATGTTCTGAGCTTATGTGCCCATTAAGAAATCTTTCATCCATAGGCATTCTTCTTGTGGCTCAGTGTGAGCTCGGCGATGGTCCCCAAGCTGAAATAGCGGTACGTGTAGAGGGTCATCAGCACGTAGAAACACATGTTGTGTGTGTTTTAAACACTGTTACAGAAATCAAGTTCTTTTCTCAAAGGTGAAGTATGAAAGTGCTTACCCTGCAGGATTTTCCTGATTTTTGAGTGGATAATCTTCCTAAAGGATTTAGCTTTGATCAGCGTGGTTACTTGAGTGCTTAAAATTCTCGTGGTTTAGAGGTGAACACACACACAGTTACCCCGGGCCTTCGCCTTGTCTTTGGTTCCCAAGAACTTGAGTTTCTAAATGCCGATTCGGAAAGCATTTGCTGTGGAAAGCATACCTGCTATTTGCTGAATGTCCTGTCTGTGAGTAAAGACACTGGTAATTACGAGAATTATTGAGAGAATATGAGTCCACACTGGAATTGACAGAGTATTTTGACTTCTCAAAGTACCCACTTTTAACCACTTGTTCCCAGGATCTCTGCCCTTTCAATCATGTGAAAAAAAAAAAAGCAGAATTCAAATTTCCCCTCAGGAATTCAGTACCACCTTACGGTCATCATTTTAAACCGATACCACCGAGCGCCAGAGTAGCCGGTGAGTTGTGACCCTTGATGGCACCCGTCGTGGGTGGCACGATGTATCGTGGTTCTATCTGGAGATGTTTTTTCTTGTTCTTCTAATTTTCTGGTTATTAAACTGTTTGATAGTTTACATGCAATTTTACTTCACTGTTTCCTTGGTAACAGTTATATATCATTTTTCATCCTTGTAGATGAGAGCATTACAGATGATTGCCTTATAAACCAGTAATAGTACAAAATAGGCATATATTTTTATTTTTACTGCTCTTTGTATCGACTATTTCATTTGTAAAGCAGATGTACCCTTTGAAATGTTTATAGGAGAATGCAGTTCAGTAGAAAAACATATGATTATGCCCCCTTTGCCTGAGGGAAGTGATGTGAAACCCAAAACTCATAGGGGTGTTATTAAACTGAGGGATGCTTTCAGGGATTGAATAGCTTAACTTCATGTCTCTTCTTGAGGCAAAATGGCACACTTTGAGATAATGATTGGGTCCCAACTGTTAATATGAAGATTATTCCTTATGGTGGTAGGTAAATTTGGAGGCTGCTTTATTTCACATTATCATGAGGTTGCATGGGCTATTTTGTGGCATATAGTGGTGAGTGATATCTGTAATAATGATTTTGTTACAAGTATCGTACGTTTGAGGAAGAATAAAACTATATATTTAGAGCTTCCTAAGATTCTTCTGTAAAACCTATTTAGAGACTACTAAACTTCTATTTTTTACCTTTACCTTATTCAGAATTAAATATTTCCTAGGGGAAAAGAGAAGTTAAGGAAGCAATGCAAAAGGTCATATTTTTCACATCTCCTCTCTTTTTACCTGAATAATTGCATCAATATTGCCGATAATAGTGAGCTCTCGAGGCTAGCAACCAAAAACCCCCAAAGACTCTGGATTTGAATTTTATTAGAAATGCTACTTGCTCATCATCCGAGTCCTTTCTGAGTTCTGCTGATTTTTGTGGCTGTCAGGAGGTGAAATGATGAACAGTTTCATAACAGAACTAGATTCCTGTTTTAGGAATATTTAACTCTAGTTTCCCAGGGGTTGCTAGTTTGCAGCTCTGAAAGTCTAATTGTTAGCAGTTCTGGGGGGAAGATGTCTAGTTCAGGCTATATACCATTTCAAGCATCTCTCTCTCTGTCTCTCTTCCTCCCTTCTCTCCCCTCTCCTCTCTCTTTCTCCCTTTCTCTCTCTGAGGCAAGTGAATTTCACCTGCTTGCTATCAGAATTTGATACAGATAAATTTCACCTGCAGTGAAATTTACTTGTACTTTAAATGCATGACGTCAAAATTTTCACTTTCTGCTTATGGACCTTACAGCTATTCATTCTCTCTTTACACACACACACACAGATGCACTGTTCGACTTTATTACTTTATTATTCCATTTGGAGTTTGCCATGGAAGTTTAGCTGTGAGAGAATATACATTATTGATGAGCTAGGAATTTATCTTTAAGAATTGACAACAAGGGCGCCTGGGTGGCTCAGTTGGTTAAGCGTCTGCATTTGGCTCAGCTCATGATCCTGGGGTCCTGGGATTGAGCCCCGCATCGGGCTTCCCGCTCAGCAGGGAGTCTGCTTCTCCCTCTGCCTCTGCTCCTCTCCTCATGCTCGCTCTCTCGCACGCGCAAATAAATAAATATTTTTTAAAAAAAGAATTGACTTAAAATCACTGATTTCATAGTTGTCTCAATAAAGAAAATTGAGAGCATTTTTGAGTTTTTGAGAATATGGCCCCCAAATCTACTAACCTTACCATCAAATGATCTTGAACTTCGGGAGCTAATCATAGCAAGGAAAGAAAAGTATAAATAGGTTAAACCAGGGGTTGGCAAACTATGGCCTGTGGGCCAAATCTGACTTGCTGACTGTTTTGGTATAGAATGTGAGCTAAGAATGGTTTTTAAAATTAAAAATTGTTTTAGTGGTTAAGAAAAAATCAAGGGCGCCTGGGTGGCTCAGTCGTTAAGCGTCTGCCTTCGGCTCAGGTCATGATCCTGGGGTCCTGGGATCTGGCCCCGCATCGGGCTTCCTGCTCAGCGGGAGGCCTGCTTCTCCCTCTCCCACTCCCCCTGCTTGTGTTCCCTCTCTTGCTGTGTCTCTCTCTGTCAAATAAATAAATAAAATCTTTAAAAAAAAAAAAAGAAGAATAGTATGGAATTAAAGTGTCAGTATTCATAAAGTTTTATTAAAACACAGCTAGGCTGGGCGCCTGGGTGGCTCAGACGGTTAAGCATCTGCCTTCGGCTCAGGTCGTGATCCCAGGGTCCTGGGATTGAGTCCTGCATTGGGCTCCCTGCTCAGCGGGGAGCTGGCTTCTCCCTCTGCCTCTGCCTCTCTCTGTCTCTCATGAATAAATAAATAAAATCTTTAAAAAAGAAAACACAGCTAAGCTCATGCATTACATATTGTCTGGGGCTGCATTCACTCTGCAACAGCAAAGTTTAATAGATACTAACAAGACCTAGTGGCCCACAAAGCCTACAAGATTTACTATCTGGTCTTTCATAGAAAGTTTACCAACCCCGGGGTTAAACAATACCTTGTCCTATTTTTTTCTTCTTTACATTACCAGCACATGTGTGTGAGCACAAGTATAACCAATTACACACCGTCAGAGGACAGTGAAGCCAGACACGACTTAAGGCAGTAAGGACAGATTTTGGTCTGTACTACAGTATTTTAATAGGGAAAAGAGTCCAGTGTAAACTCAACACAACTTCAATTTGTACAGAGGGGACTGGGCATTTTGGGATGAGCTGGAGCTCGGTAGAGGCGAAAGTGAAAGAAGTACCAAAACCAAGGGGGAGGTTGGTCCATGTGAAACTCATCCGAGTTTGCTAACTGGCATTTATCCAAGGTAGGCTCTACCCTCCCACTGAAGCTGGGAGACAGGGGCCCTATCTTCAGGTGTTGGCTGGAACAAACAGTAAATTCTTTTGGCAGCCTTGAATTTTCTCAGGCAGGCACTTTAAGGGGGGGTGGGCGGTTGGAGTCATCCTAGGGATGTGTGGCCGTGAGCTGTTAAGAAACTGAGTTAGTATTTGTTCAGGTCTTGGTAGACAAGGTTGAGGCCTAGTCGAGCAAGGGCTCAAAGGAGCCTGGCTAGAGTTTGGTGAAGGAGAGAAACTTTGCCAATACAAAATTTAGCATATTGAGTGCATGAATTCACTAATGTACATTCACAATTAATGTAGACCTTATCTTTATTTAAACTTCTGATCTCAAATTACTTATTTAACTGTTCGACGTCAACCATGAGAAGTGAACATAATTGCCCTACTGGTGTTTGTTGCACCAAACACTTCTTTGGTCACTAGGTTGGCCCCCTTTCTTTGTGTTGGGGAGTTACTTGTAAGAGTGATGCTTGCCTTCCGTAGGCCTTAAAACTTCTAGTTTCACATGGATGGAAAAAGAATGGGCAATAATATTTGTACAGCCTCAACCGACATGTGCCCGTGAGCTGATAAACAAGTCCATGGGAGAATGCCTGGTATTTCCTTACAGTACACTTGAGCCATCTGGTCCTAATGGCTGATGACCTTCATTAATCTTTTTCCAAATGGAAAGAAAACTAGATGAGTGCGTTTAGTTGTAGGCAGAGGACTGGAAGTAGGCTGTATTAATTTGGAGTTGAGTTTAACCCAACTTTTTTATGATTTGACTGAGAGCATTGTAATGAAAAACCAGAGGCTACCTTTAGTCGGGCACAGCGAAAACATCTCGAAAGTGTGCTGCCTTGCTTCTGAGCAATTTAGGTCATTATGTACTAAAGCTGCGAAAACTATCTAGAAGAAATCTAAGCCTTAGTTTTAGATAACAAAGCTAACATTCCCATTTTTTTCCTGGCAAAGAGATGAGAAGGTTTTCCTGCCTGAATTCTTCTTTTAGAAATATATTTTCAAGCATGGTTTACAGAATTTGGCATACAATAAATACTCTGTACTAAATAATGAGCGAGTAAAGTTATACACAACCCATTCTTACACGTCTTGTGAATAAATTCTCATCATTTGTTTAGCTGAACAATTATCATGATCAGTAACTCAGAAATGAAAAGGAGTACATACATTAAAAATAAATGGCCTGCTTTGGGACTAGGTCTTGGAGAATAAACTTTTGTTTCTGTTTTGACCTTTGGAGCATTTATTTTTGCTGTGAGATGGTTAAAAAGTCACCAGTGTGGACTTCTAAGAAATCTGTGTGTTACTGCTATCAGCTCCACAAGCGAATTTAGGATTGTGCTAAATGGGTTTTTATAGACGTCAGGAAGTTTTTATTTTAGGAACTCCTTTTTGAATTATAGGAAAATACTATTGTTTCTATGGAAGAAATGTTTCTCAAGTTTGAGAAGGAAAAGTGATTTTCCTACAGTTACAGTTTACTATAGGGTTTTAATTTTTTATTGTGGTCGTTTTCCTATGTTCCATAAATCGTGTGAGGTTTGCTTAATGGAAAATGAGGACTTGATAATCTTCTGACAAAGATGAGCTTTAAAGAAAACAATAGGCCAAAGTTCATAAAATTGGTAAACTTGGTGCAGCGCGTGTAGGAAGGAATGTATTTCCAGACTTAGCTGGCACGACCTTGGACTGGCGGAGGACGGACTGCTACGATGGAGAACATGAGGCCATCTGGCTAATTTGGGGCTGGTGTGCTGGTTCTGCATCGGATCGGACCGCTAACCGGGGTGACTTTACAACGGCCCTTCTAACTGGAGTCCAAGGTGCTTGTCTCTTACGAAATTCACAGTCCTCGTTCCAAGCCCTTCAGGTGTCCAACTGAATTGTGGCTCAGGGCAGTGTTCCCCTCTGTGGCCTGGGCCACCTGACTTGTTTACCTTGCTTTTATTTTTATGTGCTTATTTTAGCAGAGCTTTACTACCACTTTTTGTAAATAAGTTTTTATTGGAACACAGTCACGCACATTTGTTTGTGTATTGCCTGTGGTGGCTTTTGGCAGAGTTGAATAGCTGTGACAGAGACCACATGGCTTGCAAGGCCTACAGTATTTACTCTCTGCCCTTAACAGGAGTATTTTACTGGCCTTCCTTGAGCTCAGTATTCAAATTCCCCTTTGGGGCTAGAGCTGTGCCCTGGGTGTCTGCCCGTTTTGCTGGGATTGGCAAGGGTGGATATGGTTGGGGGGGGCACCTCACACCCAGCCAGCCTAGCCATCTTCTCTCTGGGGGTCTTTACCTCTTAGCACACATCATACCACTTGAGGGTGAATTTAGAAGTTTTCTTTTCTTTTAAAGATTTTATTTATTTACTTGAGAGAGAGAGAGAGAGCACTAGCAGGGGGAGGGGCAGAGGGAGAGGGGCAAGCAGACTCCCCGCTGAGTGGGAAGCCCACTCTATCCCCAGGGCCCCAAGATCATAACCTGAGCTGAAGTCAGACGCTTAACCAACTGAGCCACCCAGGCGCTCCTAGTTTTCTGAAGTGCGAAACTGATCCTCTATCTCTGTATTCCTTAATGTCCTTAGGACAAAATCCCCATTCTTTATCTCCACCCTATTGGAGTTGGCCCTGTCTTCTTTGGCCACCTTATTTCTGGACATTTGTGATTTTTCTTTCCCAGCCTTAACTTCCTACTTAACCCCCAAACACACATGTGCACACGTTTTTACACACAAGCACACACATACACACACGCTCACACACCCCTACCTCTAGCTGTGTTGAACTTTTATTTTTTTTAATCTATTTGTTTTTTATGTGGAACTTTTTAGATATCGAGGGGTGCCCTAATGATATCACACCTCTGTGCCTTTGCATATGCTCTTCATTTTGCCTGGAACAGTCTTTACCTTGCCTCCTTTTCACCTGAAAAACTACTATTGTCTTTTATGTTGTAGGGGTTTTTTTAGTTTGTTTTGGTATGTTTGAGTTTTCAATCTGAAATTGTTCCATGTACACTTCTCCAACTTTCCAATCCTGGGTTAAATGGCTAGCATCTTCTGTTAGGTTAGATAGTCTAACTGCTTTAACGGATCCACCCCTCAGTTGTTAGTGGCTTATCTCTGCTGACTTGGAGCCCCAAACAGGTGTTCCTGATGGAGGGAGGGCTTCTGTGAGACACACTCAGTTAGAGAACCTGCGAGAGGGAAGCGCTCTCTCTCCTCTTCAGCTTGAGATTCACGGGGGCCCAGCCCATGGACATTCAGCTGACAGATGAGGGGAGAAAAATGGGGGAAGACTGGCTGAGAGGTTTTGGAAGGCCCTGCCTGGAACTGAGTCTGTCATTCTGCCCACCTTCCATTTACCAGGACCCTGGTTACACCTAACTGCAAGGATCGCTGGGAAATTTCCTCCAGCTGTGCACCCCGTCTCTGCTGCACATCTTGCATCCTGACTTCACTGTAACAGTTATTCACCGTGTGGTAGAGTGCTCTTGGTTCCCAATTCTTAAACCCTTCCTAGATCCAGGCCTCTTCTATGTGGTATAACCGTTCCTCCTGCTGGAGGTGGAGTGGCCTTCCCTGCCTCATTGCTGTTGGGCTGGTGACTGGCTTTGGCCAGCGGAAGGCGGGCTGGGGTCAGAGTATCAGTTTTGGCAGAAGGCCTTAAGAGACAGTGTGCATTTCTTTTTTGGCTTCTAGCATTGCTGTAGCAAGAATTGCCTGGGGTGGCATGTTGGTCCCAGAAGCTAGATCTCACACGGTGTAGCAACATCCTGCAGACCCGTGAGCAGGAAAACATGCTGACTGGGTGGCTCAGTCGGTTAAGCGTCTGCCTTCGGCTCAGGTCATGATCTCAGGGTCCTGGGATCGAGCCCCACGTCGGGCTCCCTGCTCAGCGGGGAGTCTGCTTCTCCCTCTTCCTCTGCCCGCCCCCCCTCCTCCCGCTTGTGCTCTCTCTCTAGCTCTCTCAAATAAATAAAATCTTTTAAAAAAATTCTTTATAAATATAAAATACATAGCTACACATGCTACAGTTTAGTGAATGACTTCTTATTTAATTAACATTTAGATCATTTCTAGTGTTTTGCCTTGGATGAACGCTATGATGCAATAAATATCTTTACAGCTAAGTCTTTGGATTATGGACATTTTTTTATGACATTAGTAATAGCATACTGAATATTTCAAAACTCATAGAAGTCAGAAGGTAGTTTGAGATGCCATTAAGTGACACTCAAATTTTATGCTAAAATTGTGGGCATTCTAGTTCCTCATAGGTATTAAAATTGACAAGCAGAATTTGTCCTGGACGTGAGCCTCATGACAAGACATGAAGCAGTTGGTAATGGGGAAAGCTTGAGTAATGGTGGTTGGAACTTCAGGTTGATTTTGAACAAGTCAAGCCTTTGTTTCCTCAAATTGTACAATGGAGAATTTGTGCAATATTCTCTCTCAATTTAATTCTATTTCTAAAGTTCCATCATTTTTCCATAGAATAAGCAAATTCTAAGAAATATATCTATGAAAACTTAGATTAAAATAGCATGAAACAATATGCAGTTGTAAAAAGTAAAGAAAAAAAGAACATTCTATGCTGTGATTTAAAATGATCTCCAGAATATTTTAAGTGAAAATAATAAATTATACAACAATAAGCATGCTTGTATTCATATAAAAAATACTGAAAGGATACATAAGAAAATAATAAAAATATTCTTAGAATTGGGGGGAGGTTAAGGGGCACTTGGCTGACTCAGTTGGTAGAGTGTGGGACTCTTGATCTCAGGGTCCTGAGTTTAAACCTCACGTTGAGCATAGAGTTTACTTTAAAAGAAAGAATGGGGAAGATAGGGAGAAAAGAAAGTTTACTTAGACAAAAAAAAAAATAAATTGGGTAAATATGATCCCCCCAAATATGTTAAAATGTTGACAAATTTGCTCTAGATGAAAATATAAATTGCTGGGGTGCCTGGGTGGCTCAGATGGTTGGGCGTCTGCCTTCAGCTCAAGTCATGATCCCAGGGTCCTGGGATCGAGCCCCACAATGGGCTCCTTGCTCAGCGGGGAGCCTGCTTCTCCCTGTCCTTCTACTGCTCCCCCAGCTTGTACTCTCTCTGTGTCAAATAAATAAATAAATGAATAAAATCTTAAAAATATATATATATAAATTGCTAAGTCAGGCCATTCTAACTTATAAGTTCCTCGTTTTCTCTATTTTGAACTAATGAAATAAGAGATAATTCAATATATTAAGGATATATATCTGAAAAGTATAATAGAAATTTCAGATCTATAAAATTTTCATGGTAATTTTTATTAACAAATGCAGATAAAGCTGGAAGATGGTATCATTTAAAAAGTGGTATCTTTTTGTATAGAATTGAGTACTCTGAAGCAAAATTTCTTCAGTTTCTCTATCTAGATCAGCTTTTCTCTGATAGGAATAGAAACAGAAAAATATTTTTCTTTTGTTACCTACCTCCCAACAAGGAATGCTTATTTTATATGTTTTTAAACTTAAATTTTATTAGTTTTTGACAGCAATACTAAAAATCCTATCTTCGGATAATCTTCCACTCATCAAAGGGGACAACCTGGTGTGTTTTGGAGAACCACATTCTGGGGATGTACTGATGGATGTTTCCTTTAGGACTGTAATTTGATTATGATGCCATTAGTTCATAATTTGGCTTTCCGGTTGAGATCATGTTGACAGGCTGAAGAATAGAATGCTATTTAACTAAGTTGATGGAACACACGCAGGAGGCAATAAAGTGCCTAATCCTTCTCTACTGGTTAATTCTTTAGTTGACCTCACTTTAGTACTATTGTGGTCATGTATAACTCCCTAAACTTCCATTTATCTAGAATATAGTGATGTGTTCAATCAGATCGTCTATTATAGGTATATGTGTTAACATTTGTTGAAGACCATCAGAACACAAAAAGATACATGCATAAAATGATACCGGGGTATAATTCATAGTTTTCTTTCTTTTTTTTTTTTTAAGATTTTATTTATTTATCTGTCAGAGAGACAGAGACTGAGCAAGCAGGGGGAGCGGCAGGCCGAGGGAGAAGCAGGCTCCCCGCTGAGCAAGGAGCCCAATGCGGGACTCGATCCCAGGACCCTGGGATCAGGACCTGAGCCTAAGGCAGACGCTTAACCACCTAAGCCACCCACGAGTCCCCATGGTTTTATTTCTGACCTTGAAGTCATTTCCGATTTTTTTCCTGTGTCCTAGTTAGGGATCAAGGGCTGGCAAACTATAGCCTGTGGACCAAATCCAACCTGTTGCCTGTGTTTGTATAAAGCTAAGAATGGTTATTACAGTTTTAAATGGTTCCCCTAAATCAAAAGAAGAATAATATTTCATTACATGTGAAAATTATATGAGAATGAAATGTAAGTATCCATAAATAAAGTTTTATTGGCACACAGCCATGCCCATTATGTATTGTCCATGGCTGCTTCCGTGATACAGTGGGAGAGCTGAATGGTTGCTATGGAAAATAGATGATCCACAAAGCCTAAAATATCTCCCCCCATACAGAAAGTTTGCTGAGCCTTGTCCTATGTTATCAAGTATCAAGTGGTGCTTGGTGAGAAGGGAAATAAAAATAAATATGTAGATACAGATTTTGATATATAAATATTTTTATCGTTTTGGGTTTTTGGAAATTCTGCATAAATGGGATGCTAGACAGTATCACTTTGCACTTACAGATGATTCTCTGTATAACTGTTCTTACCGTGAAAAATCCTGTCTCTTCTCCAGTAGATTTTAAACAACTTGAATAGAAATCATCTAGTAGGGGTGCCCAGCTGGCTCAGCTGGAAGAGCGTGCAACTCTTGATCTCGGGGTCCTGAGTTTGAGTCCCACGTTGTGTGTAGAGATTACTTTTAAAAATATTTTATTTTTTTTTAATTTTTAAAAGATTTTATTTATTTATTTGACAGAGAGACACAGCGAGAGAGGGAACACAAGCAGGGGGAGTGGGAGAGGGAGAAGCAGGCTTCCCGCTGAGCAGGGAGCCCAATGAGGGGCTCGATCCCAGGACCCTGGGATCATGACCTGAGCCGAAGGCAGACGCTTAATGACTGAGCCACCCAGGTGCCCCTAAAAATATTTTAAAATTAAAAAATAAAAGAAACGGGAAAAAAACGAGAGAAATCATCTTGTAAATGGTTAAATTCTCCTGCTCTGCTTGCTTTCTTTCCCACAAGGAAGATGTAATAACCCACACATGCTATGTAGTAAAGGATTCGAAGCAAAAAGCTGATAAACTGTTTCCCCTTTGTCCACTGGTTGTTTTGCTATGACAGGTGGATGCTTTGAAGGAAAGTATAGAAACTACACTGGAAAAGTAGGTGTGGGAGGAAGGAAGAAATAGAAGAGGATGTGGACACCCCCCCCCCCCCCCCGCCTCCCTGACCAGCCCTACTTGGTTATCTGATCATGTCTACTTCCAAGGAAGTGTACATCCAAACTCCAGGACAACATAGATAGTTTATTTGGGGACACCGATAGTTAGTAGTTCTTGTATAACCTAAATAGCGTCTATGTTTTAAGGTTAAAAATGTCATCTTTATTATGCTTTCTTATTATGTGTATCAGGATATTTAAGCTGCAAGTAAAGGAATGCTTTCCTAAAAGTGGCTTACACAATATATTTCTAGAAGTAGGTGGTTCCTGGATTGGGCTCCACTGACCCATGCTCTTTCCTTCTTTCTCCTCTGGCTTTGTGCTTGTTACCTTATGCATGTAAAGTGGTTGCCACAACTCCATGTGTCATATCATCATATGACTGGGTTCAGAAGCAGGAAACAGGGTGGCTGGAGCATGGTGAGCATTTTCCTTGTCTCTTTTATCATGGAAGAACATCTTTTGCAGAAGCTGATGTTCTTCCCTTATTGTATCCTTGACCAGAATGGGTCCCATGGCCACACCTAGCAAAGGGCAATCAGATGGTCATTTCTGACTCACCTCTCCAGAGATCCTAACACTCAGAATCAGAGTTCTAATAGCATAGAAGAAGAGAAGATGAGAAAGCAGTCAACATGCTCGTCCTCTTCAATATTTTCTCTTTTATTCAGAGCTGCACTTTTGCAAAACAGCAACAAGGCTATTGTTTGCAGAAGAAATACTTGAATTTAGGAGGTAGCTATCAAATATCCATTCAGACACAGTATATACTAATATTCTGGTAGAATTATGTGACCTTTATTGCTCTGTGATCAAATGGTAAGTGTATTATTTAGAATGCTGTCGGCAGCAAGTAGTAGGAAACATAACTACGGGGGCGCCTGGGGGGCTCAGTTGGTTAAGCGTCTGCCTTCGGCTCAGGTCATGATCCCGGGGGTCCTGGGATTGAGCCCCGCATCGGGCTCCCTGCTCAGCAGGGAGTCTCCTTCTTCCTCTCCCTCTGCTTCTCCTCCTGATCGTGCAAGTGCATGCTCTCTTTCTCTCTCAAATAAATAAAATCCTGAAAAGAAAAAAAAAAGGAAAAGAAAAAATCCAGAGGTAGAGACATTTTAGAGTCGGTTAACTGCATTCAAGGGTTTTGTCATCTTTTTAATACACCATCTCAGCATGTGGCCTGAACCTCTTGTGGTCACAAAGTGATTGCAGTATCACCAGCTATCATATCTTCACACACACACATACACACACACACACACAAACAAAGCTGATGAGGTGCCTGCCTGGCTCAGTCGGTGGAGCATGCAACTCTTGATCTAGGGGTTGTGAGTTCAAGCCCCACATTGGGTGTAGAGATTACTTAAAAATAAAATCTTAAAAAAAATGAGAGGGGAGCAGAGTATGTTATTTCTATGCCTATTTTTGAGAGTGTGAAAAAATTTGCCAGAAACCTCATAGCAGAGTCCCTTGGTCTTGCATTGTCTAGGACTATCATTGTGTCTCATGTCTTTCTTAAATCTCCTTGATGAAGGGAGTCACCATGGCTGGTTTAGGCTTGCAGACATTGGCAAACCGTGATCTGTGGGGCAAATACAGCCTATCACCTGTTTTTGTAAATAGAGTTTTATTAGAATACAGCCATGCCCATTTGTATACTTAAAATTTATGGCTATTTTTGTGCTACAACAATTAAGTTGAGTAGTTGCCACAGAGACCATAGAGCCCATAAAGCTCAAAAGATTTACTATCTGGCCCTTTACAGAAAAAGGTTCCTGACCCCTGGTTTAGAGAATCAGTGGTTCTCAAATGGAGAACAGGTATTGGGCAATGCCCCTGAGTGTTCGAGTTGTTTATGATGTTGGGGCCGGGGGTCCTATGGGCATATAGTGGGAAGGGACCAGGAACCAAGCATCCTAACATGAGCAAAATAGTTCTGTATAATGAAGGGTTGTCCCAATCAAAATAGCAATGGTACCTTCATTTTGACAAACACTGACTTAATAATAATTAAGAGTCACTTTCTAACATGGGAGAGGGCCTTAGCTCCTGCTACCCCCATCTTACACCCAACCCAGCAGATGGCCATCTGATACCTCTGCAAAACTGACACTGGGAGGAAAGAAGGAGAGGAAATTGTTGGTTACGCAACGAAAAGTGCTGGCTGTGGAGAGAAGAGAGGATTTGCTAAACTGATATCCAGAAAGGGATGGTTGCATGGGTACCTGATAATTATGGACTGACTCATCGGCTGAGGACAGTGGTAGCCCTGATGGGGAGCCACTCATGGTGCTGGAGTTTTATGTCCATGGGAAACGTGCTTTCCTGTGTTCCAGCTACTATAGGATTGGAGTTTACATGAACTGCAAAGGCCTTTTTTTCATGCTGTTCCATAATGAACAAATTATTTCCAACAAGAATGTGTGAACCATATGATTGAAAGTAAGGTTTAAAAGACAATTATAAACAAGTAATTTAAAATAATTTTTCTTGGCATTTATGATAAAACCAATTAACGTATTAGGCACTTTTCATTGAAAAGAAATTTATAATGGTGCATTTCTTTCTTTTTTTTTTTTTTTAAAGATTTTATTTATTTATTTGACAGAGAGAGGGATAGCAAGAGCAGGAACACAAGCAGGGGGAGTGGGAGAGGGAGAAGCAGGCTTCCCACGGAGCAGGGAGCCTGACGCGGGGCTCGATCCCAGGACCCTGGGATCATGACCTGAGCCGAAGGCAGACGCTTAACGACTGAGCCACCCAGGCGCCCCTAATGGTGCATTTCTTAATCCTCACCGTTTTCTCATTGATTGAATAAGGTGTAAGATTGCATAATAAAAATGTCTCAGCTATACTTTTTTGTATATCTATAGCCATAATCACATTAAATGAAGGCAGGGAGATAGAGATGAAACAAAATGGAGCATTCCCACGAATGGGTAGGTGTAGATGCTTACATGTTAAACAAATCTGATGTTTGATGATTGCCTAGAATATTGTAGTAGTCTGAGTTTTTTTAACCAAAACTCACAGTAAGAAATTTGTTTTCCATTGTTACCCAGTACACACAAATATCACACACGTGCACACAAATACCTACACACACACACACACACAACTAAAGCAAGTTTCACAAAATAATGATTTGGACACAATCTTTTTTTTTTTTTTTAAGATTTTATTTATTTATTTGAGAGAGAGAGAGAGACACAGTGAGAGAGGGAACACAAGCAGGGGGAGTGGGAGAGGGAGAAGCAGGCTTCCCGCGGAGCAGGGAGCCCGATGCGGGGCTCGATCCCAGGACCCTGGGACCATGACCCCAGCCGAAGGTAGACGCTTAACGACTGAGCCACCCAGGTGCCCCTGATTTGGACACAATCTGATTCTGTTTTATTTTATCATTTTTTATTTTTTATTCTGCTGATTGCAGCTCACTAAAGTACAATTGACCTTTGAACAAGGCAGGGGTTAGCGGTGCTGGCTCCCCATGCAGTCGAAAATAAGCCTATAACTTTTGACTCCCCCAAAACTTAACTACTAATAACTACTGTTGACCAGAAGCCTTACTGATAACACAAACAGTTAATTAACACATATTTTGTATGTTATGTGTATTATATACTGTATTCTTATAGTAAAGTAAGCTAGAGAAAAAATGTTATTGGGGCACCTGGGTGGCTCAGTCGGTTGAGGGTCTGACTCAGGTCATGATCTCAGTGTCATGAGATCGAGCCCCCCATCGGGCTCTGCACTCATCAGGGAGTCTGCTTGAGATTCTCTCTCTCTCCCTCTGCCCCTACCCCACTCGTGCTCACTCGCTCTCTTTCTCTCTCTCTCCCTCAAATAAAATAAATAAATCTTTAGTTTTTTTATTTTTAAATTATTTTTTATTATTTATTTTTACATCTTTTTAAAAAATATTTTATTTATTTATTTCACAGAGAGAGACACAGCAAGAGAGGGAACAGAAGCAGGGGGAGTGGGAGAGGGAGAAGCAGGCTTCCCGCCGAGCAGGGAGCCTGATGCGGGGCTCGATCCCAGGACCCTGGGACCATGACCTGAGCTGAAGGCAGACGCTTAACGACTGAGCCACCCAGGCGTCCCTATTTTTACATCTTTAAAAAAAAAGAAAAAATGTTATTAAGAAAATCATAAGGGGGAGTGCGCCTGGTGTGGCTGTCAGCTAAGTGTCCCACTCTTGGTCTCAGCTCAGGTCTTGATCTCAGGGTCATGAGTCAGGCTGCATATTGGGCTCCACAAAGAAAAGAAAAGAAAAGAAAGAAAGGGAAAAGAAAGAAAGAAAGAAAAAGAGAGGAAGGAAAGAAAAAGAAAGAAAACAAAGAAAAAGAAGGAAGGAAGGAAGGAAGGAAGAAAATCATGAGGAAAATACATTTGTAGTACTATAGTGTATTTATTTTTTAAAAATCTGCATATAATTGGACCCATGCAGTTCAAACCCATGTTGTTCAAGGGTCAACTGTATTTCTCCTGTGCATATTCCTAGAAGTAGAACTGCTGGCTCTGTACCTGTCCTTTGCAGTCACTCATGTTTCTCCTCTCGCTAGACTGTAAATTCCTTTAATGGAGAGACGTCTTATTCACCGTCATCTAACCCCTCCACGTAGCCGAGAAGCTGTTGCACAGAAAGCGGGCAGACTTGTTGAACACTCCCGAGAGGCTCCTGCGTTAACTCTTTCACATTTCCGCGGGGTAAGACACAGGTGCTCAGGCCGGTGCTGTCGGCCAGCCCATCTGGATTTACTACGTTGAGGTAAAGCCACTATCACAAAATAAGTCCAAATGTGTAGTGTCCAATACCAGAATCACTTGTCTTGCTCTCATAAGGTCTCCTCCAAGTGGTGATACAGGGACCTAAATTCCTCCTGTCTGTGGCTCCGTCGTCTTCGGTAGGCAGCTTCCAAGACATTGTGCTTGCCTGCGTAATACGCTGTCCTCTGAGGGGTGAGAAAAGTCTTGTCTTGAGGACTATTACAGTTTCCCTCTGACGGTTGCTCTGGGCCACCATAATCAGTCTCCAGGCTCTATATTCCTGCACGGAAGTTTGGCAGTAACATCTCAGTCTTATGCTGGGGAAGATTTGGAAGATAGATCCAGTCAGTTCTGTTATAATGCAACATAGGCATTCTTGAAATTACAGCATGATTGCAAAGTCCTGTAATAAAACCACCAGGCTCGTAGGGAAAATGGGTGAAGGGCATGGCACTGAAAATATTAAAAAACGTTGTTAGTGACACAATTTTTTTAAAGATTTTATTTATTTATTTGAGACAGAGAGAGAGAGAGTACACACAAGCAGGGAGGAGGATCAGAGGGAGAGGGAGAAGCAGACTCCCTGCTGAGCAGGGAGCCCGATGCGGGGCTCGATCCCAGGACCCTGAGATCATGACCTGAGCCGAAGGCAGACGCTTAACCAGCTGAGCCACCCAGGCGCCCCTAGTGACACAATTAAAACAAAAGACGAGAACCTAATAAAAATGATAGCACCGTTCTACACAAGTTAAGTGGTTAAGAGATACAGAAATATTATGATACACAGGTCACTTTCCCTTGAAAAGTCCTGAAGTTGGCTCATGTAAGTGGGAGTAGGGAGGGTTGCAGCTTGCATGCTACTGGGAAGGGGTGGAGGAGGATGATGTCAAGTCAGGGGAAGGTTGTAACAGTAGGTGTGAACTGAAGGAGTCTTAGATACGGAGCGGGGTTGGAGGGGGTTGCTAGAGGAATATGTTAATTTATTCCTTTCAGGTGTGTCCCTCCGTATTCTTTTCAGAGCATTGTTTTCTCCTCATTGGTAATCAACACAACTCATAAATAACCCTTACTTTAATGGTTCCTCTGTGGCTTTCATTCCCTTTTACCTACGTGAAGATTGCTCTCTGTTTTCCTAATACTGCTCCAAGATACAATTATCTGCTTTGAAGGGAAGGCAGAAGGTACTCTTTAGAATACCCTTGTGTTCAAAATAAATGATAGTCTTTGGTACAAAATAGGTACAAGTAGACATAAAGTGACCTCTATTGGTTGCAATACAGTTCCTGTTAGTGCACATCTTCTTGTACGGGCAGATTTTTGCAGATTTTTTTTTTTTTAAGATTTATTTTTTTTTTTTTTTGGTTGGGGGGGGTGGGGGGGTGGGGTGAGCAGAAGGAGACAGTCTCCAAGCAGAATCCGCACTGAGCGCAGAGCCAGACCCGAGGTTCGATCCCACGACCCTGAGCTCATGGCCTGAGCCGAAGTTACGGGTCGGATGCTTCACTGACTGAGCCACCCAGGCTCCCCTGCAGAATGTTTTTGACTGCCAGCATCCTCAAACCAGGTGGCTTGTTTCTAAGTAATCAAGAATTGTCTGTAGTTTGGAAACCTGTTGCTAGAGGAATATGTTAATTTATTCCTTTCAGGTGTGTCCTTCCGTATTCTTTTCAGAGCATTGTTTTCTTCTCATTGGTAATCAACACAACTCATAAATAACCCTTACTTTAATGGTTCCTCTGTGGCTTTCATTCCCTTTTACCTACGTGAAGATTGCTCTCTGTTTTCCTAATACTGCTCCAAGATACAATTATCTGCTTTGAAGGGAAGGCAGAAGGTACTCTTTAGAATACCCTTGTGTTCAAAATAAATGATAGTCTTTGGTACAAAATAGGTCAGTTTCATATTGCATTATTTTTATTGACTCTGCAATGATTTCAGGGCCTAGAATATTAGTATAATTATGAGTAGTGGTAATTCTAGTGCTCTTTGTGTTACTAATCACCAATGATATTATTAGAAATGTTACTATTAGCATTAATAAGAGTATTACTAATATTGTTACTAATATTAATATTAGCATTAATATTGTTAACTTAGTTCTGCAGTTTTACTTATTACTTATGGTACTTTTTACTATTCATATTAATTGAAACCTATGGGCCATACTACTCCTAACTGCTACCTACTACTACTAAGGGTCCATTGCGTCCCAGGCACTTTGATAAGCATTTTATCAACAGTAGCTCGGGGCGCCTGGGTGGCTCAGTCGTTAAGCCTCTGCCTTTGGCTCAGGTCGTGGTCCCGGGGTCCTGGGATGGAGCCCCGCATTGGGCTCCCTGCTCGGCTGGAAGCCTGCTTCTCCCTCTCCCACTCCCCCTGCTTGTGTTCTCTCTCTTGCTGTGTCTCTCTCTGTCAAATAAATAAATAAAATCTTAAAAAAAAAACAAACAATAACACAAGGTGGATTGGCAATCCCTTTAAAAAAAAAATAGCTCAAGTGTTTAATCTTCACAACAACTCAGTGAGATAGGTTCTATTATTATTCCCATTTTGCAGAGGAGGACACTGACGGACAGAGAAGGTAAATAACTAACTTAGCCAAGGAAGAACAGTCAGTGTTGCAGGCTCATCGCAGGACGGTCAAGAAAGAATTCTTGAGATGTTTTATGGTGCAACTTACTCAGTGTATTTACGTAGCACGGGGACAGGACCCGTAGGCACAAAGAGCTGCACTTTTGCTGTATGAAGCTGGTGGTCATATGCTTAGTGCTCAAGGGAGAGGGGACGTGCAGGGAGTATTGATCAGAAATGTCTTCGAGTTTCTACCGGTAAACTACTTTTGCAAGATTTCTCTGGTACTCATCATTCAGTTCAATATTAACTATTAACTATAGTTAATATCTATCTATCTATATAGATAGATATTAACTATTTACAGGCAGTCATGAGATCCTTTAAGAATGTAGCAACTGGGGTGCCTGGCTGGCTCAGTCGGAAGAGCATGTGGCTCTTGATCGCCTGGTCGTGAGTTTGAGCCCCACGTTGGGTGTAGAAATAAAACTTAAAAAAAAAAAAAAAAAAGAAGTAGTGACCAGTCTGTGTTCGATCCTTATTGGAACTATGCAGGCCATAGGTCAGCCTTCTGGGCTAAGAGGGGGCATTTTTCTGCTTCTATCCCTCATCATCAGGATCTGACCATTGCTGCAGAGTCCCTACTTGAAACCATTGTGCATAGTGAGTAAATTAATGCCACTTTGATGTGTTTCTCATTTGCCTCCTGTGATCACATGGAGCTGCCTTTTTAGATAATACTACATTATGGCAAAGGGAATATTTATATTCTTCGTTGTATTTTATATCTTTTCAGAGCTACGGAATCAAACACTAATAGTCTCATTTCCAACAATGTGGGCATTAATGAAAATGGTTTCTTCCCTCTCTTTTAAAGCAGAATGGTTATCATTACCACCAAAGGACATAGAACAGTTAGGCATTTCACAAATCCCGAGTAACCCTCTTTATAGATAAGCATCTCCTTGCATATTCCCTACTTTCTTTTGAACCCATACTGCCTTTGTACATTTTGTTTTTGAATTAGATGAATGCAATCTACTCAAAAGAACCATAGCTGTCATGAGATATCAGAGAATGTAAAGAAGTCTGCACCGTGGAGGTAATCTGAAATTGTAGGTAAAACTAGTTATTTTCCTCCTGGAATTATTGTTGGAGGGTCTGATTAAGAATTCCTAGTGGTGGGGCGCCTGGGTGGCTCAGTCGTTGGGCGTCTGCCTTCGGCTCGGGTCATGATCCCAGGGTCCTGGGATCGAGCCCCACATCGGGCTCCCTGCTCCGCGGGAAGCCTGCTTCTCCCTCTCCCACTCCCCCTGCTTGTGTTCCTGCTCTTGCTATCTCTCTCTCTGTCAAATAAATAAATAAAATCTTAAAAAAAAAAAAATTCCTGGTGGCATGTATATTAACTCCAGGGTGGGAACAGGTTCCTCATACTTAGCAGTGTTTATCCAGTTGGGAACAATGTAGAAGTCAGAATTAATTAGGAGCCGTTGTGTGGTCCATTTTGGGCAGCACCATATCAAGTTGCTGGTGGTTTTTAAGAACAAGATAAAGAGCCTTGAAGGAACAGAGGCTTTGAAATTACTGCAGCAACTTCTTGGAACAGATGTGGTTGCATGAGGCGTGTTAGTTGGAAGATCAGATTCCCCACTCAGAATGCAATAGTAAATTGAATCCAGACTGTTCTATAAGGAGATGAGTTTTTTTTTTTTTTTTTTTTTTTTGTGACTTGCTTCCTGTTTATCATTTTCAATGACATTTACAATTAGTGCCCTTGAAACTGAGGACCACGAGTGCCAGGAAAAGTTAGTGTGTGTAGCAGTGAGTCACAGTGGTGAGAACATATGCTTTGGGATTCACTGCCCCCCACAGACACCCCGACAGCAGCATCTGGGATTGAGTCCCAGGCAAACCTGGGAGGACTCTTCCGCTTCTACCCCTAGCGGGTGGCACATCCCCTTCCCTGAGGTGAACATGGCATTTTCGGGTCAGGGAGATTCCTTCTTGACCCAGCACACGAGCTCTTATGTTACAAAAATGATGAAATTTGATAGATTTCTTTTCCCTCTAATTTCAAATGTTATGATGAGCCATAGACCTTATTCAACTACATTCTTCAACTTTTGTGAATTTCTCTACTATTAAAATGTCCAGATTGATTGAAAGTGAGAATTCTCCTTCCTCTTACTGTGAATAGCTCACTCGTAACATATTTTGGTGCCTGCTCCTTAGGTCACATCATGAAAGGAGGAGGAGGGAGGGAAGAGAGGGCACGTCTTTTTTTTTTTTTTTTTTTTGTGCATGGGTAAAAATGAAATACATCATGGTCAGAAGATGGGTTCCAAATGATAGGTGGAGCTACTATGTTCCAATTAGGGACTCTAACCTCCCCAGTGCATGGATAAATCCATCACAGAGATACCCGAGATCTAAGGATATTTGTTGGTGACATTTTCCCAGGACTTTGAGCAAGATAAACTATTACAATTACTCCTGCTCCTTCTCTGGAGTGGTGTTTATCCCTGTGTTTCCCACTCTTTGGGCCTAACATTACTATTATTATTTTCATTTATATGGTCACTATTATTTGAGCATTCTTGATTGTCACAATTGGATGTGTTGGTTCCAGTGACCTTTGTGGAAAAAAAAAAAGTGATGCTTGAGACCTTGGGATTGCAAAGTTTGGTTTTGTTGGCAGCCTTTGTTCTAAGTCCCCTGGGCGAGTGAATTGTAGCCGGTAGGGTTTCAGTGCCAGCCAGGCAGTGTTTACACGTACCAGTGCACTATGCCTTTTGCCTCTGAGATTTCCGGTGAATGACTTCATGGGCTCCAGCATGTGACTGTTGTAGGCAGAACATTAGCAGCTTAATTATACTCCTCTTTCCTAAGTAACCACTAAATGTTGATGGGAACATGCAAAAGACACAGGCCTGTCTTTGATTGCTTTTAGCAGCTTTGCATCAGCAAGAGTGAGAGGTAGGACCTTTTCAAGGGAATTAGGATCATATAAGTAGTTATTAGGGGTTCCAGTGTTTGGCTTCTAAGAGCCATTTTGACATGCTCGTGGGATTTGGTCTCACTTACAGAAGTGGTTTTGTGCATGGGTTATGGCCTTCCATTGGAGAGAAGCTGGTAGGATGGTGGATTTTTAAAGGGAAGAGGAATGAATATCAAGCGGTACTCACTGAGGTCTGGAAAAACAATCACGGGAACCCATTTTACTCAGACTTTGAGAGACCTTCTGTGGGATTCACGGACAGAAGTTGTTCCTGAAATGCTTGGGAAGTAATTCGAGGCAGGAAGAAAGGACCCTTGCTTTTTTTTTTTTTAAGATTATTTATTTATTTGAGAGAGAGAGAAGCAGATTCCCCATTGAGGAGGGAGCCCGACGCGGGGCTCGATCCCAGGACCCTGAGATCATGACCTGAGCTGAAGGCAAACGCTCAACCGACTGAGCCACCCAGGCGCCCCAGAAGGACCCTTGCTTTTTATGGGAAGATAATATAATGGGCTTTCCAGCTGAGCACCTTGTGCCCAACAGCTTTTGGAATCATGTGTCACATGTACTACATGACCAAAGATAACCTGATTTAATAGGAAAAAACCTAAAATCAACAGATTACTAGTCTGGGAATCAATGGAACACATAATCCCTGATGAGTGATAGTAATGTTTTTGAGTAGATCAGGGGTTCTTACTGTTAGGTTGCGGGTGGGGAAGACTGTAGTGCCCCCAGGGGATATTTACCAATATCTGGAGATACCATTTTTGTTTGTCACACTCTGGGGAGGGGTGCTATTGGTATCCAGTGGATAGAGGCCAGAGATGCTGCTAAACATCTTACAATGCCAGGGACCATGGACACTCTGGGATTGTTTTGTGGTGGCAAGTAGCCTCTCCTGCAGCAAAGAGTGACCTGGTCCCAAAAGTCTGCACTGCCAATATTAAGAAATCCTGGTCGGGCGCCTGGGTGGCTCAGTTGGTTAAGCGACTGCCTTTGGCTCAGGTCATGGTCCTGGAGTCCCGGGATCGAGTCCCACATCAGGCTCCCTGCTCAGCAGGGAGTCTGCTTCTCCCTCTGACCCTCCTCCCTCTCATGCTCTCTGTCTCTCGTTCTCTCTCTCTCAAATAAATAAATAAAATCTTTAAAAAAAAAAAAAAGAAATCCTGGTCTAAAGGTTTAGAGGAGGCAGAGACCACAGATGGAAGATGCCTGGGACCCTGAACAACTGTGTAGAGCAAAACACGCCCACATGCCTCGCCTACCTCTTCGTACTTTCACTGGACTGGGATAGCAAAAACTAACTTTGACCGAGTTCAACCATGGACACTCTGGGATTGTTCTGTGGTGGCAAGTAGCCTCTCCTGCTAATGGAAATTCAAAGCTAGGTTGAAAAAGCAAAACATTCTCTCTAACGTGTAGTGTGATCAGAATGCCATATGCATGCAACTTAAATGAACAGTGCACGACCTTGTTGTCATGCCATCAAAAACAAAAGAGTAAAAGAATGCTCATGTGTGAAGCAGGGAAAATTGATTTTATTACAGAATAAGGAAATGTAAGTTTCTGAAAGTTATTTTGCACCCTTTTGAGAATCTCAGAAGGAAGTCATTGACTCTTTATTACCTTATTTCACTTCGGAGTGTTTCTTTCATCTTGTTTGACAAAACACATCCTAATACAGCTATTAAAGTTATTATTCATGATGACGCCCGCTTTTTGACTCATGCGGAGGTAGCTTTCTAATGCCACTAGACAAGAAGTTTAGAAGAGAGAGTAATAAGGAAAGAGGCTAGGAATACGTATATGTGCAAAGATGATTGCTGAAGTAGTGATTAGTGAAATCCAGAAGAAAAGAGGAAACACTTTATATGTATGACCCCCTCTAAATAGGAAGGAAAGAGGTGGTGGGAAACAAAGATGTAGGTTTTTTTTCCTTGACTGGCCACAGTTGGTGACCCTGGCATATATATCAAATTTTATGGAATCTAAGCGATCGTCATTTGCTAGGCATCTTTTGGTGTGTACCACTAGGGAATTAAGATATAATGCTTTATGACTTCGATTTGTAGGCTGGCAAATGGGCCTGTAGGCCAAATCTGGCCCACTGCCTGGTTTTATAAATAAAGTTTTTGGGCACACGGCCACACCCATTCATTTACGTATTGTCTAGGGCTGCTTTTCGGCAACAATGGCAGAATTAAGTAGCAGCAAAAGAGATTGTATGGCCTACAGAGCCCAAACTATTTACTATATGGCCATTTACAGAAAAAGTTTGGCAACCCCTTATGCTCTTATTTTATATTTCTTGAGCTAACTTTTAGACTTAGGCATCGATTTTAATCAAATAATGCTCTTGAGCATACAAAAAATGAAATATAAGCAAACGACTTAGTTAAGGTGTTCCTCAACCTTTTGTAGATGTAACATACGGAGCTCGGCCCATTTGAATCCCTTTTCAATGCAGTAAGTGGTATCCACGATTTTCCGCAGAAGAGTTTCCCCGGTGCCATGGAAAGCGTTGGTTGTGCAGCATTTCTTGAACGGGTACTTCATTATTGCCTCTAAGATTTTCTTCCAAGATGCTGAAACCCATTCTACATGCTTCGATGCAGACACTTTCTTGATCTTCCCAGAAGTTTTCAAAAGAATTTTTTTTCTCCGGGACAACTAGGTCTCCTCTTCCTTCCTCAAATGGTCTTTAGTCTGTTGGCTGAATCAGGGAGGAGTTGCGGTTGTCCAATCCTGACTCCAGAAATAACCAACCGATTGTGCATGCTCCAGAAGGCCAGGCTTCAAAAAGGCCATTCGTTGTAAGATGAACCTGGAGACTGTAAAATGTGAAAGGCATGCGCTTCTTAGAATTCAAGAAATACCTTAGCTTGTTTGTTTCCCAGCAAGAGGCCAGTGGTTTAGTTTCTGGTTAATGGAGGGGAGGGAAGGAAAAAAGGATCTAGTTTCAGGTTTCTGGCGGTCTTTTGTAAGCCAGGCACTACTCGTACGCTTGAGATTTTCTGTTCATTCTTTGCTTTATTTTACCAAGCTAAATAGACTTCCTACCAAGGTGCAAAGTGAAACCTCATGGAAATGGATGTTCTTCCTGAGTCTCTAGATTTACAGCTGCCCCGCTCCCCCGGGGCCCGCAGTCATTCAGACTGCTGACAGTGGTGCTTGGCGCCGCTAGGGAGGCTCAGGTCCCTCCGCTCAGGAGGCTTGGTGGCTTCTGCCCGGGCCGCCCCAGGATCCGATGTAAACACTTTACAATTTAACTAAGCCCTCTCCGTTTTCCTGTGTGGAACATGGGTGTTCTGTAGAAGTCTAGAAATCCCTTGTTGGGTTAACAGGATGAGGTCATTCTTTGAGTGGCTTTCCATTCCCTGGTGTGTTTAAAAAGAGTTGTGCCTAACGCACAGGTGTTCCCATTCCTCCCAACTTCTAGCTGCTGCTGCCACGCTTCAGAGAAGTTGCTCACAGTGAACGTTAGAAAGCATCTGAGGGTCTGTTAAGTAGAGCTGTTTTTCTCAGTCTCGGGACACCCCAGCATTTGGAGTCTAGAAACTTTCTTTTTAATTTCCCTGACAGTTGGGGTCATAATACAAGGTAACCCCGAGTACATTATCTGCAGGGATGCGCTCTGCCTACAACCATTACCTCGGTCACCACTAATGCAGTTTTAGCACTTCAAACCTCTCTTGTACTAATTATAGTCTCCATTCCACATACCATAGCTTGGTAAAATAAAGCAAAGAATGAACACAAAAGTGTGCCATTTGCTTCACTAAGTGGTCCATTCAAGCAGCTTTTGCCAAATAACGCAATCATGTCTCCAAAGCGTATATCCACTCTCTACCCAGAAGAACCCCAAACTGCCGTAGCTTTTGGTTCCAAAGATATAAAATGCAAACTTTGGGCCAAGCCCAAGCTCAAGGTCTCTGACCTTTTTTTCTGACCAGAAGTTTCTGGAAATGGGAAGGTTTTCTATGATGAGGAAACCTTAAGTGACTTCTGCTTAAAATAGCTATGGTTGTATGAGGCAGGTAATTGGAAGATATTAACAGATTCTGCACCCAGAGTGTAGTAGTAAATTAAATCTGGGCTGTTCTCCAGCAGATATATTTGGAGCCTCCTTGCAACCAACCGTGGTGGGGCAGCACTGAGGCAGAGGCCACAGGTGTGCTTCGGCTTCTTGCTCCAGGGATCATCAGCTTTTCCCTCTGGCTGTGTGTCAGTAAAGGCCAGAAAGAAAAAGGGCTTTTAATATTCAGATTCAAGGAGAGCCAACCGAAGAGAAGGTCATCTGAAACCTGAGCAGAGTGTTGGAAAACTAGGGTGTATCAGGAAATGCCACATTTCTCTTTTCCTAAGTCAAGCTCAGAGTGGCTTAGCCACCACCTGCCTGAGCGGAGGAGTGTACGGGGGACGGAGTCCCTGCTCCCACACTTGGGCTTATTAGGACCGTGCAAGTGGCGCCTCTGGTCTGTATTCATCATGGCCGCTGTTGCGATGCTCAGGGTCCAAGATGGTGTTGGAAGGTGGGTGCCTTGGCCAATGGCCTGCTCTCCCTCCCTCTGTACCTTCCCTGCAGCACACAAGGCTGCAGATCCTGGTGGTCTTTCTCTAAGCCCTTGACCAGATGGTCCCAGAAAACATCTACCGCCTCTAGGGCCCAGACTGGGGCTGAGACCAGGTATCTGGGTCTCCAAGGGCTCCATTGTGCATGGAAGCCACCAGCTGGCTGGCCCAGGCTGGGGGACTCTAACTCTTCCTGGGGCTGGGTCGCTCCCTTCTCCCTCACCCTTTAGAGTCTTCTCCAGCTCCAGACCTTCACAGGCTTAGCCTTTCGAGTGAGGATCAGCCAACTGTTCTGTAAAGGACCAGCTTTGCTGGCCACGGTCTCTGGCGCACCTATTCAGCTCTGCCCTTGTCATGTGAAAGCAGCCACAGACAATTGGTAAATGGATGAGTTTGGGTGTTCCAATAAACCTTTTTTATGGACACTGAAATTTGAAACTTTCATGTGTCACGAAATACTAGTTGTTCATTTCTTCCAAGCATTTAAAAATTTAAAGCCATTTAAAGACCATTTCCAACCATTTAAAAACCATTCTTAGCTTGTGTGTGGTACAAAAGCAGGTGGTAGGCCCCATCTGGCTGGTAGACTGCAGTTTGCTGACCCCTGCTTTAGAAAACCGAAGCTTTTTGTCTTTCCTCAGGGGCAGTGGATGCCCGGATGGCCAGGAGAAGATATAAACAATTCCTCAGTTTTTGGTTTGGTTTGTTTTTTAAGATTTTTTTTTTTTAAAGGTTTATTTATTTGAGAGACAGAGAGCACGTGTGCGTGTGCACAATTGGGCAAACGCACACGAGAGTGGGGGGAGGAGCAGAGGGAGAGGGAGAGAAGCCGACTCCCCACTGATTGCAGAGCCCGACGTGGGGCTCGATCCCATGACGCTGAGGTCATGACCTGAGCTGAAATCAAGAGTCAGATGCTCAACCGACTGAGCCACCCAGGCGCCCCTAAGATTTTATTTTTAAGTAATCTCTACACCCAGTGTGGGACTTGAACCCACAACCCCGAGATCAAGAGTCACACATTCTACCAACTGAGCCAGCCAGCCCCCCAGTTTTTGTTTTTGAACATAATTTCAAATCATGCTTTGCATGCTGGTCCCGGCCTCCTCTCTACTTCAGCTCCTCCTTCCTTCAGGGACCCTTGATGCTGCTCTAGCACATCATGTCTGGTCAGGATGCTGAGTCGGTGGTCCTCCAACTCTGATGTATAGCAGAATCACCTGGAGAACCAATAAAGAATACAGAGCATTTGATCAATTTCCCCAAGTAATTCTGACGCTCTCCCGATTTTGAGACGCCCCCTGGCATCAGTATGTGGTTTCATACCGTCCTGCTCTTAAACCAGCTATTTGCTTTGCCAGGAATGGTTTATCTCCATCCTTCCTCTAGTCTACGTTACCTACTCTTATCTTGTAAAAACATGTCAACTGGTAGTGCCTCAGACTCCCTGACCCCTATCTTATTTTGAGCTCTGAAAGCAAGCTGCATATAACTTTTTGATGGCACAATTACCAGACCTTACTTTGATTGAATGTATAGTTGCTTATCTTCCCAACCAGTATGTAAGCTTCTAGACCGGACCTGGTCTCCTTTGACCTTTTCTTTCTTTCTTCTTTTTTTTTTTTATCTTTTATTTCTAACCTTGTATCATACCAATCATAACATAGATTCAATAACAGATGGTGGGATGAATGAATGAATGAATGAATACACCGAGAGAATGGAGGGCAAGTGATAAGGAATGGGCAGGAGATGAAAGGCGTGAATAAATAGAGATATCCAGTATTTCGGTCTTGTTCCCCAGCTTTTACTGTGAGCAGTGATCTATCTGGGTTTATTTTGCTTCCTCTCAGTGTCTGGGGTCCTCTTGTCAGTTCATGCTCATTGAATGACCTGGACCAGTGGTTCTCAAAATGCGGTCCCTGAACGAGTTTCTTCAGCCTCACCTGTTAAAAATGCACCTTTGGCAGCTGCACCCCAGCTTCCCTGAGTCAGAAACTCCATCAGTGTTTTATAGCAAGTCCTCCAAGTGATTCTGATGAGGCCCCACGTTTAAGGACTATCATGTTTAGATCACTGGTTCTCAAACTTGGCTGCCCATTGAAACCATCTAGAGAGCTTTAAAAAATACTGATGCCTGTGTCCCCGTCCCCAGTCCAGTGTTGTGCTGATAAGTGTTTAACAGTCGACTCCCTGGAAGATGAAGAGCCCTGGTTTATAGCGTGTGCCCATTTCTGTGGTATAAATACTCCCACCGTGGCCACTTTCAGGCTAGTGACATTAACATCGCCGAGCACGGAGTTGGGAAGACATGTGCATATTGGCTCTCGGGAGCTACTAGGAGCAAGCTGGCTTCAGCACACATTGGTTCCATCCTCAGAGCTCCAGCTTAATCAATCCAGGTTGTGACCTGGGCATCAGGATGTTTTTAGAAATGCCCCAGGTGATTCCAGTGTGAAGCACAGTTTGCGCTCCACAGCAGTAGAGTACGTGTGAAATAAATTAGTGAATCAAATTCCTATCACCCAGTCATGGGCAAAATACTTCCTGCTTTTTCGATTTCATCCTTTCCATACCATGACAGAAGCAAGTTCTGTAGGGAAGCCACTGATCTTCAAACCAAGAACAAAAACTGTGTAAAAATGTTATGTATTTCTCCAAATTTTCTTCTCAAAAAATGTTTGTGTAAATATAAGACTAAGTGTGATGTAAAAAATCTGTATAATTACAATCAGATTTAGTTTACATTCAGTAATTTAAATCAAAAATTTTTGGTCATCAAATATTATATTTTAGACAAGGGAATTTTTTCCTCACTATACAAGTGTATTTTAAGACCGTGATTGATGTTGTGTCTGTTTTAAAATCGGTTTCAGAGGCGCCTGGGTAGTGCAGTCGGTTAAGCGTCAACTCTTGGTTTTGGCTCAGGTCGTGTTCTCAGGGTCGTGAGATTGAGCCCCGAGTTGGGCTCCATGAGGAGTCTTCTTGGGTTTCTCTCTCCCTTTCCCTCTGCTCTTCCTCCCCCACACTCGCACGTGTGCACTCTCTCATAAATAAATAAATCTTGAAAAAATAATAAATAAAATAAAGTCAGTTTCAAATATTCTAAACTTAAGGAAAACAGCAATGTTTTGTATTCTAAACATTAAAATAAACTACAATATACAGTTTGACTAAAAGGCACAGGGAAGATAAAGACATGTGGCATTTTGAAAAATCTAATACTAGTAAAAAAGATAAACCGTAAGGTGATTTTCTTTTATGTGGCTTGTCATAGTCATGTTTGAAAAATGCAATTTCTCAGATCCTCTGGAAGAAAAATGGCTTAATAAGAGCAACAAATATATAATTGATTAAAATAAAGATGAATAATTTATTCTAGTGTGACATTTGGTTTTCTGTGGATGAATAAAAATAAAAAGCCACGATGCATGGGTTATTCTTCATATACTTAGATGAAATCACCACTAATGGAAAGATGCTATTAATTAATGTCCATTAAATACGAATAAATCTGGAAACCTCACCTACTGGATTATAGGCGATAGTGATTAACTGGATCTTAAACCAATTATTCATTCCAAAATACTCATATAGTATGGGAGCAAGGAAGGTGGATGTGGTTTTCATGAAACAAGATTGACCAAGAGTGGATGATTATTGAATCAGAGTGATAGTCACATGGAGATTCATTAAATTATTCTCCACTTTTATGTATGTTTGAAATTTTCCATGATAAAAGTTTTAAAATATTCATTTCAGTTTTATTGTTTATATCTGGTGTGCTAGGCAGAGAGGAAAATATAGAAGGAGCAAGAGACAATAAAGATACATTCTAACTCACTGGCCTGGCGGTCCATATTCATACATTTTTCAGATGTTTGAAGGTTACCGCTTATATATGCAAACTTTGAAAAGCAATTTTAGTAGAATTTTTTCCAAAATGTTACTGCCTGCCCTGTGTTCTTAAACTTGGAATACTGAATATATTTCTACCTTGTCTTGATAACCCAGGTCCATTCTCACTTCAGACAGTGTGTCCGGTGCTATCAATGGTGATTGCCTTGACGGTCAGTCAAACACCAAACATTTACTGAGCGCTGAAGATGGGTTAGGAACTGGGGCTGTACCATTGAATAAAGGAGACAAGAATCCCGCCCTCGTGGCACTTTTATTCTACTGGCTGTTGGGATGTTTAGGTGGGGTTAGGTGAGAACTTTTGAGTAAGAAGATACACCAAATAGCTCAGAGTCCTGTATTTTTTCCGGCTCTTTTGTCTGTTATTTGTAGTTAATTTCTTTTTTTTTTTTTTTAAGATTTTATTTATTTATTTGAGAGAGAGAGAGAATGAGAGAGAGCACATGAGAGGGGGGAGGGTCAGAGGGAGAAGCAGACTCCCTGCCGAGCAGGGAGCCCGATGCGGGACTCGATCCCAGGACTCCAGGATCATGACCTGAGCCGAAGGCAGTCGCTTAACCAACTGAGCCACCCAGGCGCCCTGTAGTTAATTTCATTCATCTCATTTCTCTGAGTTGTTGCTTTTGTTACCTCTCAGCCTACCACGATTTTTTTTCTTTTAGTTAGTTGATTTAGACTTTCTTTCTTCTTTTTTTTTTAAGATTTTATTTAATTTGACAGAGAGAGACACAGCGAGAGCAGGAACACAAGCAGAGGGGAGTGGGAGAGGGAGAAACAGGCTTCCTGCCGAGCAGGGAGCCCGATGCGGGGCAGATTTAGACTTTCTTGCCTAGTATTTGGGTCCTTGCTATTGTAATCTGTATGATATGATCACTAGATTTGTTATAAACGTGAAAGAAAAATAAGACACACTAGGCTTTGAGTAAATTCCTGAGTTGTGTGTGAGTGGCTCTTGCTGTCTTCTCCACCCCCGTCCCCCAATTATTTTTGTGTTTCTAGATAGCTGAGGTCCTTAGATGTGTGAGTCATTCATTTGGCATTTAATAAATAGTTACTAAGCACATACTATGTGCCAAATACTATTCCAGGAGCTAGAGGATATAGGATATAAAACGTGCATATGATGTATGCTCTGACAGCTAGGAGAAAGTACAAGAGTTTGTAATACTCTGTGCTAGACAGAGAAGCATTTGCAAAGGCACCTCACCAGGCGGGGGGTGGGGGGTTTAGGGAAGGGTGTGGAATCTGGAAGGGGATGAGGCGCGTTTCATCGTGAACTTGTAACATTTGACATGCTTCTGAGATGTACAAGTGGAAACATCCTGGAGATAGCTGGCTTTCCTCTTGTCTCTCATTGCGTAACAAACCACCCTAAAACTTAATGGCTTAAAATAACAACAGTGTATTATTTCTCACAATTCATTGGGTTTTCGGGACAGTTCCACTGCTGGTTTTGCTTGAGCTCGCTCATATGGCTGCATTCATCTGGGACAACAGCTAGGCTGGAAGGTCCAATAGAGCCTCACACGCTTGTTTAGCAGTGGCTCTCTGCCTGGCTGGGGTAGCTCGGTTCTTCTGCATGTGGTCTCTGATCCTGCAGGACACCAGATCGGCTTTCTTCCTTTCATAGTCTCTGAGCAGCATTCCAAGGCTGTGGAAGCAAAAGTGACCAGGCTTCGTTAGGCCCAGCTTTGGGAGGCACATAACTGATTTCAGCTACAAGCAATTTTCAAGACCAGCCCAGCTTTGAGGGATTGGGAAACAGACTCATTTTCTTATAGGGAGGAGCACAAAGGCACCTTGCAAAGGGTCTTTGCACACAGGATGGGAAGAAGTCATGGCCACATTTTATAATCTATTACAGTCAGAGAGACGCTTCTGAAGCTCAAGTGATTCGGATGGAAGATAGAGATTTGGAAGTTATCGATGTACAAATTAAAGGCTTCTAAATCCTGGCTGCACATCAGATTCCCCTGTGGAACAGGGTGGTTTTCCATATGCTCCACATGCAATAATGGTGATTCTTTTTTTTAAGTAGACTCCCGCTTTGCATGGAGCCCAACATGGGGCTTGAACTCATGACCCTGAGATCAAGACCTGAGCTGAAATCAAGAGGCAAAGGCTTCACCAGCTGAGCCACCCAGGACCCCAATAATGGCGATTGTTATGCAAGAAAGAGATGTCCCCCTGGGGACTCAGTGGTAGAGCATGCGGCTTTTGATTTCAGGTCAGTCCTGAGTTCAAGCCTCACATTGGGCATAGAGCTTACTTTAAAAAAAGAGAGAGAGAGAGATGCCCCAAAATGTTGGGTGGGAGAACACAGGACTTCACAGAAAAAAATAACTTACTAGATACCAACAAGTAAAGAATCCAGTCTTACTTCCTGTGGTGATTCTATGGAAACTAGGTTAACAAATTGGCTTTCATCCCTAGTCTTAACCACAATGCTCATTGCCCACATGAGGATTTATTGTGTTCAATAAAGAATTTGTAATAAAATTAAAACTTCATGAATTCCTAAATAGCTTCTTTAGTGTTCTAAAACAAAAAGTGGTGTATTTGTTTCTTTCCCAGAATTCATTCAGACGTGAGCTGGGTCCAGAGCCCTCACTTGCCATTAACTATCGTGGACAAGATGGACTTCACCCTGCTAGTCATCTGTTGCTATTGGATACCAGAGAGATGAGGGAATTCTCTTGAGGTAGTTATAGGACAGTCCAGAAGAGCCCTGAACAAGAAAATGTTGCTTAGAGGAAATGGAACTTTACTATTTCTTAGTGTTCTTAACTCCCTAGTGCTGTCCTGTCCACCAGTAGCCACTAGCAACTAGCCACATGTGTGTATTCATATTAATTTTAAATTATTACGTTACTTACATAAAATGAAAAATTGAGTTCCTCATTTGTACCAGGCATATTTCTTTTTTTTTTTTTTTTTTTAAGTAGGCTCCACACCCAATGTGGGGTTTGAACTCACAACCCTGAGATTGAGTCGCATGCTCCAGGGGTGCCTGGGGGGCGCAGTCAGTTAAGGCGCCTGACTCTTGGTTTCGGCTCAGGTCGTGGTCTCTGGGTCATGAGATTGATCTCTGTGGGGCCCTGCGTTCAGCACAGAGTCTGCTTAGAACTTTCTTTCCCTCCACCTCTGACCTCCCCTCCCCTGCTTTCTCTCTCTCTAAAATAAATAAATAAATGTTTAAAAAAAAAAAAAAAAGGTCACATGCTCCACTGACTGAGCCAGTCATGTTTCAGGTGCTCAATAGCTACATGTGACCAGTGGGTACCATTTTGGACAGTGCAGATGTACCTTTTCCATCAATGTGGAAAGTTCTATTGGAAAGCACCTTTCTGACATGTCTTGTCCAATTAAGAATAAAACAGGTGGGGCATCTGGGTGGCTCAGTCAGTTAAGCGTCTGCCTTCAGCTCAGGTCATGATCTCGGGGTCCTGGAATCGAGCCCCAAGTGGGGCTCCCTGCTCAACAGAGAGTCTGCTTCTCCCTTTCTCTCTCCCTCTGCTTCTCCCCCTGCTCGTGCTCACTCTCTTTCTCTCTCTCAAATAAATAAATAAAATCTTTTAAAAAAAAGAATAAAACAGGTAATGCCAGTGTTAGATCTCCATGATGTGGATTAAAATTAAGGGTAAAGGGTAATTTCCTATGTGATCTAAAATACCCATTGCGATGCATTATGGATCAATTAAAATAGATTTTAGGTGGAGGCTGGGGATCGAGAATAAAATATGATTATATTCAAGACCATTTGTGAATAAAAAGAGTTTAGACATAGGTTACATACCGATGGACTTAGAGAAAACCTAACCAAGCTGGAATGAGGGGCCCAAACTAACAAAATAAAATCTGACAAGGCTAAATGTAAATGCTTATATTGTTAACTTAAATCAGGGCTTGACAGACTTTTTCTGTGAAGAGCCAGCTAATAAATATTTTTGACTTTGCGGGCCAGCCAGTTTCTGTTGTAACTACTCAACTCTGACACTGTAGCATGAATGCAGCCATAGAAAGTATGTAAAAAATTGTACGGGGCTATGTTCCAATAAAACTTTATTTACCAAGAACGGTGGGGGGCTGGACTTGGTTTGCTGGCTATAGTTTATTGACCCTTGCACTTGGTCAGTTGTTCAGGTGCAAAATGAGGAAGTTCGGCCTAACAGCTATTCACCTGACAGTGTCCTGGCGGTCTTTGGTTGGCTGGGGGCTTGACTTGAGCCAGTTGCCTTAGGGAATGCCATTTAAGTCTATGTTAAGAGACATGTTCCATCCAAAGTCAGGGAATGAAGAATTCTATTGTAGTTTACAATAGGAGTTTACAGTCAGTTTGGATATTGACAATCTGTATGTTGCATGGGATGTTCAAGGATTTGGAAAGTGAATACGAGGAGAATGGAAGGAACTGGGGTCTAACTTAACGATGGTGAATTATTGCCAGATGTGAGTATAGCTGTCCTCAAGTATTTGAAGTCCTGCCACATGGCAGGAGGTGTGATTTATCTGAATAATTCTAGAGATTAGAAATAGAACCAATAGGTACAAGTTTATAAAAGGAGAACTTTAAGAATATTATAGTTGTGGGCGCCTGGGTGGCTCAGTTGGTTAAGCAACTGCCTTCAGCTCAGGTCATGATCCTGGAGTCCTGGGATCGAGTCCCGCATCGGGCTCCCTGCTCGGCGGGGAGTCTGCTTCTCCCTCTGACCCTCCCCCCTCTCATGCTCTCTCTCATTCTCTCTCTCAAATAAATAAATAAAATCTTTAAAAAAAAAAATTAAAAAAAAAGAGTATTATAGTTGTTTCGGGGGCACCTGGCTGGCTCAGTGAGTAGGTTGTGAGTTCAAGCCCCACGTTGGGTGTGGAGCCTACTTAAAATGAATGAATGAATGAGTAAATGAATGACTATTATAGTTTTTTCAAAATGGGCTACCTTACAAAGTAGTTTTCCAAACCAAAGGGTTTTAGAAAAAGGATGTATAGTTATCTATGAGCTGATTGAAGAATTTGTTCTAAAAATGGGTGGAAGGTTATAAAGATAATCATCTAAGTTGTTGTTCTACTATCAGATTAGAACTAAATCACATGTAGAGACATCTCAACCCTAAGTAGCTTAAGGAAAAAAGAAAATCTAGGGGCGCCTGGGTGGCTCAGTCCGTTAAGTGTCCCGCTCTTGGTTTCAGCTCTGGTCATGATCTCAGGGTTGTGGGATCAGGCTCCGTGCTCAGCGTGAAGTTTGCTTGTCCCTCTCCCTCTGCTCTTCCCCCTGCTCGCGTGCTCTCTCTCTCAAATAAATAAATAAAATCTTAACAACAAAAAAAAAGAAAGAAAATCTATTGGCTTACACAACTAAAAAGGACCCAGGATAGGTCTGACTTCCGACATGGCTGGGTCCAGAGGTCTTACCGAAGTCTTTAGGTCAGGCTGGCTACATAATTAGTGGGGCCGAGTACAAAATAAAAATGCAGGATCCCTTGGTCAAAAACCAAGAATATCGAAATGGTGACAGCATAGCATTAAGTCAAGGGAGGGGCCCTTCCAAACGGAAGGCTCTATGAAACTTCACAGGCTGCGGGCCCATGAGGCCGGCCCCGTCTCTCCATCTTTGCCTCTCGCCTCTAGTTTTCTCTAGGTTAGTCCCATTTTTCAGCAGCCTTTGTTCACTGGCAGCTCAAGGCTTGTATTTTTTTTTAGCTGCAGAAGAATGTTCCTCTCCCTGGTACTAGCAGCAGATACCGGATAATTTCAAATAAACTTTCCTTATCTCTGATTTCGAACACACGGTGGTGCTCCCTTTGGCCAGGACTGGGTGACCTGTTTACCCCCAAATCCGAGAGCAGAGTCAGCACTACTCAAACCATAAGGACCACGAGAGAGAGGGATAGTTCCAAAATAAAAAACACGGAGGAGTTACTTGAAGAAGGGGTAATGCATGCAGAGTAGTCCAATAAGAAATGTCTACTCTGTTCTGCAAACAACCGTGAGTGATAATGAGCTGACCACTCAGAGTAAGAGAAAGTCTTAATTTGGAAATCTTGCCAATAACTGAACAGATTCCCTTCACTCTAAAGAGTTGGCTCAATTTTAAAATTCAGTTTTCTCAGGTATGCAAGCAAGATTTTTCCTGTCTCATGTATATTCAGTATAACATTTGTATTCTTAGCCTTATTCTTACTTAAAAAAACTATCTGTCAAGATTCTGAGATCCAACACTTATTGCCCTGCCTTGAAATTATTTTAATCAAAGAAGAATATTCCCTGGAACCCTATTATATTTCCCAGGCCCATCTTTCATTTAAGACTTTGTTCAGTTTCTTAGGAGAGGAAATGTATATCTATGTTAGTCATTATTTTCTGTACTGGTCAGTCCTGCTGCTGAGTCAGTACATTGTTTAATAAGCTCTGCTCAAAACTTGGCATTTTTGGTGAAATCACGAGTCTGATGCCTGAAAAGGTGAAGAGAACCAGGTAGCACGAGGAGCATGGAGCGTTGTCATTGTAATGGAACCACCCACCACACGTGCGAATCAGCTCAGCCAGGACATCCCTTCTAATCCAGTGGTATCTGACCTTATTTTTCTTGTCAAATTTGACACCCTGGGGCATCTGACTTAACTAACCATTATATTTTGGTCAGTTTATCAGGGGAGGCGGGGGATAGTTGGTTACACTCTGCCCCGGCCATAGCTCCGTGCAGCTCATGGAGAACCCTTTTCTGAAGTCAGCTGCACTGAGGCAGAAGTTAAACACAGGGTCTCTGCTGCTGGACTTCTGGGGTGAAGAGAACCAGGTAGCACGAGGAGCTTTCTAAATTGACTTCCCTGAACTAAGTTAGAAATTAAAGTTGGGTTGAGGTGCCTGTTTTGGGCTCATTAAGTCTTGTAGTGTTTTCTCCGAAATGGCAGGTCTCCTGGGACAAATCAAGGAAATGTTATCTGTAAATTCCCTGAAAATCAGAAGGGCACAATTTTCTGATAATCTTTAATTATTCTTCACTAGGACTGCATATTGAAAATGGAGCACATCACCTGGGTAGATAAAGGAGACACGTGAAAGGAAAAAAAGACGGAAAGAAACGTTCATGTGTGAATTCGCTCACAAAGCAGTCTGTGGCACAGTTGGGTTTTTTTTTAAAAGTCCCAGGCTACTTTCGTATCTTTGCTAACAGAACTACACCGATTTAAAACATACCACAGCTTTAGGAAACAGGAATAAAAATCCTGAACATCAAACAAATGCACATTTGGAAGCAGCCTTTTGAAAAATCGTTGCCTGACTAGACCTACAGAGATGGCCCTGAGTGTCCCGTGCATTCCTACACTGCGTAGGACACCATCACTGAGTTTGATTCCAAAGTTCAAGTCATTGTCTCCAGGGGCTGCTCACATACTGAAAGGGATAAATACCCCCACTACATGCTCGGCCTTGAAACAAATTGTAATGAAAACCATCACCCGTAGCTACAAAAAAATTAAAATAAGAGTTCTGCCAATCCATTTTCCCTCTGTAAGCCATCAAGGGCGCCAATATCGCACATTTCCCCCAGTAAATGCTCACGTAAAAACTAAGGTTTGTGTTATATAAGGATGTCTCATGGCAAATGGGTGAGGCAACACGCAATTCCTCAGCTCTTACTTCAAAGGACTCATTCAAGTTTTAGGTAAAGGATGGGCATAGTCCCCATGGAAGCGGTTATTGACCATGGATGAGCAAAGGACTCCCGTGTGGAGATTTTTTTTTTTAAGATTTTATTTATTTATTTGATACAGAGAGAGAGATATTGAGAGAGAGAGCATAATCGGGGGAGTGGCAGGCAGAGGGAGAGGGAGAAGCAGACTCCCCGCTGAACAAGGAGCCCGATGCGGGGCTCGATCCCAGGACCCTGGGATCATGACCCAAGCTAAAGGCAGACGCCTAACCAACTGAGCCACCCAGGCTCAGTGTGGAGATTTTATAGAGGATAGGTGCCCAGGCGTCATCCGACACCCACCAAATCAGAATTCTGGGGATGGTGTTCTGAAATGGGTACAAAATTAACCCCCCACAAGTGAATCTCATTAAGAATTAGTGGAGCGAGATGAAACCAAGAACCGTCTCTTGCACCATTAGACCTCATGCCAGGGCTGACTCTTGCAACAGTCCTTCCACACCTGTAATCACCCATCCTCCCCACCCCCATCTTTTTTTCCCCCTCGGCTCACTCCCTCTCACAATTCCTGGAATGGAAAATACCTCAAAGGGGCAACCTGTTCACTGATTCATTTTTAAAATGTCATTGCAGGGGCGCCTGGGTGGCTCAGTTGGTTGAGTGTCCCACTCTTGATTTCGGCTCAGGTCATGATCTCAGGATCATCAGATCGAGCCCTGCTTCAGGCTCCATGCTCAGCGAGGAGTCCGCTTCACTCCCTCTCCCTCTGCCCTCCTCCCTCCCAACTCCTGTGTGTGTATGCTCTCTCTCTCTCCCTCTCTCAAAGAAACAAATCTTTTTTAAAAAAATTAAAAAAAATAAAATGTCATTGCAAATGTAAGCAATTCTGGCCTCCATAAGTAACAAAGGGGGAAAATGGAGTGCTAATGGTGGTGATAGTTTAAGGAACTCAGTTTATTCCCAGGGGCTCCATTTATCAAATCCCACTATAACTTTATTGCATATTCACCAGAAATCATTACATTTTGGTAGTTTTTGAATTACATTACCCCTGGTCATAAAATTCCCTCTAATAAGAAATCACGGCTGTCAAGTCCAGTCTGATTAAAGGGAATGACAGATGATCTGCAGTGTTGCAGATGATGTGTTTGGCTGCCCATTACTTCACATTTGAAAGATGATTAACTGATTATAAAAGGAAACCCATAGGTACAATTCCAGGGCCCCACACCATAAATAATTTTAAAGGCGAGTAATCTGTATTTTTCGTGTCTTTTATTGTTTGCATACAGTTCCTTGCATTGCCTCTACCCCAAGGCATTTCAACTCTGTACTTCATGTAAAACATCTGTTAAAAATCTCACCAGCGGGGTGCCTGGGTGGCTCAGATGGTTAAGCCTCTGCCTTCAGCTCAGGTCATGATCCCAGGGTCCTGGGATCCAGTCCCACATCCGGCTCCCTGCTCAGCGGAGAGCCTGCTTCTCCCTCTCCCTCTGCACCTCCCCCTGCTCATGCTCTCTCTCTCTCTCTCTCTATCTCTCTGTCTCAAATGAATAAATAAAAAAAAAAAATCTTTAAAAAAAAATCTCACCAGCAATGCACACCATGATCATAAGACTAGAATTAGAGTCCTCCCTGCTAATACCTAGAATGCCTGTGTCTCGTGAAGCATGGCATTCTCTTCAAACAAGAAAGCAGGGGTAGTCTGTTCTTCCTTCCTACTGTCATACTTTTATAGTACTTGCGAGTGGCTGGGATCTTTGGTTTTAAAAAAGGGCTCCATATAATAAGTATTATTTTTTAAATGGAATCTCCCAGGGCCTCCTGGCTGGCTTAGTCGGTAGAGCATGTGACTCTTGATCTTGGGGTTGTAAGTTGGAACCCCACGTTGGGTGTAGAGATTACTTAAAAATAGCAATCTTTAAATGGAATCTCCCAAAGTGTTTGTTGGTGCTGTTTTCTATTTTACTTACTGTATGTCATGTGAAATATGACAGTATCCCAAAGAAAGGACTTAAATAATTTTTGGTGATGACAGCCATAGTATATTTTGATACCTTGGCTATTCAAAATTGGTAACAGCGACTTCCTAACAGCAAAATACTAAAGAAAGCCGAGGCTCAAATGTGTCTTTGGTATGTGACATGATGATAGAAAGAGAATTTCATCAAGAGGAAAATAAATAATAATGTATCTGTTCATAGAATGAAAACTGGGCTGTGAATTCTCTCTTTAAGATTTTTTATGTATTTATTAGAGAGCGAGCGAGCGAGCACGAGGGGGGACAGGGGAAAGGGAGAAGCAGACTCCCCACTGAGCCGGGAGCCTGACGTCCAGGCCTGAGCCGGAGGCAGAAGTTTAACTGACTGAGCCACCCAAGCACCCCTGGGCCATGAATTCTGGAAAGGAAATAAAACTATGTTATAAATGTCTTTTTATATGGAATTTTCCCACTCTCTCTACTTGCACCATTGCACAGTATCTTTTTTCTCCAACAATATCTTTTTCTCCAACTATTTTTTGGGAGAAAACTATATCCACAAATGCGTCAATACATCTTCATATTTTCCCTGTAATCTTTCATGTGTATCTCCTCAAAGACCATGCACAGCAGCGAGTATAGGGAGCTAAATTAAGGAGTTTCTGTGAGGGGCATCTAGAAAATCTGAATACATCTTACCTGTATATGAAAATGCAGCATAATTTTCTCTCCTCTGATTACTGAAAGAAGATAATAGAGTGGAAAAGGTGGCAGTTATGTAAGTAAATAGGATTTTTGGAGGAACTATTTTGGAAGACACCGGCCACCTGATAATAAACAAGAGGTATACCCAGGTCCTTATACCTTGAATGCACTTGCCCATGTGCCACCATTCCTATTTGTCCTTCTCAACCAGATTCCATTGTTTTTGATGAGGCTTCCCCCACTCCTCCCTATCCCTTCATAAATTTTTTACATTATCAACTGTATCACGTTGTAGTTTAGTTGTCTCCAAGTCAGTCTTCTCTAAGCAAGTGGATGAAATTTACTTTTGCTTCCACAAAAAAACCAAAAACCAAAAGTTGGTTCTTTGAAAACATTGATAAAATCAATAAGCCTCTAGCTAGGCTAACTAAGGAAAAAAGAGAGAAGACGCAAATTAGCAATGTCAGAATTGAAAGAGGGCACATCACTGCAGATCCCATGGACATTTAAAAAATAATAAAAAAATATTATGAAAACCTCTGTGCTTACAGATATGAAATGGACCGATTCCTTGAAGGACACAATCTGCCAAATCTCACACAAGAAGAAACAATCTGAATAGGCCTATAACTATTTTTTTAATTTTTATTTATTTATTTATTTGAGAGAGCAAACGAGAGAGCATGAGCACGCGTGCTTGAGTCGGGGAGGGGCAGAGGGAGAGAGAAAATCTCAAGCAGACTCTGAACTGAGCATGGAGCCAGACGTGGGGCTTGATCTCATGACCTTGAGATTATGACCTGAGCCAAAATCAAGAGTTGGATGCTTAACCGACTGAGCCGCCCTGTGCCCCTGAATAGGCCTATAACTATTAAAGACATTGAATCAATAATTAATAACCTTCCTAAATAGGAAGCACCAGGTCCAGATGAATGGTGAGTTCTACTACCAAACATTTAAGGAAGAAATGATACCAATTCTCTACAATCTCTTCCAGAAGATAGAAGCAGAGGGAATACTTCCTGTTTCTGAGGCCAACATTACCCTAATATAAAAATCAGAACAGAAAAAAAACCAAAAAAACCCCCACAAAAACAAACAAAAAACCAGACAAAGACATTATAAGAAAACTATAGGCCAGTAACTCTCATGAACACAGATGCAAAAATCCTCAACAAAATATCAGCAAATTGAAACTAACAATGTATAAAAAGAATTATATACCATGACCAAGTGGGACTTATCCCAGGTAAGCAAGGCTGCGTCAGTGTTTGAAAATCAGTGTAATCAATCACATCAATAGGCTAAAAAAGAAAAATCACATGATTGTTTCACTAGATTGAGAAGAAGCATTTAACAAAAACCAATACCCATTTATACGGGAACTCTCCATACCTTCTGTTCAGTTTTGCTGTGAACTGAAAACTACTCTAAAAACTAAAGGTTATTGGAGTGCCTGGGTGGCTCAGTGGGATTGAGAATCGCATCTCAGTGGGGAGTCTGCTTGGAGATTTTTTCCCTCTGTCCCTTCTGTGAGTCAGGCACGCGTGGGCAGTGCTTGGTCTCTCTTCCTCTCTCTCTCTCAAATAAATAAATAAATGTTAAAAAAAAAATTAAGCCATGTCTTATTTAAAAAGTAAAAAAAATTAAAAATAAAGGCTATTAAAAATCAATTAAATCACCACTTGCTTATGAATCAACTCTTTCTTTGTTAGAGAGCTTTCCCCTCAAGGCATTATGCGTCTCCTTTGGGTTTGGTTTGAATGAGCTGTCTCTTCTCTGCTGGTTGAATCAACTTTATCACATTTTGAAACACAACCAAAATTTCTGGGCACATTCTTCCAACTGGAGCTCAGAGCCCTGTGCTGGCACTGCAGTGACTGGCCTCCACGCCCCTGGATACCATGTGACCCGGACATCCACGATGATTTAATTAAGCTGCCTTTGTTAGTTCCGTGGTGGTATAGAGGGGAGGCAGTATTTAGGTACCGACAGGCGTTTTGCAGCTCTGCGCTTAGCAAGCTCTTGGTGTAGGTGGCTGAGAAGTGGGGAGCGTGTACAAAGTTGGCAGCAGCACTGCACACTAAAGCAGGGTCTGATGTGGTGGGAGGAAGGGTATTGTGAAGTTTGCACGATCGCTTCTCCTTCACTTGTCAGTCAAGCATGACAGACGATGATCCGCCTTGTCATCTGTTTCCCCTCCCTCTAAAGAGGACCATTTGGGTGCATCTGCAGTGTTTCCAAGTTGAACTAGGCGTGTGCCAAATGCTGAAGGGTGATTCCCAAACTTTAGCGTCCATCCGAATCACCCGGAGTGCTTCTTACAATTGGATCCTGGGCCCATCCCCAGAGCGTCTGATTCATTAGGTCTGGGGTTAGGCCTGAGAATTTGCATTTTTAACAAGTTTCCACACAATGCCGATGCTGCTGGTCTAGGGACTACACCTTAAGAACTTCTTCTCCATGGGGCACCTGGCTGGCTCAGGCGGAGGAGCGTGCGCCTCTTGATCTCGGCGTTGTGGGTTCGAGCCCCATGTTGGGTGTAGAAATTACTTAAAAAAATAAAATCTAAAGTGTTAAGACACGATAAAGTAGCATATATGTTTATCTGACTTTTTATTAATGGATACATAGCTCAGAACATTTTGTCTTGAAAGAAAATATAATGAGTGTTCCAGATTTAAAAAATAGAGTGTGCATCTTCCTTTTAAGGCATTGGCAAAAATGGTACGAAATGAGAACAAAGAGCCAGCAGAAGGTGGAGAGCAATGTCAAATATGACAAATGGGAACTTTTGGTGCCTGGTTCCCAAATCAGTTCTTAGGTTTTTCACCTATTCGTTTGTCTCCGGATTGCTAGACGGTTTTCTCAGTTGTGCTATGGATTCTATGCAACACATGGACTCTATGCAACACATAATAAGCTTCTAGAATAAATCTATTAATTTCAAAAACTTTATCATTTTCTTTCTTTTTTTTTTTTTAAGATTTTATTTTTAAGTAATCGCTACACCCAATGTAGGGCTCGAACCCGCAACCCCGAGATCAAGAATTGCATGCTCTACCGACTGAGCCAGCCAGGCGCCCCTGTCATTTTCTGAATATGGCTTGATGACCCTCTTGAATTGTTGATAACTAATCCCTTTTTTTCCTGCAGAATATTATCAAACATTCCTTTAATGTCAAAAATGTCTAGGTGCTGTACATTCAGTTATTGCAACGGACATCCCTGCCTTTAGGGCCCCGGGCCAGTGTGAAATAGCAGGGGAAAGAGTAGTTGCCAGGGGATTTATGCTAATTGGATAATTTGAAAAGTGTTTGTGTCTTTGGTAAAAGGCTGACCAACAGAGGCAGGTGAGATCTATATTTCTTTTTTCCATAACCCGGCATGTGGGTGGTATGTTACAGTGTTATAGTGAAAGCAAGTCTCAGATCAGGGTTCGTATAGATGTTAGTGAAATGGCAAAAAAGAAAGGAGAAGAAAAAAAGAACAGATTTGCTACCTATTCCTTGTGAGGTTAGCGACGTCCCTGCACAGCACCTGCCTGAAGAGTCCGCTTGGAAACAGACCTGGTGTCAGGTTTGTGGCCGACCGGGCACCGAGTCCTCTGTGTCCAGTGGGTAGTGGGTGAGGGTGAGGGGTGGGCACAAGACCAGATGGTCTGGCAGAAATGAGAGTATCGCTCGCACACGGCTGTTCGGCTGCTGGTTTTGCCCACTTCCGATCCTTGTGTCATGCAGGGGCAGTAGGGTCTGCGTCGTCTTCCTGGCTGTCGTATTTCTGCAGCTCCACCCATTTCTTCGAGAACGACGTCTGACACCCCTTGTGCTGATGACCGAGCCTCTGGTGTGGATTTAGATAACACAGTTGAAGTGTGGATTCCTGATTAGGGGCTCTTAAATCTGACCTAATTAGCTTTAGGATATGGGTTAGAATTAACTTAGGTACCCATATACACATCACCTTTTTGTTCCAGTTGTAAAAGAAAGCTAGAAGAGGTGAGGCATGCAGTTCTACAGGGAACCACAGAGAGACTTAAAACAATTCGGGGATGGCTGCCCCAGTATCACGCGTACATGTTATAGGTGTTGGAGGTAAAGAAAGAAGTCTGGGGACTATTAGTGGTTACTGAAGGATCATTATATAAAATCTGGATGTTCTGTGTATGATTTAAGTTAGTATTTAAGAAAATGTTATAAAAGCGATCTTTTTTTAAAAGATTTTATTTATTTATTGGAGAGAGAGAGAGAGTGAATGGGAGGGAGAAGGAGAGAGAATCTGAAGCAGACTCCACACTGAGCACAGAGCCCAACGTGGGGTTCGATCCCACGACCACGAGACCATGACCTGAGCGGAAACCAAGAGTCGGACACTCAACTGACTGAGCCACTCAGGCGCCCTAGAAGTAGTCTTAGTGTTTTCTTTTTTTTTTTTTAACTAAATGCTGCCCCCAGCATGGGGCTCAAACTCACGACCCTGAGTTCAAGAGTCATATGCTCTAGTGACTGAGCCAGCCAGGTGCCCCAATTTTAGTGTTTTTTAATTCCATCTTGAAGACCCAGGATTTTAGATTCTTTAAGGAAAAAAAAAAAAAAGAGCTAACGAGAGCAAAGCCATGCTGAAAAAGCCGGATGGATCTTTTTCAGAGGGAATACTGTTTCTTTTCACACTTTCCTATTCCGAGCATAGCACTTGGATAGTGCTGATAGCAAGCCCTGCATTTAATCCTTGAAAACAATGACAACATCAAATGAAGTTCCCAATGCTGGCTTTCCCCTTTATCTGAGATCATTTAATTTGCCAAATAATTTGCATGAAAGACTGAGGCTGAAAGGTTAATAGAAGTCATGTTGCCTTTGGCTTAATTCTGTCCTTTCTCTTTATGCCATTTGATGGGCAGCTCCAACTTTTAAATTCAATGTCATGACCACATATATGTGTCTGTGTGTCTATATACATACGAGTGTGTTTGTGAAATACTGTATAGATTTTCTGGTTTTTAAAAAAACACGGACTATACAGGCAGGTGAGTCAAAATTAAAATGAACTTGGAGAAGTGATTTATTTATTTCACCTAATTTTAAATTTTATTTTATCTCAAACTCTCAAATTTACTGGCTGGTTGTCTGGGAGTGCACTAATGTATAAATATCAATCCAAATAGTAGGCTATTGGGACAGTGGGATTGTTTTGGGGTCCAAAAGACTACCTGCATGGGGGCACCCAGCTGGCTCAGTCAGTACAGCATGCGACTCTTGATCCCAGAGTTGTGAGTTCAAGTCCCACTCTGAGCATGGAGCCTACTTAAAAAAAAAAAAAAAAAAAGAAAGGGCAAAAGACCACCCGCATGTTTGGTAGTTTTCTAGAAGGACTCCTGGGGACTCAGCATAGAGTCGTGTGTATAGTTTTATTTATTTACTTACTACTGCTCCACAGCAAGGATGCGCATTGGAACCAGGGAGGGGAAAAGGCACAGGCAGGGTCTGGAAAAATCCATACACGAGCTTCTTTCGCCGTCCCTGAATGAGGCCACACAGAGTGCTCTCTCCCCCAGCAGGACAATGCTCACGTCCTGTATGGTATTTCTGCCTTTTAGGAAAGGCCATCTGAGACTCAGTGCCTAGGGGTTTTATTGGTGTTCGGTCACACCATCACAAGGTCCGGCCACTATTACTGAAATTCAGGATTCCCCCAAGGAAAGCAGGTGTTTCGAGCCCCAGGTGGGCAAAACAACCTGCTAGCATAGGGAACTTTTCTGAAACTGAGATCCCAGAAGCCAGCCAGGGGCCAACCCTGCAAGCTGACCTGCCTTAAGATAACAAACAGCTCAGGCCAACTAGGTTAACCCTTTCCTGCAGAGATGTATACTTGTTAAAAATGCTATATTATCTTTTGTGTAACAATCTATAAATGTATGCTTGTTTGAATAAATGTATCAGACCATCAGCATCTCGAGGGCAGATAACACAGCTTATTTATCCGTATTTTGCTGGCACCCAGCATGACAGATAGACCTGAAGAGAAACATAAAGATTGTTTCTGGAAACATTCTGGAAATGTTCTGGAAACATGAATGAATGCATCAGTGGAAAGTGGGGTTTTAGTCCTGTGTGTAAACTAAAAGTTGGATATTTGTTAGATTATAATTTAACTGTGGGTATAATTTAGAGCCGATAAAATTCGTATTTTCTACACAGAATTCTGGCAGTCTGGCCACAGTAATCTGAATGTGACCTCATTTCTAGATTCTCCAAGCTCTATTTTCTGACTTCCGAGCAGGGTGTGTAGCGCCGGTCACAGACATCACTGAGGGCGAGGATGGGGGTGGTCCTTCTGTGGGTCACAGGGCTGCCTGCTTTGGCCTGGGCCCTGTCGCCCTCACATTCATCCTCTGGTTTTGGTTTTGGACGGAGCAAACGCTTATCACAGGATGAGCTTCCATTTAGGGCACAATATCACAGTAATCACATCAGCGATGAGAAAGGGAAATAGGAGAAGAGGATATGGCCGTTTACCCGCCGCGTCTGGACCAGTGGATGCTCTGGACTGTTTGCAGGAGCCTGAATCAGATTTAGTACAGACTTCTCATCCAGAATCTCTGTTGCTGCAGAAAGAAGCTATGTGCGTGTGTGCACGTGCACGCACATGTGTGTGTACACACACGTATATTAAAAGGAGCATGGAAGTGTGTGGCCACTTAAGGATAGAGTACGGGGGCGCCTGGGTGGCTCAGTCGTTAAGCGGCTGCCTTCGGCTCAGGTCATGATCCCAGGGTCCTGGGATCGAGCCCCGCATCGGGCTCCCTGCTCAGCGGAAAGCCTGCTTCTCCCTCTCCCACTCCCCCTGCTTGTGTTCCCTCTCTCGCTGTGTCTCTCTCTGTCAAATAAATAAATAAAATCTTAAAAAAAAAAGATAGAGTACAAATTGTTTATGAAACAGAGCCTCTGAATAGAAAATAAGCAGACATTTGAATCTGTGTTTCTTTCTTTCCCTTTTTAAATTTAACTATCTAGGGGCGCCTGGGCGGCTCAGTTGGTTAAGCATCTGCCTTCCGCTCAGGTCATGATCTCGGCATCCTGGGATCGAGCCAGCCCTGCCGGGCTCCCTGCTCACTGGGGAGTGTGCTTCTCCCTCTCCCTCTGCCCCTCCCCTTCACTTGTGCTCACTCTCTCTCTTAAATAAATAAATAAAATCTTTAAAAAAATAAATTTATCTAGAATGCAAAGAGAAACACACTTAAAATTGAATTGAATTGTTACGAAAGTTAGGAGCCTCTTTAACTTTCTACGAACTGTTCTTACAGATATGTAAGAAACACTATTATCGAGCCCCATCATGAAATGGAATATTCTAGTGTTAAAAGGTAGACCAAGGCACATTAAAAATAGGTTCAAATTGGGTAGTACCAAACTGGAAGTGATTAGGAACGGTCCTTGACAGAAGCCAGGGGAAAGAATTATATAGAGAAAGTATGGAAGCAAAGAGAGGAAATTATTATTTTTTTTTTTTAAGAAAGGAAATTATCGATTGGCTATCGCTTCAAGCCTGGTTGGCTGTTTGTGACCGGTTGTCCTTAGGTACTGATTTCACGATGCAGAGGCTTAGAGTTTGGTTTGTTGACATAGGCCACCAGAGCATTAGAGCCACCTCAGCTTAATGGCCTCCTTGTTTCATTAATTTTTTTTTAAAGATTTTATTTATTTATTTGACAGAGAGAGACACAGCGAGAGAGGGAACACAAGCAGGGGGAGTGGGAGAGGGAGAAGCAGGCTTCCCGCCGAGCAGGGAGCCTGATGCGGGGCTCGATCCCAGGACCCTGGGACCATGACCTGAGCCAAAGGCAGACGCTTAACCGACTGAGCCACCCAGGCGCCCCCTTGTTTCGTTAATTTAACATTAGTTTATCACACATTACAGTTTAACAGAACTTAGCATGTATACCTCACATGTATCACTTCTTTTCAAATACATATATTTATGTATTTCTTACAGATGACTCTTGGGGTTTTCTCTGAATGTGAAAAGCATATCTGTACTCCTTTGCTGAAACGGGTCTTGGGAAACAGCAAAATGACCATGAGTGGACTCTAGGTCTTCAGGGGTAACCCCAAGAGAGCTTACTCATGATGTTTTAAGCTTTCATTTCCTCATTCACGAAATGGGGTTATTTAGACCAAACAGAGATTCTTTTACCAACTGCGAAATGCTACCGCAAGAGATTACTGCTGTTGGCATAGCACTAGCAATTAGACATTTGGCACCCCCAGAAATGTGTTCGCTCTTGGTCGTCCACTGGGTTTCCATCAATCGCTTGCTGTGCAGAACCAGGGAGGCTGGGAGAAGGTGGAAAAGAGAAACGGGCGCATGAGTTGAGTGGAAGCTGAAGTTAGGCGCCGACGAAGGTAAGCTTGCTGATGGCGCTTCTGGGTACTCAAAGACCCTGCTGCACCATCTGGCTGTGAATGTGATTTCTTGTGCGTGGGTTGAGGGTGATTTTAGTACCTAGAAAAGATTATTTGAGGGCAAGATTTTGCACTAACTTGGTAAGCTGTATATTCAAGTTATGTATTCAAAATCCGGTGTCTTCCTTTTAAAAAAAAATTTAAATCTAGCAAAATTTCATAGTCACTTTTAGGAAGGCTTATAATTAAATTCCTTCATACATTTAAAATGGCATTTATGTATTTCTTTGACATTCCCTCAGGTGTCTAAGAAATCCTTCCAAGTATTTAAATTACTCTTATAATGCTAATGTTTTAAACTTACAGATAAAAGTGTTTGGTTCTCTTAAATGTTCCAGCCCCATTTACAGACTATCTTTTAGCATATAAATCCAAATCTAAACGAGTTACTCAAGGACACATTTTATTTTATTTTTAAAGTTTATTTATTTATATATTTATTGAAGTCGTCTCTACACCCAACGTGAGGCTCAAGATCATGAGTCGCACACTCTTTCGATGAGTCAGCCAGGCGCCCCTCAAGTACACATTTTAAATTAGAATTCTAAGACCAGATTAGCTAATCTCTATGCCAAATTCTCTTAAGTAATAAAAAGTGCTTATAATGGTAAATATATACAGATTAACTCTAAACCTAATACACGAATATTAATACTGTGGGATTGATTTATTCCATCATTTCTACACTTGATTCTCAACCTTCCTGGGGTTAAAAGACATCCAATAAGGAAAAAAAATCATTCTCACCAAGGCAAATTGGGCCTCCCATCTCCATTCACCCCGTTTTTCCTTCAGCCAGGGAGGCACAGGGCCTGGTCTTTATTCATTCTCGTGCCACTGATGAGAAATACCGATCGCTAGTAATAGCCCTAGTTCCTGACCAGTGTTTCTCCATCTTTCACGTACACACGCATCACCTGGGCGTCTTGTTAAACCGAAGCTTTTGATTCTGAAGGTCTGGGAGGGCCCGTGATTCTGCATTTCTCACCAGCTCCCGGGTGATGCCTAAAGGGCTGGTTCCAGTGGCATTTTCCATGCTTCTTCCAGCTGTGCACAGAGGACTTCCTCCCCCACAGAGATATCTAACTGCCCTCCCAGTGTGATTGGTTTTCCATTTCTTTGACTCGCTTAAGACTTTCAAATGTCATCCCCATTAGACCTGCTGACTTCTTCTGGCTTTGTGTTTATGTGTTGGCATAAAATTAAAAGAAACCTGAAGATGAAAATTACTCTGACTCACTTAGAGTGGAAAAAATCATTGTTTTGAAATAAATGCATAGAAATAAGTCACTAGGAAAAAACAGATTAGAAAGAATGGGGATAAGGTTGCCAGAGTAATAACTTGAACTCTCTTGAGTTTTAGAAATATACACTAAAGCATTTTTTGAAGTTGGTTCCTGTATCTAAGTGACTTTTTTTAGATTGTTTTTAGATACTTTGTACTGATTGAAGATCTTCATACAGATGCAGGGTTTGGGGGGTTTGTTTTGTTTTAACACAATGGCTGCGTCTTCTCTCCCCTCCCCACTGAGTCCTTATTTGATTGTCTGGCAGTGCGGCTTTGCTGGGTGACTTTTTCTGTCTGTTATATGAGAAGCGAGCCATCTCATAGAGCCAGCTTTATTTAAACTAACTAGCGCCGGGCCCAATTTCTCACTAACATTTCTTTACTCAATAAATTAGGCAATTTAAATTTTCAGAAGAAGAGGCCTGGGTAATGTAGCTCTGGTACCCGCCTGGCCTGCTGGGCGGTTAAGTTTGCTAGTCTACTAGAAATAGATCCTCATTGGGTGTTCATAGGAGTGTATTTGTGTACAACTTGCCCACGCTAGGTATCTGTGTTTAGATTTGCAGGTATTTTCACCCAGCTATTCCACTTCTAGAAATCTGCCCAAAGAATTTACTGGACAGGTGTGCAATTTTGTTCAAGGATGCTGAGTGTGGTATTGTTCACTACAGCAAAATAGTAGAAACTACCTAAATAACCATCAGCGTGGAACATTCATGTGGTTGGAATAATACGCGTTCATTACAGATCCATATTATCATCATGGAAAAGAGCTATGATGCATTGTGGAAAGAATAAAGTGGGCTACGACGAAGTTGTTACAGTGGGATCACATTGTTGCCCCCCCAAAATAATGTGTGTATTAAATTTTCAAAACAAAGTAAAATGACTCTTATGCAGATATAAAATGGACACATGTTAAACATTTTATTCAACTCATTATGAGTGAGGGAATCAATAAGATGTTAGAACAGTTCAAAGGAGAATTCAGGGAATCCGAAGAACAAACATGTTTATGGATCAGGAATAGTGAAGTGAATTTGCCAAGGGTTGTAAAACTGGCTTCTTCGGCAGGGAGAAAGGGAGTTGGTTGCACTGCACCTTCCGGACCTCATTTGCTTGTCTGTAGCAAAGTATTATTTTGCGCTGCTTCCAGTTATGTACGCTTCCAGCCTTGCAAAATAGTTCAAACAAAAGATGCAGAGCCACCGTACTATCAGAATCAGCTTAGAAAGGTGTTCTAAAGTTTAGTGCCTAAACAATGCGTAAGTTTTTCTTAAAAGACAACTTTTCCCCGTGTGCATATATATATGTTAAAGTCTGAAATGAGAATAGAAACATTTTAAGTTGTCCTCTATGGATGGTAAGGTTTTGTGTTACTACTTTTGAATTTATGGATTTCAGTGTTTCTGTAGTTTCACAGTATTTCTAAAAGAGCATGTGATATTTCTTATCATCGGAAAAAATGAACCCCTACTTCCATATGGCACAACAACTAGAAACCCTCCTCTCCTGTTTCTGCTAAATCCTTCAACAGCAACAACAAAAGCAATGACTGAGCCACAGACGTGCTGCCTGTAGGGTGACGTGATTAAGATAATAGCCTGAGAGTAGGGGCAGAAAATGTGGGGTGGTCCACAATCCCCTTGCTAACCTGCTATTTCTGGTGGGTCCTCCAATCAATTGCTTTGTGTTCAGTCCTAGAATAGTCCCACTTGCAAGAGATGGTGATGCAACCAAGGTGCGTTGGCATGCCAGAGGTGCTTTGAGCTCTAACGCTCAATGAATGAAGTGCCAAGAAGCTAACGTTTTTTGTTGAGTCCGGAAGAACTCCGTTGGCTAATGAGCAACTTCCGGGTGGGAGAGGGGAGAAGGACAGTGGCTCCGCATGGTGTGTCGGGAGGGAAGCTGCTTCCCATAACTGTGTGATGACGTTTAGTAACGAAGAGATGTTTCTGAGTTCAGGCAACCTCCTTCGCGTTAATGTGCTTATTTATAGAACTCATTTGAAAATTAAACAGAGCTGTTTCTTTCCCCAGTTGTTGCAAAGAGCTAATAAACATGCTGATGGCTTATATTATTTCGTAAGTATTTGCCTAGGTATCGATTATTGCCCAGAGATTTGTTGTCTTTCCCTGCTCTAGGCGTTGTTTTCTTTCTTTCTTTCTTTCTTTTTTTTTCCCTCCCTCTCAGGCCATTGTGCTTCTGGCTATAATCCTCCTGTCCTTACAGCCTGCCAAACTGCAGCGCCTCTCGGGTGCGCCAGGTTTTCCTTATAATCCTCATCGTGACTGATGAGAGATTTGCAGAGAAGTTGGCCCACACATGCAGTACAGTGTCTGTCCCATGGACAGTGCACAGGGAGCATTGTGGATAACCCTAGAAGCTTATATTCATCGCCCGCTGTATGAGAATGATTAAGATCACGTCAATAATTAAACAACAGTCTCTTGCCCTTCTTTGGTTTAGCTCAGAGCTGTGTGTGTGTTGGTGCCAAAATATTTTTGTTGAATGGATGAACTGAATAATGTTGACTTATATCAAGCTATGTATCACCTTTCTGGAGTAGCCCTGTGTGTGGCTATGTACGCATCCTGCTCTTTGAAGGAATAACTTCGCCTGTAAGAAACACTTGGGGGACCGGTGTTCACATTTGATTTGGAGGTTTCGTTGTAAAAACACTGCATCTGCTACGGTGCTGGGCCTACTTCCCAGCATGCTCAGGGCACCAGCCTTTGGGGCGGGACTGGCCTTGGGAGAGAAGGAGTAAGAGGGTCTTGGATGGGGCGCCTGGGTGGCTCAGCTGGTTGGGCGACTGCCTTCGGCTCAGGTCATGATCCTGGAGTCCCGGGATCGAGTCCCGCATCGGGCTCCCTGCTCGGCTGGGGGTCTGCTTCTCCCTCTGAGCCTCTTCCCTCTCGTGCTCTCTGTCTCTCATTCTCTCTCTCTCAAATAAATAAATAAAATCTTAAAGAAAAAGAGGGTCTTGGATGCCTCTACTGGGTGGAATAGTGTGTTCCCCCCCCCCACCAAGATTCATGTCCTGGTAACCACAAATGTGACCTTATTTGGAAATAGGTTCTTCGCAGATGGAATAAAGGTAAGATGAGGGCGTATGGCTTTAACCGCGGGCTCTGACGTAATGACAGCGAAAGAGAGCCTGTGAAGACAGGGACACGGAGACACCAAGAGAAGGAGACAGAGATGGAGACCAGAAGTAATGCAGCTGCAAACCAGGGATCTCCTGCAGCTACTAGAAAATGGGAGGAGACAAGGAAGGATTATTAATCTAGGATTTTTCCCTGGAGCCTTCAGAGGGAGCATGGCCCTGCTGACACCTTGAGCTCAGACTTCTGGCTTCCAGCCTGTGAGAGAACAAATGTCTGTTGTTCGAAGCCCCCTGATTTTGGGTCATTTATGGCAGCCCTAGGAAACTAATACAGTGTCCCCTACTTCCTGGCGATGTCCCCCTTTCTTCCTTAGTGTCTGGCACTGCCCGGGTCTCCCACGCCCTTATCTTATAGCTTCGCCCGTGTATGAGTCAAGGTTGAATAAGGTAAGCAGAAACCACTCTGGGTGTATTGAGCAGGAAGGGACTGAATATAGAGAATTACTGGCTTGTGCACTGTGGGAAGAATAGCGATCAAAAGTCAGGGAAGCCTTTCTAGTGTCCAGAACTCGGGAAGTACAGGGAAGGCAGGGGACCACTACCTGGGATTTCAGCAGCCTTCAGCACTTACTGGGGTGACTTGCAGGAAGCTGCTTGGAAGATCCGAGCAAAACTCTGCTTTGATGAGCCGTCCTTGCGCACACGTCTGTTCCTGCTGCTGTCAGTGAACAGTCTTCTCTCTATGCCCCTACCACGTCTCTGGGAATGACTTTCATTGGGAGAATGTAAATGGAGCCTTGCTGCTAAGGGGTGCTGGGAAATGTAGTTTCCAGGCTTCCAGCCCCGTGACACTATGGAAAGGGTTGAAGGGCAGGGATAGAACTCACTATGGGAGAGGATATCCTGCTTACCCATCTTAATTTTGTTCCCCTCAAAACCAGAACAAAAGTACTTGCTTCTCTGAAGGATTCTGATGACCTATTCATTTACACCAAGCCATTAAGGACCAATAATACTTTAAAATGTTTGTTCTCCCACAACTATTTGCACGTTAGTAAGCCCAAAGATTTAATTCAAGGAAGTGAATCAATTTATTTGACACCTAGTTGGGACGGGGCCACACCAACAGCAGTGTTTTCTGAGGAGTCCTCAGAGATAGAAAGAAATCATAAGTGGAAATCTGTGCTCTTCAGGCTTTTAATCCAGTTTGGCTTTCTCTTTGTGCACATACTGACATTTGGTTCCATTGCTCTCCTTTTGTTTTTATTCAAATCCATAGGTGAGAGACACATTCATTCTATTCTGGGTAAATGGTGACGTTCCTCTAAATAGTCTATTAGTAGTGGATATCAGTGGGGCAGCTCTACTCCCCATCCCCCACCCCCGACTCCCACCTGCCGTCTTTCCAGGGCACATCGCGTGCAGTGTCTAGAGACATTCTGGTGTTCACAACTGGAGTAGAGGGGATGCTGCTGGCCTTGAGTGGGCAGAGGTCAGGGATGCTGCTAAACATCCTACAGTGCATATAGGACAGCCCCACAACGCAGAATGATCCAGCCCCAAATGTGGTTGGAGGGAAAAGGTGAGGTAGATCTTGATTATTGTGACCCTTTTCCAACCTCGGTCATCTTTAATGCTGCTGCCCCCAGTGTTGTCCGACGGTCCCCTGCCTTAACCCCTTCACTGTCCTCTGATGTAGGTGGCCTGCCGGAAGGTGAGGCCAGCAGTCTGCCCCTGGCCGCCCAGTGCAGAACCAATATGCCGGCAGTGTGTCTGCCTCCCTCTGAACCCCTCTTTGGGTTGGTTCCATTCTGAGATCCCCACTCCTTCAAAGCCTCCTTCCTCCCACAGTCTGGAAACAGCCTGTCACTTTGCCTGAGTTTTCTGAAGGGTCTCGGGGTCTCATCACATGGCTGAGAGGCTTATTCTCTTCTCTTCCCTTATCGCTCTCCCCTTCACCCCTGCCCTTTGCCAAATGATCTGTGTCTCGACATTTTAAACGCTCTCATCCTCACTGCCTCCGCCGGAGAAAAGCTGATGCTGTAGGAATCTGCTCTTCTCCCCAAATCCCACCCTGCTCATTCACACACACTTAGTCCCCGATGCCCAGGCTGTTCTCCTGAATTTGCACAGGTTGTAAATTGCCCCATTTGTGAATTGGGCTAATTGTCCTCATTTGTTCATTTGCTTCATGCTGGAGGAGCCCCTTCTCTGGGTTACTGAAGACTCGGTTCTTAGAGGGCAAACACCAGGTCCCCGCAGTGCTCTGCCACCACCCCGGACACCAAGTCGGGGCTAATTCGATGCTAAGGGAAGACGATCTGATGGTGACGGTGATGATCATCCAGGCTGGGAGGGACCTTGGAAAGCCCTGAAGCCTGTTCCCAGTGCTCGCAGGCGGACTGCATCACATCATCCAAGACAGATGACGATCTGTCTGCTTTCAGAGAGTTCCAGAGAGGAAAATTTCACAACCTGTTCCAGCTATTAACTGCCGGCTCTGAGATGTTTCCCTCTATCTAACCTACATCTCCGGCCTCTTAAGGAATCAACATTGTGGAAAAATATAGAGGAATACACTTTGAAATATGAGTTAAGATTTTCTTTATACATAAGAAATTTATACAGTACCGTGGCCCTTCAAGTTAAGAGGATTTTTATTTTTATCCGAAAAAATTGCTAAGCGAGGGCTTTTGGCAAAGGGGATTGGAATTCAGAATACGTGAGTAGCTTGAAAAGATGATAGATTAGGTGAGGTAAGAAAAAAGAGTTTAATTCTTTCTCTTTACTCTCAGGGTGTTCCCTCACAGCTGACTTCGAATGCCCAGAGCTCTTGGAGGATGACTCACATATTGGGGTGTTTATTCCTCTAAAGACGTCATCTGCTTCTGTATTAAAATGGTGCATTGTACTGTTTCCTTCATAACTTCCTACAGGGCAGCTGTTAAATTATGCGACTTCACAGGGCACTTCTGTCTACCTCAGCATTTCCCCTTTCAGCGTAGAAAGGAATTTTCAAGATTTGTGCAGTTTATTCAGCAAACAAGGATTGAGCTTCTCTCGTGTGCTCTGGCACCGTGTGGGCTAATTATAGAATCAGAGAAGAAGACGCTGTCTTGACCTGGAAGGGGCTTTAGAGAGTCGAGCAGGGAATTTAGAAATGTAAATAAGGAAGTTCGGGAAAGGCCTGTGGGCTCCGGGTATCAGGGTGCACAAGATAAAATGGGAAACATTTGGTATATAACTTTCTAGTAAGTATACTTTTCTGCATTCTTCAAGAACATATGCCTTTAAACCAAGATAAACCTGGTGACAAATTTGGTCGTCGTGGCTGTGTGATCTTTCTGAGCCTCAGAATCTACCCTTGCAAATGGGAAGAAATCGTATGTGCCTTAAAGATCGTTGTGATGATTAAATTAGATCAAATTAAGTTAAGTTAAATTAAATTAAATGAGATAACCGGCTTTAAAAGTGCTAAGCAAAGGGCCTAATACTGGGTAGGTTCTTTATAAATGTCGTTTCTATCTTCTCTGTCTGATGATTCAAAGATATCGGAAAGGACTTTTATTCTTTTCTTGGGGGGAGCAGGTCACCGCCTGGTTTCAAAACTACCTTCCTGCATGTGGGGACCCTCCCAAGTCATGAGGCAGAGCCCACCCTACCGTAAAATCTGAAGATGCCACAGACTCACCTTTCCAGCGTCCTTCAAGGCAGCCAGGGGTGGGGCATGAGGCCAGCCAGGCACACCCACGCCTGTCCTTGAATTAGTGGCTCTCGGTCTGGAGAAGCAGGGGCCACAAGAATCCATTCTGATGCTAAGTCACGTTCGTTGTAGCCAGTGTCTGTGGTCCTTAGAGGTCTCAATGGCTGTAGTTCTAGCAAAGGCAGCTCAAGTCCACACTGGTGGTGTCCACGGTGCAAGTTTCAGTGTCTGTCCTCAGTGGTGGAAGGAGCGGTGTCTTTAGTATTTCGATATGTGATGTGACTATTTCTTTTAAAGATTTTAAAATTTGTTTGAGAGCGAGCGAGTGAGACAGAGCAGGAGCAGGGGCGGAGGGAGAGGGAGAAGCAGGCTTCCCGCTGAGCAGGGAGCCCGACATGGGGCTCGATCCCAGGACCCCGGGATCATGACCTGAGCGGAAGGCAGATGCTTCACCGACTGAGCCACCCAGGCGCCCCTGTGATGTGACTTTTAATGTTGACCTTGGGAGCATTGCCTCCAACCACGGGTCTCAAGACCTTCGTGAACAGCTTTCGTGAACAACCATATTTCCTTTCATTAATTCCTTTGAGTTTATTTTTTTTTTAAGTTTATTTATTTACTTAAGTAATCTCTACACCCAACGTAGGGCTCGAACTCACAACCCCAACATCAAGAATTGCACGCTCTTCCGGCTGAGCCAGCCAGGTGCTTTGAGCTTATGTTATCCACATCTTGTTTCTGATGCTCACAACTTGAACTGGACTGATAAAAATATTGTTATAATTGTCATAATAAGATTTTGGGTTATGTAGTGATATCTTATATGCTATCAAAGAAGGAAAGACTGTTCCATTCTATATTAACTTGACCCTTTCGACCATCCTTTCTTACTTAGTTTGCATTTTCTGTTTTTCAACCCTTCCTACATCTTTCTTAATTGTTACGTGTCATTTCTTATTAGAAAACTAACAGTGTCCCAGGTTCTCTATTCTTTTAATGCCAGATCAACATGAAAGGGAGATATACCTTGTAGAATTGCCAAAACCTACAATGCCATATGCAGAGAGAAAAACAGTTGTGACTTTCTGTTTTTGGCATGAAAAGCAATGCCTCATTATTCTTCATCAATATTCTATTTTAAAACCTGACTATTAAGCCCCAACGCTCTTTGCTGTAGATAGAAATTTTTCAATATTTTAACCAAAGCTGTGAATTAGAAAACAGAGTACCTCTTTAGTTAAAAAAACAACAACAGGGGTGCCTGCTGCTGGCTCGTCAGTAGAGCACTCGACTCTTGATCTCGCAAGACCTACAGTGGGCATAGAGCTTACTTAAAAAAAAAAATTTAAACAACAACACACAGTTAATCAAAAATAAATTTCCAAGGTTTTGTTTTATAATGCACTGGCAGTGTATTATACTATCATTGGACTAACCTTTTTGCTAATAACAATTATAAATTCAGAATCATAAACTGTAAAAACAATTATTTGAAAGCTGTCTGGAGAACAACAGAAGCAAGCAGGAACTGCAGGGCATATGACCCTTCACAGACGAGGATCACATTAGGTGAGATGCACACTTAACTCTTCTCAGTGGACAATGCTTCCCCATTCATGTAGCACACAGGAATAGACCTCAAGCAGAAAGTGACATTGTAATTAAGTGAAGGACTCAGGGGGTGAGAGTTCAGGGCTGCTGAAACACCTGGAAATTGAGAGGGAATCCTGGAAAGGGGGAACCCCAAAATCTACATACAGATCTCTGGTTGGTTCCTAAACTGTGCATGTGCAGGTGTGGCTGCAAGAGACACAACAGAAAACAGTAGTTGGGAAGTTAAAGACCTGAGCAGAGATTTTACCAGCTGCCTGGTGCTGGGAAAACAGAGATCGGAGGACAAGTCCTGCCAAGTGATAGGAGTTTGGTAAACACTTACAGGTTTTCATTGGAGGCCTAGAGTAGCTGCCTAAGAGTAGGGACTGTGTTCAGGAATGAGGACCATGCTCTTGAAATAAGGACAAAACTGAAATAGAACCATCCTAAGAGACCTAAAAACCAGTCCTCTATAGAATTAAAGTGATCCTCTAGTAATATAATTGCCTGCTACAACAAAAATTAACATTCTTCAGAGGAAGATAACAGAACCCAGGCTGTATACAACGTATCATCAGTAATGTCAGTATGTAATTACAAATTACTAGGCATGTAAGAGCCAGGAAAATGTAACCCATGATCAAGAAAAAAAAATCAATAGCTGAAGATCCACATGTCACCCAGATGTTGGAATTAGCCAACAGGGGCTTTAAAATAATTACTATAATGTGTTTAAAACATTTTTTAAAAAAGATTTTATTTATTTATTTATTTGAAAGAGAGAGAGAGAGCACAGAGGGAGAGGGAGAAGCAGACTTCCCACTGAGCGGAGAGCCCAATGTAGGGCTTGATCCCAGGACCCTGAGATCATGACCTGAGCTGAAGGCAGACGCTTAACTGACTGAGCCACCCAGGCACCCCATTGTGTTTAAAAAATTATAGGAAGGGGCGCCTGGGTGGCTCAGTCGTTAAGCATCTGCTTCGGCTCAGGTCATGATCCCAGGGTCCTGGGATCGAGCCCCACATCGGGCTCCCTGCTCAGCGGGAAGCCTGCTTCTTCCTCTCCTGCTCTCCCTGCTTGTGTTCCCTCTCTCGCTGTCTCTCTCTCTCTCTCTGTCAAATAAATAAAAATCTTTCAAAAAAATAAATACATAAAAAATAAAAAAAATAAAAAATTATAGGAAAAGATGGGTATAATGGGTAAAAAGATGGGGAATTTCAGTAGAGTGAAGGAAACTTTAAAAAAAAAGAACCAAATAGAAATCCTAGAAGAGGGAAGTAATATTATATATTTGTTATCCTACTCGTTTTGCCATCCTTTCCAGAGCCTTTATGCCAAATAGAATTGTTTATGCATAGCTGATTATTAATTATATTTAAGATAAATTTCTTTAAATCCACAAATTTGGATTTCTTTCTTTAACTCATATAAAAATTGGCAGATAATACCTTAGTATACTATCACATAAGTTTATAGTAAGTTAATGTAATAATGTATCTAAGTAATTTTTGAATACAGTTGAAGAAATTATTTCTTTTCTTTTTTTTTAAAGATTTTATTTATTTGACAGAGAGAGACGGAACACAAGCAGGGGGAGTGGGAGAGGGAGGAGCAGGCTTCCCGCTGAGCAGGGAGCCCGATGCGGGGCTCGATCCCAGGACCCTGGGATCATGACCTGAGCCGAAGGCAGACGCCCAACGACTGAGCCACGCAGGCGCCCCAGAAATTATTTCAATTAAGCCACTCTACCCAATTTAATACAGTCATCTATTGCATTTACTGTATGTATGTATTTATTTTTAAAACATTTTTAATTTATTTTAGAGAGAGAGAAACAGCCTGCGAGTAGGGGGAGGGACAGAGTGAGAGAGAGAAGCAGACTCCTCGCTGAGCATGGAGACCATGTGGTATATCCATGACCCACAACCCCGAGATCATGACCTCAGCCAAAATCAAGAGTGGGACGCCCAACTGACTGAGCCACCCAGGGGCCCCTTTACCACCTGTATTTAAAATGTGAAGAGTAAAATTATGGAAAAATTCTATTTGGGAAATCTTTGGCAAAATTATGAAATAATTGGAAGAAACTACAACAATGATTATGAATCATTTTGGTAAGGTAGTTTTGCCTATTTAGAATTAGGTAACTGAAGTAAGTTAACTTTCAATAGGTGTTTAATTTGTTGATTTTAATCATCAAATATAAAACTATTTGTGACATTAAGGATCTTAAAACCCAACACAACTAATCTCTAATGGACTTTTGTCATTTTAAAGATTTATTTGTTTATTTGAGAGAGAGAGAGAGAGAGTGCGCAGCAGGTGAGCAAGTGGAGGGAGGGGCAGAAGGGGAGGGAGAGGGAAAGAATCTCAAGCAGACACTGTGCTAAGTGTGGAGCCTGATGCGGGGCTCGATCTCATGACCCTGAGATCATGACCTGAGCCTAAACCAAGACCTGGTCCCATAACTGACTGAGCCGCCCAGGTGCCCCAGACTTTTGTCATTTTAAATTGGTGTAGTTGCTACGGTATCTTAGCCCTCCTGTGAATTGGTCCAGTGTATCTTACATCAATATATAAATTATTTCCAATCATAAAATATTTCCTTAATTATCTAACATGTAGTACGGGAGTTTTAATCTGGGATTATAAAACTAAGAGCAGACATCGCTATATCTTTTAAATTTTACAGAGTAATATATGTAAAAGTTTATTTTTCAAGATTAACTCTAAATGTTTTTTGTCAGTTTCGTGTTGGACATTTGAAAGAGCAAACCAAAAACCAATCCCATGTGCTGTCTTCATTTCATAAAAGAAATAACTCTACAGAACCAAAAATTAATTGAGGAAACCATAATAACAAGAGAAACTGAAATCTTCCATAAGGAAGAACTATAGAGATTTTACAGTCACATCTATTTCCATATATACCACATAGCCCTCATTTTTTTTTTCTACTGCAGAATATTGGACACCTCCTCACTTAACCCAAATCTACAGATTACCATTTGCAACCCCCTGCTGTGGTGTGAAGGGCTTCCATGTAGTGGGTGGGTGTGGTGGGTGGGAGTGGGTAAGTCTGTGAGCCCCTTGAATGTGTTTGCAAAAATGTATCTATCTATACATGTTGGTCCTTTTCTGGGAAGAGGATTTCTAACTTTCAGATGATTATCAATTGTGTCCTTGATTCCAAAAAGAGTACGAATCCCTACGAATAGTCTTCTTTCAGTATTGATGGTGGTGAATCTCTTTCATATCCTCGTTGCTCCTAACTTTTAATAATTGACAAAAAGAACTCAGTTTAAAGGGATATTCATTTGGTCACGTCTTAGGATCATTTCACGTATAAAACAATGAGATGATACATCAGTATCAAATGTTGCTGTGGTAAAATATGACAGCTGTTAGAGTGGGAAAGAATGCAGGTCAGCAAAACTGGCTCGAACCTGCAGAGTCCGGCTTGAATGAGCACAAGGCAGCGCGGGCCAGCACAAGCCAGGGAGACCTGGTGAGAAGCACAGGAGTGAGGCCTCCTTCCCCCAGATGGTGGAGTGCTTCTGGCTTCTGTTCCCAGGGAGAGCTCCTGGGACAGAGAACAAGGGTGCGTCCATACCTTCTCCTTCGGCAGCCCGGGTGTCTCTCCTACCCCGCTTCTGCCACTTCGCTGCACAGGCTCATCCGTGGCCGGCTCCTTCCCTCCTTCCCGTTCTCCCTTCTGTAAGTATTTGCTGAACCCTGGGGAGCCAGCTGCTCCGCGGGGCACAGGGGACGCAGCATCCTGAGGAAGTTGGCCCCTGAGGAAGCCCATGGTCTTCTAGAAACGTCAGGCATGACCCGCGGTGTGAGAAGTGCTCTGCTAAGGGAGGCAAAGCGTACCCAGGGACCCTGCCTTCACGCTGTCATGTGTCAGTCTGTAAATGATTGGAATATTTGGCAAAGAGAAGTCCTCATATGTGAGGGACTTTAGATTTGCACTGACTGATTCTGCCGGAGCCCGAAATCGCCCCCAGTGTAAATATGGGCCGGCAGTCTGATAGGGAGTGTGGACTTGCAGGGGAGACTTTCTGAAGGGGCTGGCCGGGCAACAAGGGTGGACAAGGATGTCCGCGTCTTTCCTAAAAGACAAGGGGGTGTAGCTTCTTAACACACATTTACAAAGAGCTTGGCAGTGCTCCCAATGAGCACAGTCTGATGTTCTAGAAACTCGGCAGGCAGTCATCGTGTGTCACTGTTGGAACCCTTCCCTCTCACACACCAACACACACACACTCAAACAAGGGGAAATAAAACCAGACAACCTGCAGTTTGAATTTAGATGTACGAGAGAAAGTGACAGCCTTAACATTCGCCAAATTTAAAGAGACAACATTAAATGGTAAGTTGTATTTTAAAATATCAAACGCCGGAATGTTAGACTTTCAGAAATATGAAGGTTTTAAAATGTCAAAACTAGGCATTAAAAAAAGAAAGAAAGAAATTCCACGGATGTAATTTCCAAGGGACAAAATGAAATAGCATATCTTTCCGAAAGGTACTTTTGTTAAAATCCAAGTGTCTGATTTGAGTGGGTGATTGTTTTCTCGTCGCTTTAGCATTTATTTGACATTCTCAGCAAGGACCTGGGAGAGAAGAGCTTCGCGGACTATGGCAGAGTTGGAGTGACTGGCATTTTTTGTAGTTGTCATTAACAGGATTGAATCCACCAAGACAAATGGTGCGGGTTGCTTGAGCCTCTGGCTCTACTCGAATTTTCTTTGATAAGCAACTACAGGAGGAGTTCTGGCAAGAAATGGTGGACCGTAGGATTGGCTAAGGAGGTGGCATCTTCTCTAGACTTGGACTGTGTCTCCCGCTTCCTCCCGCTCTAGTTGCCAACGCCCCTCCCCCTTTTGTTCCACTTGGCTTATAGATCTGCTTACCAGCCCATGAGCTCTTTGAAGTCGGAGGGAAGCCGGTGTGTATGGAAAGGATTATTTACAGTAACTGCTTTTAACTTCATATTTACTTGACTATGGTTACACTTGCAAAAATCCTAGTTTTTCTTGTGTTTTGAACCTCAGTGAATAAATCTTATTAATCTATTTTTAAATCTAGTAGAAGAAAGACAATCACCTTCGTATTTTCTTTGCCTAATATTTAATTAATTCACGTCAAACGAATGATACTTATTTAAATAATCAAAGCCATTTTCGAAGGTAGTTCGTTGAGTTCTTTTGAATATTTCACACTGCTATTATGCATTTAATATGTTATATTTTCCTTTGAAGTGTTTCCAGTGACTGACAGGACAACTTGATGTGCAAACAATCAAAAGCTTTCCAAGCACTTAAAAGAGCTCTTATAATAAATTAAACTTACAAAGCAAACAACCTCTGTGAAATGTTCGAATTCTGTTTAAAAATATCAATTTTCTTACTCGTTTCACCTTAAAATGGGAAGGCAGATATGTTGGAATTTCTTAAATCGCTTATATAACAAATATAGATTGTTCATAAAATTTACTAAAAAATATGAGTTGTATGACTGTGTGATTGCAATTGTTTACTTAATTCTAAATATTCCCAAAGCTGAAAAGACACTTGCCACTGTGGCAGAAACTTCCAGTTTCTCTCCTATATCTTATCTTCCTTCCCTCTCTAACAGGCATTGGCAAACTTTTTCTGTGAAAGGCCAGATAGTAAATTTTTTTAGGGTTTGTGGACCACACACAGGCTCTGTCACAATTATCTTTTTTCTTTCTTTCTCTTTTCAACAACCATTTAAAAATGTAAAAACCATTCTTGGGGCACCTTGGTGGCTCAATCGGTTAAGCGTCTGCCTTCAGCTCAGGTCATGATCTGAGGGTCCTGGGATCCAGTCCCTGCATCAGGCTCCTTGCTCAGCGGGGAGTCTGCTTCTCCCTCTCCCTCTGCCCCTCCCCACTGCTCATGCTCTCTCTCTCTCTCTCAAATAAATTAAAAAAAAAAATCTTTAAAAGAAAATGTAAAAACCATTCTTAACCCTCTGCCCATAAAAACACAGTGGGCAGAATTTGGTCTGTGAGTTGGAGTTTGTTGACCCCCGTTTGATAATTTAAAAATTATTTTTTATTTATTTGTTTATTTTTATGTAAACTTTATGCCCAAGGTGGGGCTTGAACTCATGACCCTGAGTTCAAGAGTCACATGCTCCACCTACTAGGCCAGGCAGGTGCCCCTAAGCAAGGAAATTTTCAGGGCGCTTCGCTGGCTCGGTCCATGGAGCATGCAACTCTTGATCTCAGGGTTGTAAGTTTGAGCTCCACACTGGGTGTAGAGATATTTTTTTTTCTTAGGGGTACATATTTCCCAGACTCGTGTAGCTAGGCAAGATTAATTTCTGTCCTCTTTCCTTCGGAATGGAATGCAGACCTAGTGGTGCACCATCTTGGCCCTGTAGTCAAGGACAGCATGGTGGGAATGGCAGAGCATCTGGAAGAAAGGAGGCAGGGCTCCGTGGCACCATGGGACGCTGTAACACTCCCACAACTTCACAGAACAGTGTTGACATACCAGCCTAGACATTGATGAGAGAAAAGTAAATTTCTATCCAGTTGATGTCACTATAATCTGAAGCCAAATCTATTTTTGAACTCATCCACTTTCAAGGGGACAGATTTCATATCCCAAGGGATCTCAAGTTAGGGAGTCAAAAGTTCATAATCACGTTATGGTTGTCATTAAAATTAACTAGTTTTTTAGTAATTGCTAATTGCTTTCATCTTTTTCTCGTTTTCATGATAAAATATTGCATCCCTCACCCAGATGTATAGAAATTTTAATGCTATTTCATTGGATTTTAATTTATTTTATTTTATTTTATTTTTTTAAAGATTTTATTTATTTGAGAGAGAGAGAGAGAGAGTATGGGTGGGGGACAGGGAGAGGGAGAAGCAGGCTCCCCACTCAGCAGGGAGCCCAATGCGGGGCTCCATCCCAGGACCCTGAGATCATGACCTGAGCTGAAGGCAGGTGCTTAACCAACTGAGCCACCCGGGTACCCCTCATTGGATTTTTAAATTCTCTTCATAGTTTATTAGAAATTCCAATGACATTGGGGTGACTGGCTGGCTCAGTTGGTAGAGCATGCGAGCCTTGATTTTGGGGTCCTGAGTTCAAGCCCCATTTGGACAAGGGGCCTACTTGGGGAAAAAAGTCCCAATGACGTTGTTTCGGTGTCTTCTTTTGGGTGTTTGGTTGTTTGGCTGGTTTCTCTTAAGAAGGCAAGGCTGTTTGTGTGTGAGGACATAAAGATCCTTGAACCTTCTGTTGTAAATTGTGACCTGAGGTGTGGGGTGCTCCGATCGGATGGGGGGCCACCAAATGTGGGGCAACCCAATCCGGTGGAGTCTGGCAGTTTGGGCAGTGAAAGAATTCGCCCGGGACAGAACAGAAGAGATAGAAGTTTATTAAATACACCTCATGGGAGCAGCGGGCAGGACAGCAGAGGAGAGACTGTCTGCCAGGGGGTGGCAGTAAGGGGCCACAGTTATAGGGGGGAGTGGGGGAGTATGGGAACATATGGAATTTTCCCTTTTTTGGTAATTTTAGGAACTGTGCCTGGTTGTAATTGGTCAGTTAGGACCTATGGTTATTTCGAGGTGGATCGCTTAATAAGCCTCTATGCATTCAGCTTGGTGGTCGCTATGGGCCCTTTTGCTTTGATCACAATTTCATTGCTCAATCCTGCTGCCTAAAAGCAGCCTCTATATGAGGCACGAAGGACATTGGGACTCTACTCTTAAGGCCCTCGATCAAGTCTCCCTCATTGCCTTCTTGCTGAGGCCCAGTGTCTGACTGGTAGAGGCCATGGCCATAGCTGGCTTTCTTCCTGGCTCCTGTGTTTCTGACCTTCAGTTTTGATAATCTGCTCTGACTTGTCATTTGTAGAGCCCTGGCTTCTGTTTGCCAGGTTCCTTCCAAAATGGAAACTACCTTCAAGTCTCCATTCGGTGATATGGGCCGCTTTAGGATGAAGTACCTGGTACATAGCAGAGACTTCATGAATGTTAATTCTCTTGCTCCTAATGCTTTTGAAAATTAGAATAAAGGCATGATTTTTGGTGACACTTCTCATTGCTGGACTTAAATAAAATCATGCAATATAAATGCATTTTGCCAGAATTAATTGGTCTCTTCACATGTAAAAGTTGAAGGATGGGTAGAAAGCATCTAGAATTTATGGCAAATGTTTTGTCACGAAGCTGGGACCTATTTTCTTCAAAAGAGGAATTGACCCCCTGAGAGTACTTTCCTTGAGTGGCCCGATTTTTGCTGTAAGTTCTAAATGATGGATGGGAATTTAGTCATTTTTGTTTGATACCTGTTTTCCAGTTGAGGTTCTTGTTGGATGTGTACTGACTTACTGAGTACCTTCAAAATGGCTTGCATATAAATTTTCAGAGTGTGGGCTGTACATATTTAGAGAAGATTTCATGTGTTCCTTTTTACCTGCAATCTCAGGATGCTTTACTTTCTTTGTGGAAAATAAGAAAGGGTAAAAAGGTATGGCTTAACCAAATTCTGCTAAGGGGACTTCTCATATTATTTATGAAACTGGAAATGGCTTAAGTGTTGGTCCTCAGTTATTTGGTTCATGCAATGTCCTTAAAACCTTTGTCTTACTCAGGTAGGCATATATTGAAGAGTGCATATCTCTTGGTATGTTTATTTGACTTGCCTTTGGGATACATGTTTTTAAAATCTAGTCAAAAGTGGAGTTAGATGAGCACCTGGCCGGCTCGGTTGGTAGAGTATGTGACTCTTTGATCTCGGGGTCTGAGTTTGAGCCCCACCTTGGGGGTAGAGCCTACTTAAAAAAATTAATCAAATCAAATCAATACTTAAAATGGAGTTAGAAAGGTTTATTGAGAATCTGTAGCTATTTCATTTTGGAATATTGAAATTTAAGGGAATATTATAACACATTTCAAATATTTTCCTAGGTTGTCATATTAAGTTAATGATAATGATCTATTAAGTTCTTCATCAAGTTTGAAGTTAATTAAAAATAAAAGCTTTTTAGCAGTATGAACGGTTCAAGTTTTTCTTTGTATATGTATTTTTTCTTATCAATTGGAATTTTTGAAGTAGCTTGGTCCTGATTACTGACCTTTAAAAATACCAAATAAACTTGCTTAAGAAGTGCAAGCTTTATGCAGTAAGATATTCTCTTGTCATCAGATACATAATATTTTCCTTTTTTTTTTTTTTTAGATTTTATTTATTTATTTGACAGAGAGAGACACAGCGCGAGAGGGAACACAAGCAGGGGGAGTGGGAGAGGGAGAAGCAGGCTTCCTGCGGAGCAGGGAGCCCAATGCGGGGCTCGATCCCAGGACCCTGGGATTATAACCTGAGCTGAAGGCAGACGCTTAACGACTGAGCCACCCAGGCGCCCCATATTTTCCTTTTTTTAAAAGATTTTATTTATTTATTTGACAGAGAGAGAGAGCACAAGCAGGGGGAGTGGCAGAGGGAGAGGGAGAAGCAGGCGCCCCGCTGAGCAGGGAGCCCGATGCAGGGCTTGATCCCAGGACCCTGAGATCATGACCTGAGCCAAAGGCAGATGCTTAACTGACTGAGCCACCCAGGCGCCCCTGTTGTTTTCCTTTTAAAGTCTGGTGTCACTTAGCTTGACAGGATCCCATGTTCCAGACTAGGAATAAGTTGGAACTTAGTTTGTACTGAAACTCAATTTATACATATATTTTTATCTGCTATGATTTATACCCTGTTGTAGATCAACTTACTAATGACCAGTGAATCACAGCTAAAGGCAGAATATAAAATGTATTGCTTGTTTGTAAGAAATCTGAGTTAAAAGAAACCTCAGGGCAAAGAGTGATTTTGGACAAATAGGGCTCTAGAACAGAGATGTCACAGAATTCTTTTGTCCCCTTTTAAGTAGAGCATTATGTCATAGTAGTTATCCCTACTAAACTCTTGATGTTTCTTAGGAACTAATCACCACATCTTCATGTGAATGCTATTGGGCTGCATATGGCAATGTATGTCTCCTACAGTCATGAGTAGATGGATTAGTAAGCATCCTTTAAAAATCCTTCTTATAAGGGCACCTGGGTGGCTCAGTCAGTTAAGCGTCTGCCTTCGGTTCAGGTCATAATTCTAGAGTCCTGGGATCAAGCCCCGCATTGGGCTCCCTGCTCAGTGGGGAGTCTGCTTCTCCCTCTGCCTCTGGCCCTCACCTGGCTCGTGCTCTCTCTCTCAAATAAATAAATAAAATCTCAAAAAAAATCTTTCTTATAAAACTCACCTTAATTTTATGAGAAGATGCTCAAGAGATCACGTTTAAGTAAAAAACTGATACATAGATAAATACATAACATATAATTTTGGTATATATATTTATATCACTCCTTTATATATAGTAATTATCAAATATAAAACAATGTTAGGAATATTTAATTTGTAATTATACATAAGTTAACATTTATAGGTAAAATATTATTTTCCCTCTTAGTCTGAGTCACCCAGTCACCCCTCTTCTGCCGTATTTCTCATGTTTGTGTCCTCCGCTCTCTTTCTGTAGCTTCTTCCCTAGTTAACTACAATAGAAATCGCAGCAGGAATTTTGGGTAGTCCTTGTTATGTGCCAGGCACCTGCTGTAAGGCCCATACATGTCATCCAAGGTCACGTATAATTACCTAAGGAGTAGATAGTATCATCTCCCATTTTAAGATGAGGTGACAAAACTTAGGGTAAGTGGCTTGCCAAGAGGTAATCTGGATCTATAGGCCATGTCCTGAAGTACCAACCTGTCCTGATCTCTAAGTACCTTATTTTGCCTCCAGGGTAGTTTCTGTAATTTCTAGAACAAACAGCCACATTTCTGCCTCTGGGCCTAACATCAGATTTCTTCCTTTGCCTAGAATAGGGGTCAGCAAGCTATGTACTGTAGACCAGATCTGTCCTCGTCTGCTCCCCACTGATGTAGGAGAGACGTTAGGGTTTGAAGCCGACTGCCAAGAAAGAATTCTTGAGGTGTGTTTGGTGCAAAAAGGTGGTTTTATTAAAGCCCGGGGACAGGACCTGTGGGCAGAAAGAGCTGCAATGGGGTCATGAGGAGAGGCCCCTTATATACTTTCAAGTTGGGAGGGGGTTAGGGAGAGCATAAGTCTCTAAGGAATTTTGGGAGCAAGGTGTCCAGGACTTCGAGGGGGCTAGCTGTTGTTGGGAAAGGGTCATTTATTACTGTCTAATAAATCCTTAGTCATGAGACCCTTCGGATGCATATTGGTGGGTCATATGCTTGGGGGATGATTGCCAACATGTATCTTGGGGGGGTAGAGATGAAGGATTTTATTTCGTTTTAATTTTTTATTATTTTACTTAAAAAATTACAAAGGAATTTTTATTTTATTATTTTATTTTATTTTTTAAAGATTTTATTTATTTGTCAGAGAGAGCATGAGCAGGGGGAGGGGCAGTGGGAGGAGGAGAAGCAGGCTCCCTGCTGAACAAGGAGCCTGATGGAAAGGGGGGGCGGGGACCCTGGATCATGACCTGAGCTAAAGGTAGACACTTAACCAACTGAGCCACCCAGGTGTCCCTCCAAAGGAATTTTAATATGTTAAAGTAGACTTACAGGATCCTGGGGGTTGGGCTAAGATTGCCTTTTGTCCTTAGCAAAGTATTAACATTGAGGCAGCTGAGTCCCTAGAAGAATGTCACTCTGCCTGTTTCAGGGACTTGTCAGTGGGCTGTAGGTAGTAAGGAGATTTAATAATTTTTCTTCTGCCTTTGTTTCCCACATCACGCACCAGGCTTGCTTTTTTTTTTTTTTTTAAAATTTTTTTTTTTTTTTTACAGAGAAAGACACAGCGAGAGAGGGAACACAAGCAGGGGGAGTGGGAGAGGGAGAAGCAGGCTTCCCGCCGAGCAGGGAGCCCGATGCGGGGCTCGATTCCAGGACCCCGCGATCATGACGTGAGCCGAAGGCAGACGCTTAACGACTGAGCCACCCAGGCACCCCCAGGCTTGCTTTTGTAAATAAAGTTTTATTGGAACCCAGGCCCGCCTGTTCATTTACATATTGCCTGGCTGGTTTCTCAGTACAACAGCAGAGTTGAGTAGTTGTGACCGAGACCACAGGGCCTGCATAGCCTTGAATATTTTTTCCTTCTTGTTCTTTAAGGAAAAAGTTTGCTGACCCCTTGTCTAAAATACAGTTTCTAGAGCCAACCATTCCAGTGACTATGGCTGTGACCTGGGGCCTGGAGCAGGAGGGGCTCCACAGGCCACACTCCATAGCCCTGCGTGCTCTCCCCCCTATGGTCTCTCCATATGGCCTCCGACACGGCAGGTCGAGCTTCCCAGTGTGTGCATCCCAAGAGAGAAAGGGGGATGGAAGCTGTCCCACCTTTTCTGACTAGTCTGGGAAGTCGCATGGTGCCACTTCTCCTGTGTTCTGTGGGTCAAGGTCGCCACAAAGAGCCACCCCGGTTCAAACGGATGGAACGTAAGTGTCGCCTCTCAGTGGAAGGGTGCTGACGTCAAATTGTAAGAAGTGTATGAGGTAGAATATATATTGCTGTGACTATGTCTGGAATATAAAAGTACCACCGCTACCCACCTGCCTGTCTTTAACTCTAGACATCATAGTTCCCCCGTGGATGTTAACAGCCATCATTTAGGGCCCTAGGCTAACAAATCTGCCACGTGCTACCTCCTCTCTAAAACCTTCACTCATTGTAGCTGGAAGTCATGTTCATTGTTTCCCTATCCCCTGTCAGTAGAAAACACCTGCAGGGTTGTGATTTATAAAAGCATATTTTGGTCATGCATATGACCAATATTTATTTTTCATATATATTTGGTCTTCATCCATGGTTCCTGGCTCACAGCCCCCCAAACCCTAGGCATTTCCTGAGCAATAGGAGCATCTTTTGTTAGGATATTGGCTCTCCTGTCCTCAGTTCCTGAAATCCCTTCAGAGCCAGAAAGGTGTAATGGGTATCTTGTTATTCGTAACAAGCTCCTTTCCACCACAATGGGGCTTATGTTAATGAGGTGAGTTTTGGACAACACCTAAGGAAGGGGGCTGGTTGCTAGAGGAACCAACCTTGAATAAAGGGTTGGAAATTTTGGTCCCACCCCTTGATTTCCGGGGCGGGGGTGGTGGTGCTAGAGGTTGAACCAATTACCAGTGGTCAGTGATTTAATCAATCATGTGTATATAATGAAGCCTCCATAAAACCCGAAAAAGGATGGCACTCAGAGAGCGTCCGGGATGGAGAACACGTAGAGTTGCGGGGCAAGTGGCCGGCCGGGAGAGCCATGCAGGCTACACACCCTTTTCCCTACCTATACCTTGCCCTGTGCAGTTCTTCTCTTTGGCGGTTTCTGACTTATATCCGGTGATCTAGTAAGTCAAATGTTTCTCTGGTTTCTGAGTTCTGTGAGCCAATCTAGCAGATTAATAGAACCAAGGAGAGGGTTGTGGGAATCTGATTTATAGCCGGTTACCAGAAGCACAGGTGACAACTTGGACTTGCACTTGGCTTCAGAAATCGGGGCGGCGGGGGCGGCGGAAGTTTTATAGCATTGAGCCTTTAACCTGTGGGATCTGATGTTGCCTCTGGGTAGATAGTGTCAGAATTGAGTTGAATTGTAGGAGCCACAGCTGGTGTCCAAGGATTGCTTGCTGGTGTGGGGAACCTACACCCCTCCCCCCTCCATTGAAATTGGGTCCCAGAACCCAAATAGCTTCAAAATCTTAATCTAAACCCTGAGGATTATTCCCAGCCTCTAGCTCTGTTCTTTTTATGTGTTAATAATCAGTATGTTTGTTTTTCTGAGTCAGAATCAAATCTTAAAATCTGGAAGTGACTGCTTTTCCTCCCTGTGCCTAAGCAAGGCCTCTGCTCTGCCCTACATTTAAGATTTTCATTACACCTTTCTGGGGTCTGCAGAAATTCTATGTAAAAGGGATGCAGCTGACGGTCTCAGACAGTTCATTACAGTTCATCTCAGGAAATAATACTTTGGTTATGTTTTTCCACCCCTTATAAAATTTTCCACCAAAGTCGGGGGTCAGCAGACTGGCCTACTGGCCACATCTAGCCCTCCACCTGTTTTTGCAAAGTTTTAGTGGAACTCAGTCCAGTCCATTCATTGACATGCTGTCTTTGGCTGCTTTCGCACTATAGTGACAGGACTGAGCGCTCGTGAGAGAGATCATATGGTCTGCAAGGCGAAATACTTACTCTCTGGACATTTACAGAAAACGTTTGCTGACCCAAAACATATGTTGCCAGTTGAACTAATTTTGTACGTTTATTTTTCCATTTAGTTGTCAGCTAATACAGTGAATCAATCACACGGCAAATTTTAGTAAGGTTATATTTAACCTGACACTGAATTATGTATTTAGACAGTATAAAGGTATCCGAAGAAATCAAGATACCTCTTCATTTTGGTACTTGTCTGATTGGACCTGAGAAATAAGCTCTCTAAAAAAGGAATGTAGTCTTAAGTGTTCATTCACATCCTTAATTTTTTAAAAACATTTCAAGAGCATTAATGAGACCAAAATAAGAGGTCAAGACAAGAAGCTATGAATCTATGAGATGAACTCTTTAGAAAAAGCAATTATTAATAGCATCCTATTAATGTACAGTGATATTTGGTTCAAAGAAATTTGTGGAGAGATTTCCACTGACTTTCTAGAATGGCTGCAGTAGTGGGAGTCCTTGCCGGTAAGGACAGAATATTGGGTCGAGTACTGATAATGCAGACTGTGATCATAGGAAGCGTGCTGAGAAGGAGATGCTAGCGTCTGTGAACTGTACTCAAAGAAGGACCGAAATCTTTCTAGTCGAAGAATACAAAGTTGTCTGAGAATTTAGTTATGGGAGTTCATAGACTTCATAATCAGGGTTAATAGATCTCTGGAATTTGTTTTTCTCCCCTCCTAGCATAACCCGCCCTCTCCTCCAACTGGGAGTAGAGGATTAAGTCCGTTCTAAACATAGGAAAATGGTAGAGTTGACTTTAATTAAAGGCTTTTTAGGGTCATAATCATGACTGTCAGAATTTCAAGAAATAAGGAGCCTAAGAGATGAGCTAGACCAGTGAGATTTTTTTTTTTTAAGATTTTATTTATTTGAGAGACACACACACGAACACACGAACACGAGTGCGGGTGGGGGGGTGAGAGAGGGCAGAGGGACAAGCAGACTCCCCACTGAGCCGAGAGCCAGATCCGGGGCTCGATCCCGGGACCCGAGATCATGACCTGACCCGAAGTTGGATGCTTAACCAACTAAGCCACCCAGGTGCCCCCTAGA
>NW_022589763.1:8816195-8871316 GCF_004348235.1 Phoca vitulina
CCGAAGTTGGATGCTTAACCAACTAAGCCACCCAGGTGCCCCCTAGAATAGTAGGAAATAGTAGGAAATAGTAGGAAATAGTAGGAAACTATTGTAAAACAATAGTTTAGTATTTGTCAGCTATTGTGACTTTTGTCATCACACTATAATAATAGTTCTCAAGTTTTTGTATGCATAATAATCACCTGGGGAACTCAGTATTAAGAAAATCGGCTTCCCATTGATCCTTCTTAGAAATTCTGCTGTGGAATATCTGAATTTTAATCAAACAGCCCGGATGCTTCTGATACAATGGTCCATGCACCATTGTTTTAGAAATACTGTCATAAAGCTTTATGGTTGCATCTTAAAGGCCACTAGTACTAGTATTCCTTGGTACCACGCCCTCTGTGGAGGCGGACTGTGACCAAGTAGATGACGTTAGCCTAGGCGCTCTACTGGGACTGTGTCTGTCGTGCAACTTGCTTAACAAAAACGTGTGGTGTCCGATGTGGCCATGGAAGGGGAAGAGGCATGGAAAATCATGTTCCATAAGTTTGTTATTGAACTATAACAAACATACAGAGAGAAGCACCATCATGAGTGTGCAGCTAAATGGATTTTTACAACTGAGCACACCTTTTAACTAACCAGATTAAGAAACAAAGCTTAAAACACACCTTTTGTTTCCTTTTCCAGTCTTTTATCCACCCCCATCCCCAGTAAGTGTAGCTAACACATAGGATTTTTATTTTTTTAACATTTTCTTTTGTTTTTTCAGTAATCTCTACACCCAATGTGGGGTTCGACCCACAACGCCGAGATCAAGAGTCTCCACTGACTGAACCAGCCAGGCACCCCTAATATATAGGATTTTTCAGAGTTCAGGTTTAGAAGTAGCTTTTTTTTTTTTTTTTTTTTTTTTTTAAGATTCCATTTATTTGATCGAGAGCTTGAGAGAAAGTACAAGCAGGGGGAGCAGCAGAGGGAGAGGGAGAAGCAGGCTCCCCACTGAGCAGGGAGCCAAACGTGGGGCTTGATCCCAGGAACCCAGGATCATGACCCAAGCTGAAGGCAGATGCCCAATCGACTGAGCCACCCAGCCGCCCAAGGTTTAGAAGTAGCTTAAATCTCTTTCTATCACATTTCATTGGTCAGAACGATGACATGTGGACCTCAGCCTAACTGCAAAGGGTACTGGGAAATGTGTCCTTTGTTTCCAGGAAGTGAATCAGGGTGGTTAACGTAATATTTTCTCCATTATAGTTAAGTTTATAATCTAGAATGGAATCTCATGGTCCAAATAATGATACTTTCTATGCTTATCTATGGGTGTGACAGATTAAATAAAACCTTGCTTGCTTGCTTTGCTTCTTTCTTATTTAAAGATTTTATTTTTAAGTAATCTCTGTACCCAGGATCAAGAGTTGCATGCTCCACTGACTGAGCCAGCCAGGCGCCCCAAAAGCTTACATACTTTATAACTTAATTCTTCTTTTTTTATCTTTTGTTTAATTTTCTTTAGAAATTAAATTCATTCCCAAATAGATATATATTTATGTTAATGATTACTTGAATACTATTAGATGGAGTTGTGGATGGCTGGCAATTTAGAAAAGGTAAAATAATGTGAATTTCTAGGGACAACTCGTTTGTCAAACATGTCCCGAATACCATATTAATTTTATGGGAATGAACATTAATCCTGATGGGTTCTGGGCTCCTGAAGAATGTCCAGGTATGCACTAGTTGTGTCTTTAGATCACAAGATAAATTTCTCCACTTTGCTTTCTTTCTTAACCATAGCTCTTTGACATTTGAAATTGGTAGTTGTCTTTCTTATCTTTGTGAAACCCTTAAGCTTACTCATTAAACACTTGGTGGTCAACTATGTTGTTTCACATATGAGTGTTTTGTTCCTTTTTATTGCTTAGTGGTATTCTATTGTAGGAATGTACTACATTTTGTTGATTCACCAGATATTGGACAATTGAATTGTTTTCAGTAATTACCTATTACGAATAAAGTGACTATGTACACGGGCATAGAATAGAAGTCTTAGTATGGACTAGAACTCACAACCCTGAGATCAAGAGTCGCATACTCCACCGACTAAGCCAATCAGACGCCCTTGTTTACAACTGTGGACTGCCCCCCAAAATTTAATAGCCTACTGTTGACGAGAAGACTTACCAATGACCAGACAGCCAATTAACACTATTTTGTATGTGATATATATTATATACTGTATTCTTAAAATAAGCTAGAGAGAAGAAAATGTTATTAAAATCATAAGGAAGAGAAAATATATTCACAGTACTGTATTTACTAAAAAAAAAAAAAAAAATCCATGTGTAAGTGGCCCCGTGCAGTTCAAACCCGTGTTGTGTAAGGGTCATCTGTGTATCCTGTTTCTTCACCATCCTGACAGCGACATAATTTCCTTTCTTGTGTTTCCTTCTGATCTTTATCCAAAAGTCTCTGTTGGCAAGTGGGGGACTGCAAATGCCTTTTGTGATTTAGTTTGCTCCTCTGTTGAGAGAGTTTTTATTTTGCTTACTTGGAATTACTCCCCTAGGATGAATATCTATGAATAGTATTACTGGCATAAAGGACATAAGTTTTTAAATTCATTTTAATATGTATTACCTCTTTGTTTTCTAAATTCGTACCAGTTAGGAAATGTCCATTTCCAATCTGTATAGGCCCTGCTCTAGCAGAGATAGTCTTTGAATAAACCATCCTTTGTGTACATCTTGAGAAAGCAGCTGTGCCAGTTTGCAAGCCTCTAACAGTAACAGTAATAACTTCTCCTTTCTTAAAGATCCTATATATGAAACAAACAATATGCTAAGTTAGAATTCTATTGCTAAATAAAATCCCCACAACAGTTTTAAGATTTGAAGTATGGAAAGAAAGGAAATGAGTTTAGAAAGATAAATCTGTTTGTGCACTGAGTAAGGATAGTATTTTATGCAATAAAGCCTCCTTAAGTAAACATTTGATGGAAGGAATAAAATCTTACTTGGCACATAAATCATTTTTATTAACAGCAAGTTTGTGTGTATAAGTGAGCACTAATGTACCCAAGGGAAGAGGAAATAGAAGGAGCGATTATGGCAAATAAGATGAGGGCAGACCTGCCTCACTGTTTGTCATAAATTGGCCCAAAATTGTTTAACCAAAACTAAGGAAGGATAGATGGCCATCCTGATGGCACTTTACATAATGGTGAAGCTAATATTTAATCAGTAGCAACTTTCTCTAAGGGCTCTGCGTGCTCTAAAATCCTGATGTAATTCAGGTCTGAATGGAAAGTTTTTCCTGCCCTCCTGCCTTTTGATTTCCATAGCTTAACTGAGAATGGAACAACAACAAAGATAACTCAGGTGTAGCTTTGTGACAGCAGCTGGGCTTTTATGCAGAGCTAGCTAGCAACATTTCAATGGGTGGGATTCTCTGGAGTAGTGTTACCTGAAGACATGTGGACAAGAAAGAGCCTCGCTCTCTGGCCCGGAATGAGAGCATCCTGTAGCATTTCACAAGCAAGCTCCCTTTTACAGGTGTGGACAGCGAAGATAGTATAATGACGTAAGCGAGAGGAATGGCAAATGAAGATGAAACCTGGCTGGGCTGAAGTGGTGTGCTGTCCTCGGGTTCAGTGCATGTGGGGTGGTGGGCCCGTGCATTACCTATGGCATCAGCCAGCCTGGGTTGGAATGGTACTTACGACCTCCTAGGGATGTTGTCAGCATTAAATGAAAAGATCGGTGTCTGGGGGGGTGCCTGTGTATTCAGACTCTTAGTTATCCTGCCTTTAAGGATGCTCTTGAACTTTGTTTAAACCGACTTTTGCTAAATTCACCTGATCACAGGATCCTCTTTTTGCATAACATTCACGAAAATCTCATGGCACCAATGTTTGGGAGAGCGCATCGCAGAAACTGCTTTATGGTAACATGATAGCACTGTCACAGCTGAAGTAGTAATAAATAATACAGGAAACTTCCAGGTTATTTAAGAGCTTTTCAGCAATACCTGTTGTTATACTTGTTGCTTGTATCTAACTAAGGTCAGTTACAAACTTAAACTCTTTCAATCCTGGCACTGCATTGCAGTCCTCACTAGTGAGAAGCTCTAGTCCACCAGACATGATCTAGAATTTCCGATAGTGACACGAGAAGTTCATCTGAGCTTTTAAGAAACCAGTTACCACATGAAGTTGATAGGATTCTGGTGAAGGGCAAACATGCTTGGCCTTTCACAGAGCTTGAGCTGCCTTATTGGGGTACATTCCCATTTTTACAACAGGTTTATGGAATATTAAAACTTGGTTGACAGTCATTTGTGAATTCCTTGACTTTGTGGGACACAAGGTTGGTCACCATTGGATAAGACTGTCTTTTTTTCTTGGGTCTGTGTGGGGTTTTTATGATGTTGTCTTTGTTGCCAGGTAAAATATTAAGAATGTAGTTAAGACTTGGAGACTAGCCTTGGTTTTCATGCTTAGAAAGCTTGATCAATTGGTGGATTTATTGGGTGTTTTTCATTATGTTTAGTGGAAGATAAATTAGTTTTTTTATCTCTTGTTTGCATAAATCATCTATCAAACTTTATGCATGACCGCTGCTCATTTTGAAGTTCTCTCTTAAACAGGAAGTGAGATAAAACCAAGCTGGTGGAATTGGTAGGAGGTATTCTGTCAGGAGCTATCACATAATCACATGGGATATTGTGATTAATGTCACAGTGGCTACAATTGTGTTGTGGATAAGTTTTATCCCCCAGTAACGTATTTCCCTTTTCTGTTTTATCATGCATTCAAGTCAGGGAGATAGGGAGGTTTCTGTTTCAATCTTGAGGCCGCAGTAGAACCTTACTTAATATTTATGAGCCTCAGTTTCTGGAAGACTCATTTGGGTGAACTTTAAAAAAAATGTAGATTTCTTAGCCCTACCCAGATTTGCTAGATAAGAGCCTCCTAGTGTAGGGGGAGGAATGTGATTCTGTATGCTTTGAAAGCTCCTGGAGCCTAAATGATTATTCTGTGCAGCTAGGCTTTTCACCGGCATTGGGAGCCAACAGATGAGATTAAAAACCCCAGTACTCCCCATCTTATGAGTCTTGTTAATTCTGGTTTCTCGTTCTTGAGTAGAGCACTGATTAACCAGCGTGAATGTCTTTGTCATGGCCATTCTGAGGACAAACATTTGTGTGCTCTTTTGGTTATTTCTATAGCACCTTCCTACTTAACATGAGTTCTTGAGTGTTGTGAGTGGGATGACCATCTAACCCAGGGCATTTCTGAGAGTAAAAGGAGGGCCATTAATAATTACCGTGGGACAACAGACATAAACCAGAGTTGTTCCAAGCAAACAGAGATGTATTGCCACCCATAAGGACCCAGCCTAAGTCAAAGGAGAGAGAATAACGAGAGGAAAACCCATTGAAGAAGGTCACAGGGGAGTAGATCTGCCTTTTTTTTTTTTTTTTTTTTTTTCTGCTTCTCTCTCCTTTCTGATACTTTGGTACCCAAGGGAACATAGGGAGATTAGATTGGCAAACACCCCTGTTGGGTGGGATTGGGGCAGGAAGGGAACAATGTTGGAATCATCTGTGAACTAGATTATGTTGAGCTGTGCAGCCTTTGAATTAAATCCAGACCTATCAACTCAGTCAACCACAAGAGGGAGTAAATTTTTATGCTCACCCACCATAGAATCAGGGCTGAGCTGGGCTCTGGGACACCACAATGAAAGATTCCTTGCCTTCATGGAGCTAACGGTATAGTAGGAGGTATAAGTGAGTGCACAGGCCATTCAAATTCTGTATGAAGTTAAGTCCAGGTTTCCTGCAGAAAGAAGAATGCAATTTCACAAGTTGCAGGGAGTCCATGTAAACCCAGAAATAATATTCAACAGGACCCCAGCCACTACCAGGACCCTCACCAAAATTCTCCATTGTTTCCCAGTCTCTCCTATTTTACTTTCAGTGGCCCATTTTTACTTTCTGAATGTGGTTTTTTTTTTTTTTAATTTGCCAGATATTCTTTTAATGAGAATTATAAAAGAACAAAAACATTTTTTTGCAAATTGCTTTTTAAACAAATGATTTGCTTTTGATTACAAATACTGTGTAAGACGATGCCTTCTTCTGCAAAACCAATAAATACAAAAACAAATTTTATTTTATTTTTTAAAAGATTTTATTTATTTCTAGAGAGAGAGGGAGGGAGGGAGAGAGAGTGAGAGTACGAGCAGGGGGAACAGCAGGCAGAGGGAGAAGCAGGCTCCCTGCTGAGCAAGGAGCCTGATGCAGGACTGGATCCCGATGCAGGACTGGACCCCGATGCAGGACTGGACCCCGATGCAGGACTGGATCCCGATGCAGGACTGGACCCCGATGCAGGACTGGATCCCGATGCAGGACTCAATCCCAGGATGCTGGGATCATGACCTGAGCTGAATGCTTAACCTACTGAGCCACCCAGGCATCCCAAAAACAAATTTTAAACATGTGATTTGTCTAAGATATTTGGAAGAAAAAAAACCCACCAGATTTTCTTTTCTGGAATTAAAAAAAAAACAGTATTCCCTAACCTGTCAAAGAATAAGTTCAAAGGTATGACTCAACTGGAGAAAAAGAGAGAGAGACAGACAGATAGACAGAGACCATCTTACAGCTGCTTTAAATAGCTTCTGATAATTCTTCTGCTGTTACCTTTCCTTTCTGGAACTCATATCTTCTCAAAAGAGTTGAATGTAAAATATTTCTATTTTTTTCTTTTTTCTTTTCCTTTTTTTTTCTTTTTCCTTTTTTCTTTTTCTTTTTTTGTTTTTTTCTTTTGTTTTTGTTTTTTCTTTTCTTTTTTCTTTTTTCTTTTGTTTTTTGTTTTTTGTTTTTTTGGTTTTTATTCTTTTTGGTTTTTTTTGTTTTTTGGTTTTTTCTTTTTGTTTTTTTCTTTTTTCTGTTTTTTGGTTGTCTTTTTTTTGTTTTTTTGTTTTTGTTTTTTGGTTTTGGTTTTGTTTTTTCTTTTTGTTTTTTTGTTGTTTTTTGGGGGGTTTTGTTTTTTCTTTTTCTTCTTTTCTTTTTTCTTTTTTGGTGCAAAATGGTGGTTTCATTAAAACACAGGGACAGGGCCCATGGGCAGAAAGAGCTGCTGCCTAAAATATTTCTAATAAACTGATTAATGGGAGAAAAGGAAATATGTATTGAACACCTATGTATAAGCTTTACCATAAACAACTATGCATATCAGAAAGACACTAACTTTAAAAAAGTCACCAAAAAAAAAAGTGAGGAAAAACCTGAACTACAGAGAAGAAAGTCAAATTTAATGAAAAACTAGAATTAATAAAAATTAGCAAATACACACACACAGCAGCACTATGTACTGACCCACCCACAAAGGGGAAAAGCAGTGGTCCAAGACCACTCAACATGGCTTGTTGGTTAAAGGAAAAAAACAAACCACACACACACACACACACACACACACACCCAACTGTCGGGCACACAGACAAAACCCAGTATTTTTCAACAGTACACTCAATCTGCAACACAAATTCAGAATTATTTAACAAAGCTTCCTTTCTTAATACAAGAGATGCCTATGTTGGGTGTGTGTGTATATATATATACACCTATATGTATATTTTAAGTGGTTTACTGTCGACGTATTTTTAAATATATTAGTGTTACTACATGCAACTGTTTTCTGTATTTAACAGCTTTTCCTTTTATTGACCTCATGCGTCTAGACCTATCAAAACTTTCAGGTTGACAGACAAAAATGGGTGCCGTATTCTCTGAAATTGACCGCAATGGTTTTAAACAGTGGCCAGAAAACGCGGGCTTGCCATTTCAACACGTGGAAATGGTTACACTGATGCCCAAGTTGCCGTTTTCCGCAAAAAACTGTGCAACGCTGGTATCAAAGACTAAGCAGTCACTGTTCATGATGACTGTGGCGATTCCGTCGTGAATGGAGCGCGGGGTCGCTTCCCAAGTCAGCCGCCGCCTGGGACTGTTGAGCTCAAGACGATAGGCGAACTTTTCAGCTTGCTTTTGTGTTCCTATCAGCTGGACGATCGCGAAGAACTGCTGGTGACCGTTGTACTTCTCTTGCTTCTCCAAGACTAGTAAGAAATGAACGCCAAAACAGGACTGCGTCATCACCCAGTCCACGGCCCCGGGGAGGTTAATGTCGGTAGCCAGGAACACGATATCTTCTCCCTTTAGGGACGTGATGGAGTCGTGCTGATGCATCAGATGGGGCATGACGGCATCCACAGAGCCTTGCCATTTACAGAATGCCCCAGGACACGGGCACAGGTAAGGCCTAAACTCACAGAGCTTCTCGTGGGTTATTTTATCTGCGTGTGGCAGAGTTAATTCACATCCGTACGAGACGTGTTTACACGGGAACAGTACGGAACTGGCCACCTTCTCCATAGCTAAGTTGCGAATGGATGCCAGAGGGCCCCGGCAGGTCGGACAACACTTGAGCTTCGGGCGACAGGTGGTACACACAAGATGGCCACTATGACACTGAAGAATGGGTGGTAACACGTAGTCAAAGCAGACCGGACACTCAAAAAGACTTGCCAGGTCAGTGTTGGACGCAGTCGTGCCAGCCAGGACGGGCAGCCCCTGGGACGAACGCTTTGAGGTTCCTGATGAAGTCTGGCGCTTCATTTCTGGGGGTGGACAGCGCGCCTCAGACCCCGGTCGTGGCCCAGACGCGCTCCGTCGTCTCCGCCGCCAACCCTTGCCACCGCTGGCAGCGCCACCGCCTCTTCCCCGAGCCGGCACCGGCACCGACGGGACACCCTGGGCCGCCGCCGCCTCTCGAGTGTTGCCCCTCAACGGTCGCCTCCGGCGCTCTAGAACGCGCCTTTCAATAGTCGCGTCAGACGCTCGAGAGCGCACCTGGCAACGGTCGCCTCAGACGCTGGAGAGCGCACCTGGTAACGGTCGCCTCAAACGGCTCAAGAGCGCACCTGGCAACGGTCGCCTCAAACGCTCGAGAGCGCGCCTTTCAACGGTCGCCTGAGGCGCTCGAGAGCGCGCCTTTCAACGGTCGCCTGAGGCGCTCGAGAGCGCACCTGTCAACGGTCGTCTCAGACGCTCGAGAGCGCGCCTTTCAACGGTCGCCTCAGACGCTCGAGAGCGCGCCCCGCAGTGCCCGCCCCCGACGCTCAAGAGCGCGCCCCGCAGTGCCCGCCCCCGACGCTCAAGAGCGCGCCCCGCAGTGCCCGCCCCCGATGCCCGAGAGCGCGCCCCGCAGCGCGCTGCTGCCGCCGTCGTTCGGCGCGGTTCTGGCGGCCGCCTCGCACCCCGCATAAATGGCACACGCTGCGGCTGCAGCCCAGAAGGTAGGGCCCCGCGCGCCGGCAGCCCGGGGGGGCGGGGCTCTGAATGTGTTTTATAATCCTAAATTCTACGTAGTCAAGAAGTACTAAAGATATAAATGCTTCAGGCTCTAAATTCTCCTACGCTATCTCTTGTTCCTGCTCACAAATCCAGTTTTCTTTTTTAAAAGAATATTTACTTATTTAGGTAATCTCTGCACCCAACGTGGGGCTTGAACTCACAACCCCAAGATCAAGAGTCGCACGCTCCACAGACTGAGCCAGCCTGGCGACCACAAATCCAGTTTTCTGAGGCCATTAATGCGTGGTAAGGACTGTTTAAAATAATTGATATGAGGAGGGGCCCCTGGCTGGCTCAGCTGGAAGGGCATGCCACTCTTTTTTTTTTTTTTTTTAAAGAATTTATTTATTTATTTGTCAGAGAGAGAGGGAACACAAGCAGGGGGAGTGGCAGGCAGAGGGAGAAGCAGACTCCCCGCTGAACAGGGAGCCCAATGCGGGGCTCGATCCCACGCTCCTGGGATCTTGACCTGAGCCGAAGGCAGACGCTTAACGACTGAGCCACCCAGGTGCCCAGGGCATGCCACTCTTAACCTCGGGGTGAGTTGGAGCCCCACGTTGGGGGTAGAGATTAGTTATATAAAACTTTAAAAAATAAAATAATTGATATGAGGGTGTGACCCTCCTAGGGACTACTTTTAATTCAAAACTGAGATACCTTAACCCAAATCATTCTCAAAATGGTATATTTGTAAGGTTGTCAGATTTAACAAATAAAAATACGAAAGATGCTCAGTTAAATTTGAATTTCAGGTAAACAAAGAACAGCTTCTCTTTTTAGTAGGAATATGTCTCATGCAGTATTTGGGATGTACTTATACTAAAATATATTCATTGTTTATCTGAGATTCAAATTTAACTGGGTATTCTATATTTTATCTGTCAACCCTCCCTATTTGGAGAGCTATGTTTGAAGCTTCCTGAAACTCTGATTTGGTCATTTTTTTGTATAACCATAGCCCTAACCATGTCCCACCATGGGATTATTTTCTTTCATTTTTTTCAAAAACCATTATTTATTCCTACTGTAGTTCAGGACTCAGACACAGAGGTCACTGTGATGAGTGGAAGTGAACAGTGAAGTTACTGAATGGGAAGTCCAGGTTCAAGTGTGTGCAGTTGGCTTGCACCTGTAAGCAATGTGGTTTTACTGAAACTTCCAGGGAAGGCAGTCAGTGGCTGGAGCCAGGTAGAGTAGGACCAGGATCAGGGGTAGATTTGGAAATGGAGAGAGACAACTGTGGGCCATGTAGACAAGGCAGGGAAACTTCTTGAAGGCAGGACTTGTGCTGTATTCATTTTGCATTGCCACATAGCTTACACAGTTCTTGAACTGTAGCAACTATTCAAATATTGGTGGATTAAATTGCCTCTTCCAAGTGACTATCTTCTGATTTTTCTCCTTCTGTATAATCCAGTGGGAAATGAAATACTTGACTAATTTATTTCTTAGCTGGCTCCTGCACATGTGTGCTTCCCTTATTTAAGTTTGTAAATGGCCCCATGGCGTTCAGCAAAAGAATCAGTATGCGCAAGAATGGACTGGTAGATTTCATAGCTAGCTGAGCTAGGCAGAGAATACTTTTAACATCAGGGCTGAATGTGAGGGTGTATGTGTGCATGTAAAGAGACAAAGAGAGTGTGAGCACCATGCTAAAGATAGATCGCTGTGTTGGCATTTTACAATATAAAACTTACATTAGAACCTTCGAAGTACAGATTAATTACAAAATGAGCCAAAGTCAATTCTGAAGGTGAGAAATGACCCAGTGTTCGAGACAAGTTATATAGCAGGTTGTTGAGCGTTTGCTCTGGCTTGAGCAGAGACGTGCATAAATACCACTGAGAGATGATTCTACTCAACAACACTCTTGGTTTTCCTCCTACTGCACTTTTTGGTGACTGATTTGCAGCCTCCTGGAATGTTGCCAGCCATCTCCAGGGGTGTTAAGAAATATCCAAAACAAAATTAAAATAATTCACTTTAATTTAAAATGCAATTATATATATATAAAACACTTTTAGGAGCAGTGGGATTGGGTGTTAGAAAACCAGACCAAGCAATGGAGTAGCAATTACAAAGTTGGGAAGAGAAAAAAAAAAAAACCACAAAACATGCTAACAACTTGCTAATGGATTGGACACTGCTTGGGGAAGAGCTAGAAACCAGGAATAAAACCAACCTCTCCATTTAGTTTTAATCAAACTCCTGGGAATTCATCCCTATTCTTGTTTGAAATGCCATCTGCAGAGTAACTTGTTATCTGATTTTGATTATTTGCTTGTGATTCACTCATTCATTCTTCCTTTGTGTGCTCTTGCTAAACACCAGGCTTAATAACACATAGGAGGAGTTTGAATGGGTTCTTTTAACATCCCTATATTGCCATTCCATCTGCAAACACTGTCCTCCCCTACAATGGAAGCTGGGAAAGGGGTGCAGCATCAGAGTGTGGAATTTAGTCAATCAAATGGTGACCATTGAGAGCCCAAATGTGCTCGGTACTACACATCCCTTTGGGACGATAAGGATGGTAATGGCTTTGAGAATGAAATAATATGTTCTGACTTGAAGGACAAATTAGGGTAAAGCAAGGAGAAAAGAGAGGATGAAATATTCTCTCCTTTTACAGACTAAATTTAATTGTAGTTAATAGCAGCTGACTTTCCCCATGCCTTTGCTGTGGGAAGAGAGACCTTCCACCAAAATAGGGGCCAGGGTTACTGAAGATTTTAGGTAATCTGGTTTTTGACCATCAGGTAACTGAACTTCTTTATTTTTATTTAAATTTTTTTTAATTGAGCAAAAGCGTTTCCTTTTTATAAACTATTAATAGATGCTAAATACAAGATGGATTTTAAAATGAAATCATGGGTGCGTAGTTGTAATCATAAAGATAAGCACACAAATCAGAAGCTGTACAATAGGGGTGCCTGGGTGGCTCAGTCCGTTAAGTGTCCGACTCTTGATTTCCACCCAGGTCATGATCTCGGGGTCGGGAGATCAAGCCCTGGATCAGGCTGCAGGCTCATCGTGGAATCTGCTTGAGGTTCTCTCTCTCCTGCTGCCCCTCCCCTCTCTCTCTAAAATAAATAAATAAAATCTTTAAAAAAACAGCTATACAATATTGGGCGCCTGGGTGGCTCAGTCAGTTAAGCATCTGCCTCCCGCTCCGGGCCCTGGGATAGAGCCCTGCATCTGGCTCCCTGCTCAGCGGGGGTCTGCTTCTCCCTCTCCCTCTGCTCTCTCTTTCTCTCTCTCTCTCTCTCAAGTAAATAAATAAAATCTTTATTTTTTTTTAAAGCTATACAACATTAATGGCAAATCCAAATACAAGCGAAGATAATCCTCTGAATTCTCTGTTTCATCGAGCATCAAAAACCACCAATCTTTTAGTCCTTAAAAGTACATAATTCTGCATGCACATCTCTGCATGTGATTGGATCCCTGGATTTTATTTCATTTCTCGGGTGACATTCTCTGCACCTCTACCACTGGCTGTTGCTTTGGGGCTTGAACATCCTTCCAGGTGTCCATTGATAGTCTCTCCAAATCCCCACCAGCTAATTCCCTACCCATGTAGCCGGGAGAAACTTCTCACTCTGGGCTTCTAAACAGATTCTGACTCTCGCTCTCTAAGACTTTTTTTAGATATTAAAATTCATGCTTTCTCTATACCAGAAAAAAGGGAAAAAAATTTTGGCATGCATAACTAATGAGGTAACTAGTACTACTAAGCTGCTTTAGAAGATTAAACCATCAGTAATTATGAAAGTAAGTATAAATTAAAGGACAGTGTTTAGATTTCAGTGTAGTATTTTATATCCAGTATTCAGTATTGTTCTTTTTATCCAGTATTGTATTTTATCTAGAGCCATTACTGAACACCTATATTTGAAAGTCAGAGTAGAGTCATAGAAGGACCATGGCTTTTTATCAGATATAGACAAACAAGAAGAAAAACTATGGCACCAATAAGTGCTAAAAACTATGGCACTAAGAGTAGATGTGTACATGTTTATTTTAAATTCTTTTATTTAAATAACTCAGTAAAGATATTTTTAAAATGTGGTTCAAGTCTGAAGAATGATACAATATACAACCATGTATCCACAACTCATGTACGTATACTTTTTTTTTTTTTTAAAGATTTTATTTATTTATTTGAGAGAGAGAATGAGATAGAGAGAGCATGAGACGGGGGAGGGTCAGAGGGAGAAGCAGACTCCCCGCTGAGCAGGGAGCCCGATGTGGGACTCGATCCTGGGACTCCAGGATCATGACCTGAGCTGAAGGCAGTCGCTTAACCAACTGAGCCACCCAGGCGCCCTCATGTACGTATACTTTTATAATCCTACTATAAAAATGATATAGTGAAGTTAAGAAAACTAAGTTTAAAAAAAATCAGAAGCAAGTAGAAATGAGAGATAATTCAAAAGTAATTTTTGCATCTGAAAATTTGGCACCAAAAAAGAAAAAAAACCCTTCACGGATATATCTTCTATATTTTTCTATTAAAAATTACAATGAAAAATTTGCAATGAAGAAATTATTTCATTGGAATTGTTACTTTATATATTTGTATATAATTTGCATATTGTATATATTATTTGAAATAACTTATATATTATTTGAAATAATTTCATTGGAAAAGTGCTTTAAATTTAAATCATGAATCCTGGGGTACCTGGCTGGCTGAAGTGGAGCATGGGACTCAATCTTGGTTGTAGATTTGAGCCACACATTGGATGTAGAGATTACTTAAAAATAAAATCTTAAAAAAATAATCTGAATCCTAAGCAAATATATATTTTTTACAGATTTATTTATTTTTATTTTGGAGAGAGAGCCGCGTGAGCCCTTGTGGGGGGAGGGGCAGAGGGAGAGTACATCTCAAGCGGGATTCCCACTGAGTGTGAAGCCTTGACACGGGGCTTGAGATCATAACCTAAGCCAAGATTAAGAGTCAGACACTTAACTGGCTGAGCCACCCAGGCACCCCTGAGCAAATAGTTTTTAAGAAGTGAGAAAAAGTAAAATAAAGGAAAAGGAGCATTTCCAGTCATCTTTTTGGGCACTTTATGAGTATTTTTTTTTTTCTGAAATGCATTTGAGACACTGCCCTTGTCTTGCCGATATGTTTTTCTATAAATGAAATGAAATCCACATTTTTGAGGAAGTTTTGGTTTTTACTGACTGGTACTGCTGGAGCCTGAAATAACTCCCAAATTAAATATGTACCAATCTGATCGGAAAGAATGCTTGACAACGAGCTTAGATATATACGTTAGAAATCTGAAGACCAGGGGTGCCTGGGTGGCTCAGTCGTTAAGCGTCTGCCTTCGGCTCAGGTCATGATCCCAGGGTCCTGGCATCGAGCCCCGTGTCGGGCTCCCTGCTCAGCGGGAAGCCTGCTTCTCCCTCTCCCACTCCCCCTCCTTGTGTTCCCTCTCTCGCTGTGTGTCTCTGTCTGTCAAATAAATAAATAAAATCTTAAAAAAAAAAAAAGAAATCTGAAGACCATTACCTTGTCATGGTCATGGCTTAGGAAATCTCATCTGTTTCTGTAAGTCTGGAGGTCCTAGCTTATTGCAGTGTTGACAGATATTTATTTCTCTTGGTTGTTAGAATGGCCACACTTGGCCATTCCTGGAGACCTTTTGGGTTGTGACAATGGGCACAAGGGTATTGCTCCTGGCATCTAGAAAGTAAAGGCCAGGGATGCTAGTACACATCCTACCATACACAGGGCAGGGCAGCCCCACAACAAAGAATTACCTGACCCCAAATGTGAATAGTGCCGAGGCTGAGAAATTTTGATCTACACAAAAGAAGAACAAGGGTTTAAATTTATTTCCTAAAATGAATATATATGTGGACATTTCTTAGGTAGTTTTTCTTCTAATAATAATAGACTGATAGAATAAAAATTATTTTTAGAAGTTTGTCTTTACATCTAAGAAATACATTTTTGCATCATTTTCCCAGTGTATAGATCAGAGTTTTCTAGCATATGTTCTGTTTTTCGTATTTGCTTTGCAGCTGTGTCAAAAAATAGATGAAGCGGTGTGTTCAGACATGCTCCATTCATCCTGATCATAAATGAAATGTCTGCCAGAAAAGGATCATTTCATACCGTATTTGATTTTGGCAATCAGTCTTGCTGTTTTAGGAGTGCTCTTAGCATTTGAACAAATATCTTCCATATTTATGGGGAGGAAGGTTTATGAAGACATTGCCAATTAAATTCTATTTCAGTTCTTGGTGCCAACATATTTTAGGTACTTTTTGTATTATGAGTTTCATACTTGCTAAATTCCAAAAGAGGCTACATTTAGATATTAACCTTGAGGATTTCTGGAAAATTTTCCATAAAATATTTTCTACTACTGCTTTCTCCTTGAGGTTTTTTACTTACCCTGATCTAGTTCTCAACAGTCCTCTTGGTTTTTGTTTGTTTCTAAGTAGAATTGTTTCAAGTACTTTTTTGTAACTTGTTCATTTGAATGAGAATCCAAATAAGGTCTACCCATTATAGGTGATTGATATGCCTCTAAAGTTTCTTTTAATCTATAGGTTTCCTCATCTCTCTCTTTTTTCCTTATAATGTGTGTTTTTTGTTTTGTTTTTTTTTAAGAAACTGGGTCATTTATCCTGTAGAATTTCTACTCATTCTGGAGTTTGCTGATGCAATTCCATGGCAGGGCTTACCAAGTTTCTTTGTTCTTTGTATTTCCTGTAAATTGATAGTTGAATCAAGACATCATTTACTCTTAAAATTAAAATCAAGAGGGAAAAACCATTCTCCTGTTTTTTTGTTTGTTTGTTTTTTAGTTTTTTTTTATTCATGTGACAAGAGAGAGAGATAGAGAGAGGGAGGGAGGGAATATGAGCAGGGGAGAGAGGCAGAGGGAGAGGGAGAAGCAGACTCCTCGCTGAGCCAGGAGCCTGATATGGGGCTTGATCCCAGGACCCTGAGATCATGCCCTGAGCTGAAGGCAGACGCTTAACCATCTGAGCCACCCAGGCGCTCCACCATTCTCCTGTTTTTGAAAAATCTTTTTGAAAGTTTATTTTTGCAGAGGGGTAATGACTTGACCCAAATTTCCAGAAACTGGTGAGACAATGAAAGTATATCATTATGTATTTCCTAATATTTATGGTCCTTAGAATTTTCTTCCGAAATACCAATGGTATGAGAGGTGGGGCAACTATTTTAATATAGTCTTTTAGGTTACCACTGGGAATCAGTACAACAAGAGTTGACAAACGATAGCAAGGGCAGGGGCCCGTTTTTATAAAGCAAGTTCTACTGGGTCACAGCCATAGGCCCACATTATACACTGCCTGTGCTTGATTTTGCCTAGTAACAGCAGAGTCCAATAGCTGCCACAGAGATACAATGGCCCACAAGGCTAAAAGGATTTACTATGTAGCCTTTAAAAAAAAAAAAAAAAAACAACTTGCCAACCCTAGCAGTACAAGGTTAGGCCTTTTATTTTTTAAGTAGGCTCTATGCCCAATGTGGGGTTCAAACTCACGACCCAGAAATCAAGAGTGGCTGTGCTCCATTGACTGAGCCAGCCAGGCCCCCCAAGGTTAGCCCTATAATTTAATTTAATTTAATTTTGTAAAGATTTTATTTATTTATTCTAGAAAGAAAGAGAGAGAGAGTCCGAGCAGGGGGAGGGGCAGAGAGGGAGAGGGAGAATCTCAAGCAGATTCCAGGCTGAGCGCTGAGCCCTTGTGGGGCTTGATCCCAGAACCCTGAGATCATGACCTGAGCTGAAATCAAGAGTTGGATGCTTAACTAACTGAGCCACCCAGACACCCCAAGTTTAGGCCTTAAAAAAAAAGTGATCTGTAGTCTGCTATAAACTGTGGATAAAATTTTTCCAAAAAACGTTAAGTGTCCTTTATTATCTGTCACAATACATAATTTAAAAGTATGATCACTGTTCGGCCATGATATATTTGTACTTTATCATCCTAAAGTTACTTTTATATCTCTTGACCTCTCAAATAGAGAAAGTTTACATATTAAAAAAATCAGTATAATAGAATCATTCACATTTACATAAAAGAATTCCTCTTCGGAAAGCCATGTGTATGCTCTCAGATGATATAGTCTATAGCCTTCAGACTGACTATAAATATTTTTATTAATCTTTTCTGTCTACCTTTACTGTCCTTAAATATTCCTTTAACATGAGCTGTGCAGTTATAGACTGTAAAACCAGGAATGTTAGAGGACTTAATTACAGTGTCTTTTTTGAGTAGTTTTTGGGTGGTGGAATAATGCTTTTAGGAACAGGATTTTCCAAATTGCATGAAACGGTCTCTTGCAGAAAAGAAACTGACTTATTTGTATGTCATTGTAACTGAATTATGTGCCATCCGTATATCATGGTAGGTCAGAATTGACACCATTGCCAAGAATGCAATTGTACCTTCTCTGTTCTCAGGTATCTATCGTTTAGAAATTGGTCACTGGTAGGAATTGTCTCAAAAACACTTGGGGGAGGTGTCCTATCAGATTATCCTTGCTACATGTTAAAAAGGGGAGGGGAAAGAGGCCGGAGACAAATAAAAAAAGCAACTGCCTGCTTAAAAATTGTGAACAGGCTTTATCTTCAGGAAAATCTGGATGTTGAAGTTTGGCACAAGGACCCGGATGGGGACATGCGTGTTACTCCAAGGGAAGCCTTTATTCTCTTCTGAAACAGCTTGTATGGTATCTGTTCTTTTCACCATGGTCAAGATTCTGCAATTACTTACGTATTAGGCAGGGTATTCCAACAGGCTCAGAGAAAACCTATTTCTTACTCCTGTCATTGTCCAATGGCGGGGCTGTGGGGTTGGCAGAGAAGAGTCTCCGCACAGTCTTACAGGGACCTCTGCCTGATCTTCCAGTCTAGCAGGGCCAACTACGGCCTCTGGGCTAAGCACAGTTTTTACATTTTTCTGATGTTTAAATGGTTTAAAAATAACAGAAGAATAATATCTTCTGACACATGAAGATTTTTTTTTAAAGATTTTATTTATTTGTTTGAGAGAGAGAGAGACAGAGCACAAGCTGGGGGAGCTGCAGGTAGAGGGAGAAGCAGGCTCCCCACTGAGCAGGGAGCCTAATGCGGGGCTCGATCCCAGGACCCCGGGATCATGACCTGAGCCGAAGGCAGACGCTTAACCGACTGAGCCACCCCCAGGCATCCCGTGACACATGAAAATTATATGCAACTCAAGTTTCTGTGTCCATCATTCATGGTTTGATTGGCACATAGCCATGCCCATTTGTTTACCTATGGTCTGTGGCTGCTTTCATTCTCTGATGGCAGGTTGAGTGTTTATGACTGAGACCATGTGGCCTGCAACGTCTAAATATGTTCTGTCTGCCCTTTATAGAAGAAGTTTGGCAACTCCTGGTGTAAAGACTTGATCATCTTCTGGGGTCTCATAGTGTCCCCACTGGAGAGAGAAGAGAGAGTGAACCTGGTGGATCTTGCTAGAGGTTTCAGGGCAAAGATAGCACATGACTCTGCCTATGCAATTGGCCCCAACACAAATGTGTCCCCTGTCCCCGCAAGGGAGGCTGGTAAATGAGGTCTAGCAAAGTGCTGTAGAAGAGAGAACACAGATTTACTGGACAACAGTCAATGTCTGCCATTTTATATGAAAAATGTTTTTGTTTTTTTTTTATAGACTGATTCTCGAACCCTGGCCTCAACTCTTGACTTCACCTGATTTTAAGTTTTTATAAATGCTTGAGCTCTTTCCTTTCCCCTGTCTACACTGTCATTATTTCAGCTCGTCACACTTCATTTCCTCAATGCACATAGTCACAAAATGAAAGACAGATTGTTTGGTTTTTGTTTTTAGATTTTTTTTCTTTTTTCTTCTTTCTTTTTTTTAGATCAAGATGAGCAATGTGATGCAAACAGCAGGGGTGTCCAATAATTGAGTTGGGTTTGACAGGCTCATTTGTGTATTTACTGAACTAGTCATGCAATAGGTGTTTGAAATATCGATCAAAGCAAAGTTTTATTTTTCTGGATCCTGTCGTCTTTCTTTTTGGTCTGATTGCACCTGCTGATGTTTGTGAATTATTGTCAAATGGGCACCTTCCCAAAGGGTAATGTTTCACTGGAGTATAAATTTCATGTGAGAGTAGAAGGTCCTATAAATCCAAAGACTATGATCAGCCAGATTTTTCTTTTAAGACAGAAGAAAGAGACAACACGAATACAGCCATCAGAGTTTTATATTTCTTTTTCTTTTTTTAATTATAAAAGATTTTATTTATTTATTTGACAGAGAGACACAGCGAGAGAGGGAACACAAGTAAGGGGAGTGGGAGAGGGAGAAGCAGGCCTCCTGCCGAGCAGGGAGCCCGATGTGGGGCTCGATCCCAGGACCCTGGGATCATGACCTGAGCCGAAGGCAGATGCCCAACGACTGAGCCACCCAGGCACCCCAGAGTTTTATATTTCTAAAGGGAGAGCTTTCATAATAAAACCCAAGAGGATACTTAATTTTTGGGGGTTCCTGGGAATTTTCTGACATCAGAAATAACTTTTAAAAAGCTGGCAACAAGAGAAATTACAATGATTTATCAGTTACACCAAAGGTGGTGTACAGACTTGGTGTTTAATTTATTATATTCTGGAGAGTTATCTTTTTTGGATTCAAATTGGAGCAGGACTGACTCAGATCTTGTCCAGGTGGGTCACTTTTGTGCGGCCAACACTGGGTCTGTAAGAGTTCTTGGAGGGCTTTGAAAAAAATCACAGTTGCATGAAGGTTGGGAGGCGGAGGTGTGTGTGGGTTAGCAACTCAATTTTGCCTAGCTACAGACCTTTGGGCATGACCATTACTTTTTGAAATCTTGTGAGTATTTTGCACGTAGAGTCCATCTCAATTTGGGCCAGCCACCGCATTTTAAGTGTTCCATTGCCACGTGTGGCTGGTGGCTCCAGTATCGGACAGTTCTAGAGGGCCCACTCTGGTTCTCCTCTAGGTGCTCCCCTTTACATGCTTCAGGGAATATGCAGGTCCAACGGGCTGTGTCCTCCTTAGCCTATACCCAGTGCCTCGTTCACCAGGCACCAGCAAACTGGCCCACTATGTTTATAGATAAAAGTTTTCTGGGGAACACAGCCACAGTCATTCATTTATATATTCTCTGTGACTGTTTGCATTCGATGCAGAGTTCAGTAGCTGTGGCAGAGAGTATGGCCTGTAAAGCCTAAAGTATTGGCTCAAAAAATAGGCTCTTTACAGGACAAATTGACCAGCTTCTGTTTTAGACCATGTTTTGGATATCTGGGACCTTAGAATTCCTTGCCCTAACAGTCCTGAGCCTGCTTCCAGGCTCTGAAGGGTAGGGCTCCACTGAGGAATGGTCAGATGTGGCTGATGGCAAAGAGAAGGACAGAGGTGAGGTGTGTGGGCTCAAGTGTGAGCCTGAGCATGAGTGGGGAGGATAGATGGAATGCAGCCCCTGTGAGTGCTGTCTCCTTGACACCACATTGTGGGGTGGGACTCTGAGGAGTCTGCAAGTTATGAATTTGAAACTGTCTTGCATGTTGTTATCAGAGTACATTTGTCAAATTAGGATAAAACACGTACTTGATTTAACAGATTATTAGCTCAGTTTGGAACTTTTACATCCGTAGACATGTAGTACGGGGGGCTCCATTCCTGCTCTTGCCCATACTGGCCAATGTTGAGGATGAGCCTGCACAGAATGGAGAAGGCACTCCTGTGCATGGGGAGGTGGTTCTTGGCTGAACCACCCTTTAATCTGACCTTGCCTGCCTTTTAATGTAACCGTGTCCCGAGATAATAAAGCAGGGAAAACAGTGGGTTGGGATTCTTCCTCACTAAAGAACTGTGTCTGTGACCTGCCCTGAGGTTCATTAAGCCCATAAATTTCTTGTCAAGGGGGAAGAGAACCCAAGGGTTGAGAAGTGCCAGTAGGTCTTTTGTTAACTGCCAGATATTTATTACATCTTCACCCGGAGCAGTAGTAATTGACACGGCCTACTCAGTTTCTCTTCCCAATCTTGTCTCCTTGCTCACACACCAATCTTTCCTTTCCCCGGGTTCTCAGCTCCATCCCATAGAGTATGTCCAGATACAGTCACCATGGGTGGATTGCTACGGAGTTGCCTGGACAGAAATACAGTTCCAGTACCTTCTGATCCAGCCAGAGATGCCATCATTGTTCTTTTCCCCTTGGGCTTTGCAAACAGATGTTTTGACAGCTCTCGATTGCTGCTTGTGATTCATTTCCTTGGAATTACTGAACCCTGGACCCCACGGGGGTACTGAAAAGAAGGCTTCACAGTCTGATTGCTGCTCTGTTAAAAGAGAAGTCTTGTTCACATTGCATCAAAATGAGGTGACCTGTCCTCCTTTTTCTAAAAGCTGACTCTGCATTCACTTGACTGAAATGAAGAGTTTCAATCCCCCACCATCTTCGGATCTGTGAAGGTTACATTTCTCTGCCTCTTAGCAGACAAAATGCCTAGGCAGTAGAAAAACACTTGTAGGATTATTCAGCTCCTAGCATCATTTCTTCACCAATGGTCCAGGGTACAGTGACCTGCTACGGAGCCACTGTGAAGTCCAAGGTGAGCCCTTTATTTTCCCGGGGCTTTTTGGTGTTCACTTCCTTCAAACTGGAGGAAGACTGGCTATGAGGTTATTTTTAAGGACATATTTTTCACATTCTCTAATAATGCTGCTAAACCACTTAGAGTCATTGGAAAAAGCCGTATTTTTCTTTGCATGATTCTTGATTTCTGTTCTTTTTTTTCCTGATAAGAAATAGTGCAGACAAAAGGAGATGCATATTGCATGAGATTCCTGAGTCAGTTTAGAATTTTTTTCTTCTGATCACATTTTAGTATAATCTTTCCTGGACACCTTAAAATTAAGGTCTCACTTTCCATTAATGTGATGGCCATAGAGTACCATTACATCTGCCAACAGATGGGGTTCTTACAATTTTAAAAGGAGGAGATGAAAAATTGAGAAACCAGATTTCTGTCACCCTAAGTCTGTGATTTATTTTTTTTATTTTTATTTTTTTTTTTAAAGATTTTATTTATTTATTTGACAGAGAGACAGCGAGAGAGGGAACACAAGCAGGGGGAGTGGGAGAGGGAGAAGCAGGCTTCCTGCAGAGCAGGGAGCCTGATGCGGGACTCAATCCCAGGACTCTGGGATCATGACCTGAGCTGAAGGCAGATGCTTAACGACTGAGCCACCCAGGTGCCCCCTAAGTCTGTGATTTAAAACTAGAAGTGTTGGCAACTCATAAGTCTAGGAGAAAAGTTTTTGGTCTAAAGGACTAGCAGTTAGTGCCAACTGGACTCTTAAGGGGATTTGCAGAGGAGGTAAAATTTGATTTTTCCTGCCTCACTCTTTCTTTCCCCACTTCCTTATCTCTAGAGCAGGGATTTTCAACCTCAGCACTAGTGACATTTAAGGCAGGATTGCTCTTTGTCGTAGCGGCTCTCCTGTGTATGGTAGGCTGTTTAGCAGCATCCCTGGCTTCTACCTACTAGATGTCAGTAGGATCCTCTCCCAGTTAATGACAACCAAAAATGTCTCAAGAACTTGTTAGATGTGCCCTGGGGAAGAGGAGCAAAATCCTTCCTGGTTGAGAACTTCTTCTCTAATGGCTTCCAGTCACCGGGGTACTCCACGCTACCTTCTGGAGTTCTGAACTCATCACACTGGCGACCCATCCCCCAGTGCCCTCCTATGGAATACCCATGCTCCATAATCCTTGCTCTTTCCCTGCTAAGCCATGACCCACATGGAAAAGGGTGTGATTTGTCACCTGTTTAAAGTGGTTCACACTGTTACATGAATGTGTCATGGGCTGAACTCAGACCAACATACTGCATTTTATTTTATTTTTTTTAAAGATTTTATTTATTTGAGAGATAGCAACAGAGATCACGAGAGAGGAGCACAAGCTGGGAGGAGAGGGAGAAGCAGGCTCCCCGCTGAGCAGGGAGCCTGATGCGGGGCTTGAACCCAGGACTCTGAGATCATGACCTGAGCCCAAGGCAGACACTTAACCACCTGGGTGGTTAAGTGTATATATTTGTATATATATTTGTATACAAAATACACCCAGGTGCCCCTATTGTATTTTTAAAAATATTTGTTTATTTATTTATTTATTTATTTATTTTAATATTTTATTTATTTGACAGAGAGAGACACAGGGAGAGGGAACACAAGCAGGGGGGAGTGGGAGAGGGAGAAGCAGGCTCCCCGCCGAGCAGGGAGCCTGATGTGGGGCTCGATCCCAGGACCCTGGGATCGTGACCTGAGCCGAAGGCAGACACTTAACGACTGAGCCACCCAGGCGCCCCAAAACGATTTATTAATTTTTTTTAAAGATATTATTTATTTATTTATTTGACAGAGAGAGAGCACAAGTAGGCAGAGTGGCAGGCAGAGGGAAAGGGAGAAGCAGGCTCTCCGCCGAGCAGGGAGCCCAATGCAGGGCTCGATCCCAGGACCCTGGGATCATGACCTGAGCCGAAGGCAGCTGTTTAACCAACTGAGCCACCCAGGCGCCCCAAGATTTATTAATTTGAGAGAGAGCAAGTGAGCGCGAAATGGGGGAGGAGCAGAGGGAGAGAACTCAAGCAGACAACCCCCCCCCCAAGCCTGGAGCCCACCCTGGGGCTGGAGATCACCTGGGAGATCATGACCTGAGCTGAAATTACGAGCCAGAGGCTCAACTGACTGAGCTCCGCAGGCACCCCTGAACATACTGCATTTTAGAAGAGGAGCTTGTTAAATGAAATGTCTGATCACTAAAAAAATAAGAGATCATTTATAGCGTTACTGTTTGTCACTTAGTCTTTTTTTGAGATTTAACAGGAATTTTCTCCAATAGGTAAGGTTATGGAAGAGGAAATTGAGACATCAGGGAGATTACGTAACTTGAACAAGATCACACAGCTTGCTATAACCAAACAGGAATGCCATTCTGGTCTCTTGGATTGTAGCCTGGTGTTCAAGGTATTGTGAAATGCCAAGAGAGTCCTTTTAGTTGCTCCCCAACTGCCCCAAGTGAGCACTAATACTCTTCCTTCTCTACCTCCCACCTGTCACAGAAAGACATCGTCTTTTATACTATGTATTCTTCTGCGTAAATCACAAAAACAGTGAAATTCTAAGAAACTGAGATGTGTCAGTTTCAGGTTTATTACAGTTCGGTGGTGGTAATACAAAGTATAATCATTCCAGCTGCTGACACTCAGTAATTTTCATTATAGGCCTCTCTTTCCAGTTTCAAGCTTCACATTCTGCAAATAAAAGCAAGAACAAGCTCCTCGTACTCTTCTTATAGGAGATCATGACATTCACCGTCAGATGGCTCTTGTCATAGCACTTTTCACAAGAGCTACTGTGATGTTAGTCCTTGTAGAGTCTAGTTGACTAACCTAGTAACAGATTTCTTGGATTGTGAGGGAAATATGAATGGATTCTGTTACATATTAGCCACCTTCCAAAATCCAGGAGAAGTTGTTAAGGGTCATGTCTATTTTCTGTTTAACAGCTGTAAAATTACTATTAAAAATTTACTCATTTTATAATTATACTGTAGCAAACTTGGAAACAATGTAAACCAACAAATAATAGAGCAAATTACCCATAATTCCACTGCTCAGTCATAATCACTGGTGACATTTTGGTGTCTGTCCTCTTAGTCTTTTAAGTCATATGCATATATTAAGAAAACAAACACGTCATAGTGGTCATAGCATGTTCATGCATACAAGATATAAGCATTTTCTAGAATCTTTATGTGTTTGACTTTGATGACTGCATGTGCAGTTTTATGTCCCATCACATGATGTTCTAGGTATTTGAATATATTCTTCTGTTCAAAATTTTGAACATAATAGACATGAATGGCATAAAGGGCATTTCGAGGGGCATAGTGTAGGTCCCTTGCGGTGTTAAATTTTGTCAGGAAAATATGGGGAAGGTAGAGGGAAGCATGGGTACCTGGATTTTGGTTTTTGTGAAAGGCACAGGTCCAACAAGGTCCCATAGAGAAAAGGTGGTGGTAACTTCACTTGTATTTAGTAGGGCAGCAGAGCCTGACTGGGGAAGTGTGGAAAGAGTTGGCTGACAGTTAAATAGGAGGAAGGATAACCCAAAAAAATGAGCTCCTGTTTCCTGGGGTCATTGCTGGGCATCGGTGCTTTGGAGCAGCAGCTGGATGGACAAGTGAGGGGAAAAGCGATGTGCTTCCTATTTAATGATGCTTTCTGGGGCCAGAAGCACCACCCCAACACACATTTACTGACTGTTTTCTCTGTTTAGTGGACCTCCAGGGAAAGTGGGATGCATTTGAAAGTGTCAGCTTAGTAACTGGAAATGTACTGAGAGAGAAGGACCATTGGGCAGTTTTTACAGAGACTTAAGACATCCAAATCATTCCCTTGAAAACTTTCCTAGATTATCAGAAGACAAAAAAAGGTATTACTGAGTTATTTAACGGTGGTTAAAATGCATATGTTAATTTTAGGACCCCAAAACCCCCACACTAGTCAAGTTGCATTTTGCAGTTCTGTGTATAATGAATATCAATATGCTGATCCCCTTGTGTAATCTGCTCATTTTGTAGGACTTAGTTTAGAAAATAATTTTTATTGGGCAGAGTACCCATATTTAAGCTTATTTTGTGTTAGTCTTTTTATTATTATATATATGAATTCTATCCTTCTGCTCAAAATTTTAAATATAGTAGGTACAAAAGGCGTAAAAGGATTTTTTTTTTTTTTTTTTTTTGGTGTGCTAAAGGTCCCTTGTGATATTATTCTGGGAGGGAGGTTTGCTTAGTGACTTAATTTTCAGGAACACACTGTGATACCAACTGGAAGCTGTTTGTCCATGGAGCGAATTATAATTGGGCATTTACCCATGTCCTCTGCCATCCCTAAATGAGGTTTGAGGGTTGTTTTTCTTAACATTTTCATTTGGCAATGATTATTTTCACAGCAAAATAGACTAATGTGATCACCAAACATATCTCAACTTCTGATGAGTAGTTTATAACATCTTAGGAATTCTTAAGGTACTTTTCTTGAGAATACCATACGTGAGTACTTCACTATAAAATCAGATTTCCAGGTTTGACCAGATGTTTCTTTGGCAGGATTCACTGCTGATGCACACTGGAAAGGGAATATATCTTTGGGGAGATTGTGGGGGCATATTATAGAATTAATTTCATAGAAGAAAGCATAATATATGGGGCACCTGGGTGGCTCATTTGGTTAAGTGTCTGCCTTTGGCTCAGTCATAATCTCAGGGTCCTGGGATTGAGCCCTGCATAGGGTTCCCTGCTCAGCAGGGAGCCTGCTTCTCCCTCTCTCACTCCCCCTGCTTGTGCTCTCTCTCTCTGTCAAATAAATAAAATCTTTTTTAAAAAGTTAAAAAAAAAAGAAAAGAAACATAATATAGAAATTGAGTACCCTAGAGAAAGAAAATTAAGATTTCACTAAAGTGTAGTGAAAATTAAAATTCACTGAAATTAATTTAGTGTCCTTATGCTGTCAAAGTTTTACTTTGGCATAGAACTGCTATTAAAAAGAGAGATCGGTACTAAAAAAACACAAATACAAACTTTTGCTCCCTAGTTTCTCAAGGAAATGGTCCTAAGTGGCAGTTCATCCACAGGCCAAAGTGCTTTTTGCCTTAATTAAAAAAAATAATAATAAATGTAGGGGCTCCTGGGTAGCTCAGTCGGTTTAGCGTCTGACTCTTGATCTCAGCCCAGGTCTTGATCTCAGGGTCGTCAGTTCAAGCCCCATGTTGGGCTCCATGTTGGGAGTGGAGCCTACTTAAAAAAGAAAGCAAAATATTAAAAAAATCTAAAGTAGCAGGGTTGGATGAAACAGCACACCTCGTGTGAGGGTTGTGGAATTGCCGATGGAGAATCCGGAAAGTATATGCTGTATCTAGTTCTTCATGCTTCAGGTAAGATATCCCCACCTAGACCTGTGTTGGCCAAGAGCCCCTTGACCTTCACCCTTCTGTTCTCTTGCTCTTGGAGAGTCCAGCTAGGCTCCAGGCCTACCCTCCCACTGTCTTCTGCTGGACACCAAATCACCCAGCTACAGTTTTGCTGTTCCCGTTTAAAACTGGCCTCACTGTGAGTGCTGATCTGCCATGAAAAGAATAACAATGCCAAACATTACTAATGGCATTTAAGATGGGGTAAAATTGCCTGATGTTCAGAAATGCCCTTTAATGAATCACAGTCTCTGCCAGTTCCCTTGAAGACCTAGGAGACCCAATTGATGAAAGAGCATGGAGCAGGTGTCATCCACAGGGAAGCTGGGAAAATGGTCGGTGGTTCTAGGTAGGACAGACAATGTCAGGGTCTGCCTGGTCCCTTCATAGGCTGTTCACTATGTTTGTGCCCTCCTTTAACTCTTTCTTTCTTTCTTTCTTTCTTCTTTCCTTTCTTCCTTCCTTCTTTCCTTCCTTCCTTCCTTTTTTTTTTTTAAAGATTTATTTATTTATCAGAGAGAGAGAGAGAGCACAAGCAGGGGAAATGCCAGGTAGAGGGAGAAGCAGGCTCCCCACGGAGCAAGGAGCCTAATATGGGACACGATCCCAGGACTCTGGGATCATGACCTGAGCCAAAGGCAGACGCTTAACCAACTGAGCCACCCAGGCATCCATCCATCCATCCATCTATCTGTATCTGTCTATCTATATTTCTTTCTTTCTTTCTTTCTTTCTTTCCTTTCTTTCCTTTCTTTCTTTCCTTTTCTTTTCTTTTCTTTCCTTTCTCTCTCTCTTTCCTGTCTTTCTTATTTTTAATCTTTTTTTGAAGTACTCTATACCCAATGTGGGGCTTGAAGTCACAACCCTGAGATCGAGTCACAGGCTGCACCAGCTGAGCCAGCCAGGTGCCCCTCCTTTAACCCTTCCTTGGTGATTTTCTCTTGAGCCCTAGAGCCCACGTTGAACGCACCTGGCTTGATTGAATAGAAAGCTGGGAGTACCTGGGAGTTTATGCCCCTCCCTCCATGACCTACACACAAACATGTAGCTCTGGACCAATGACTGGCTGGTGGGTATAGCTCACACACCAGAGTCCCCTGTGGGAATCAGGCTGAGGTTACCTGTGATTAAGCAGGAAAGCTCTCCTGGGGGCTGTCCTTCTCAGCTTCCTGCCCTTCCCCATGCTGCTCCTCCTCCCTCCTCCCCAAATGTTCTTAGGGAGTACTGCCTATATGGTCACTTGCATGCAAGCCCTCCTTTCAGGGCTTGCTACTGGAGAACGTGGATTAAGATAGCCGGTCGGCACATATATTTGGGGAATAAAAGAGAGGTAACAAGCACTGACACCAACATCGCCAGGTTCGTGTGGCTGTGCGGCTAATGGTAAGAGCAGAAGCTGTAGACAAGAATCCTTGATTGCATTCTCATCTTTTCCTTTGTTAGCTGTGGAACGTCAGGCAAAGTGGCCAACCTCTCTGAGCTTCACTTTCTTTGCAAAGCGGAGGAAAAATAGAAGCAAACTAATAAAGTTGGTGTGAAGCTTAAAAGAAATCTTACTCAAAAACATTTGTTCGGGGCTCATACTACACCCTCAGTAAATGTGAGCTCTGTAGAAAACCCCGTTCTTAAGAGTCAGAGGAGCCCAGAAGTTTAGATAATTCTCTATAGCGTGAGTCAGAAGCTACCTGAGACAGAGCAACACAGCAGTACGTCTACCCATTTTGTAGGTAAGCACGTGGGCTCAGAAAAATTAGTGACTGTGTGTGAAGTATGGTTTGCTGGGGTCTGTGACTAGGACCGCCGGATCTGGACTAGCAGGGCACCGTTTTATCCGGGGTACACACAACCTCTAGGCATCCAGTGGCCTGACATTTTGGAAATGTGTTTGCTTGAACCATTGAGTACACTGGCTCCCACGTATGAAAATGGACATGAGATTTTGAGCAATGAGAAATAGTCTGTTACTAAGGAAGGAGGTATAAGATAAAGGAAGAAGAACACAGTAAGCGTATGTCCCCTAAGCATTCTTTGAATGCCAGAAGCAATAATAATATTTCAATAAATGAGACTCTTTCTTCATTTCAAATGATTCCAATCTCTGGTATTGATTCTTCTACCTTAGCGAGAGGAAATGAAAGAGATTTTAGATGATGGTGTTCGCAGAAGCTCTTGAATCTGTGAATTCGAAAATGTCACATGGAAAATGTGAAGGTCATGTGCATAAATTTACATATGATTGAATTTATGTATGTGTTAATTACTCCCAAAGAAATTAAGATCAGACATATGGAAAAGCATATGTACTGGGAGGAAAAAAACTCAGGTGTGTTCAGTATATCAAAGCACAGAAATCTCACCTGGTCAAACTGATGTTGGAGGGCATGTGTGAGTCAAGTCTTTAATGCATGACAGAAAGAAAGTGCATCTCACTAGTTTAGATAGGGCGTTCAAGGGTAGGGAATCTTTATAAATAGGACTTTGAATAATATATAAAGGACTTCAAATTATATTTGAGATTCCTGGAGGGCTTAAGGCTGCCAGATCTGAGAGACTTCAGCTATCTATGAGAGCATCCAGAGGACAGAACAGTTGGAGTGGGAAAGACACAGAATAATGTCCTATTAAGTAAGGGGTCTCCATTCTTGGTTTGTTTGTTTGAGGCGAGGTGCAGATACAAACAAGACATTTGGCAATATGGGAACGTTCTTCCAGGACAGGGTTATGATCTGGATGAAGGTGAAGGTGTAGGCTTCTAGCTGGGACTCTGGAAGGTAGAACAGAAATCAGAGGAGGGGGAGCTACAGTGAGTTAACCAGAGGATGCGCCTTCTTACAGCTCAGCTGTAAACAGCAAGAGGGTTATCCATCACTAGAGGTGTTTCCCACTTAGCTTAGATATTGTAGAAAGCTTTGGGTAAGGTCTGCCTCTCCCTGACTTCTATGAATATTTCATTTTAATTTTCATAATCATTTGTGGTCCTTATAATTAAAACATAGTCAATGTTCTTAATAAGATATTTTTAAAGTGTCATGAATTTTATACCCTTGTGATTTCTATGAGCCTAGTTAAGAAGCTGTGTCTTGAAGTCAAATATACCACGTATGTCATTACCCTCTGCTAAAAGCAATGGATATTAATTATTGATGCTACTTCTCCTGTAAAAATGAAGATGATCTTTTTTCAAATGGACAGAATTATTCCAAGCATATTTTTAGTTAAAGTAATTGGAACATGTGTGTATAGTGTAATAATATCTTCTGAGTGCTTGGGGGGGAGAGACAGATGGAGGGAGGGAGGCACTCCATACCAATAATTAGGTCCAGAAACACTTTCTCAAGGATGGGTTGAAGTAAAAGATCTTTTCCAGCAAACAAAACACAAGAGATTTTCTACTAGGAGATAACAACTAGAGAGTGTACTACGGGAACAAGGTAATATTATCAGGAGAGCATGTGAATAAGTTTTTCCCCCCCCTTTCTCCAGAGAGGGAGGTTCACCATGAAGGAGTAAGTTCGGATTCCCTATCAGTTCAGTATTAACGAGTGTAGAGTCAGAATATATATGGGTGTGTTCTATATTGTATATAATATTTTCTATATTGTATCTATATATGTACTATATATAGATACAATATATGTATGTATATATAGGTACAATCTATATAATATATAGATACAATCTATAGATACAATATAGAAAATATGCTGGTGAAGTTTTTCTTGGAAAAGATTAGATTGGGCCAAGGCAGGAGTGGCTGGTAGAGAGCCAGGTTGTAGGCTTGTAGAAATGATTTCGGTTTTGGAGGAAGAGAAGTACAGAAAGTAGAAAAAAAAAAAAGAAGTACAGAAAGTAGAGAAACAAAATGTTAGAATCGACAGAACTCTTCCAACTTACAAGATGTGAGGAGGAAAATTCTAGCCAGGAGGCCATGATGAGCACCTAGGCAGATGTTGGTGCCTTTTAGCAAGATAGGAAACAGACAGGCTTGGGGCCAAGACCATTAGTTTAGTTCTGAGACTGATGACAAGATGCGTGTCTGTGAGACATTGGATGACGATGCCCAGTGGGCAGTGGAACATACTGGTATAACGTGGAAGGCCCCCAAGGCAACTCGCTTTTGGGATCCAGATGAAATTAACACCCAGTTGGAGGCCACCGCCTTCCCAGTGTCTGGGATTCTTGATGGCAGGACTGGTGGTGGGGAGGCAGGCGTGCAAATTGTGTTCTGCTCATCTCGGTCTGAATTTCTGCTGCTGCTGAATTCGTTCAAGAGAGTGTTTGTCTCCTTGTCTTTGTGTGCTGTGTTGCTCCTCTTCTGCATGTTCTCAAGTGTGGAAGAGAGTCCCGCTTTATTGATAACATCAACAATAATTACTTACACAAGGCATTTATTTAGCAAACTTGAAGATAGATCTTGAAGATCTAACATTAGATCAATCGTTTTCTAACCCCCTTGTTTTTCTGCCTTCCTACCAGATTGGTCAGCCATGTCTTTCTTCCTCAAGACCCTTTGTGCCACTGTTTTCTGGATCCTTCCTGCAGACTCCTCTGGCAATTGGTTCCCTGCACTCCATACATCACAGTACTTTCATTTTTAAAATTTATTTACTTTTTAAATTTTATTATTTTTAAGTGACCTCTACACCCAACGTGGACAACCCTGAGATCAGGAGTCGCCCACTCCACTGACTGAGCCACCCCATCACGGTACTTTTAGCTCCGTCCTTACTCTTACTCTTCCCAGGACTCTTCAGTACCTTCCCCTGCACTGAGATCCAGGCCCTGTCCTGCTCCAGCTCTGGACTGCCACACGCATGCAGTTTTCAGCATTGTCCTTCCTGGGATGAGCCAAAAGCACTTCATTTTCTTCTTTAAGTAAAATAAGGCAGAAGTAAGCCACAATGTTGATGTTTGGTAACTTGTTTTCCATCCAACATTGGGTCTTGAGATCAGAAAAGAAAGCGGAACTTAGGGATAAGATTTGGGATGACCAATGTACAGGTCATGAAAAGGGGCATGGCTGGGCCAGGGGATGGCATCTAGGCACAAGATAGACGGACAAAGAAGAATTGTCAGAGTTTTCTGCTCAACTTGCAAAAGGGGAAAGATGGAGCTATTTTTAGGCCCAAGTCCTATTTGCCAAGAGAACATTTATGTGGGGGTGGCACAAGAAAGGGGGGCATAGGACAACTGCATGGTTAGAGTCTTGAGAAAGAAATATTGTCTGATTATAGGCCATGATTTATCAACTGCCCTATCATCTCTGTTATTAGAGTGTGGGAAATATTTTAATGGAGCACTGTGTTTCTGGAATATCAGTTCAATTCAGTTGGATTTCTGTGATAACGCAGGCTTTTCTTTGAAGAATTCACATATTCGATGGATATATAATTATCCTGTCTCTTTATTTTTAAGTACTTTGTAAGTTAAAAAATTAAATTTCCAATATTTAGGTATGCAAAATGAAATGTTATTCAACAGTCTAGTTAAAAGGGAGAATTTGGCCATGCAATTGAATGCCTGTTCATCAAGGTAACTGGTTTGCAGATAGAGGAAAGACGTCTCTTTCTTGCTTTGGTGTCCATCAGAGTGGCCAAGCTGCACATGGGTGTTTATCCTGTTGACTTTATTTTGTGAGATGGATGCAGAGGGCTGGACACAGGGCAAAATCATGGGCAGTGGTACTGGTCCAGGCATTGCCCATGTTGTGGGGACTTGCTTCTTGAAGCTGAAAGCCAGGTCCTGTCCTTGTGGGCTGGGTCAGCAACCTGACATCACCAGGTGCACAGGCTAGATCTAGAGGTCAGATGCCAATACCAAGGCCAGGTGGCCAGTTATCATTACATGTGCTTGACTATCACGCTACGGGGTGGCCCCCTAGGGTGAATGAAATGTGGGCGAATAATCAATGTGAGATTTCCGAGGGGGTTGGCTTTTGTGGATTTCTAACCCAAACCCCTGCAGTGCTCCTGACAAGCTCCATGGGGATGTTGGCAGCACAAATCTCAGATGCTATCCATGTTTTATCCAGAGATGTCGCTGCCCCAGCCAGGCCCCCTCCCCAGAAATAGGAGAGGAAGGGAGAACCTAAGTCGATAGGACCAGGCCCACATATCACCAGCTACACACAGCTGGAACCTATGCCCCAAGAATCCAGCCAGGATTTCCTGTACACTAGTTAGGTCCATGGGCAGGTGACCAGGACCTGTGCTCATCACTGCCTGGGGTGGGGGTGAGGCCAAGGATTGCAATGAATCAAGTGCAACTGAGTGACTGTAAGCCTTGGGCCCTCTGGCAGGTGTTCCTTTGATTAACCTTGTCATTGGGATGATCTCAAAGGCCTATGACCAGGAAACAGTCGCAAGCAGGTCCTGTAAAGGTGGCCTGTTCATAAAAGTCAGCACCTCTATTTGTGTATATGTCAGTAGTTCGAGCCTTTTCGTGTCATGACCAATGCAGAATCCAGTAATGGGGTGAGGTTATTTGTGGCAGAAGGTACAGACCCAGAGGTTCCGACTGTCCTAGGCCACTTCTTCTGGTTAAAAATCTGGTTAAAAATCTCCAGGTAAGGGGCATGGGGGTGGCTCAGTCAGTTAAGGGTCTGCCTTCAGTTCAGGTCGTGATCTCAGGGTCCTGGGATCGAGCCCCACGTCAGGCTCCCTGCTCACCAGGGAGTCTGCTTCTCCCTCTCTGTGCTCTCTCTCTTGCTCTCGCTCTCTCTTAAGTAAATAAATAAAATCTTAAAAAAAAAAAGGAAGCTCCAGTTAAATAGCTCTGCACACTTATAACCCTTTCATGGCCTGTTAGTGTCCTTTGATATTATAGGTTATCCCACAATTCTTCTTAATTCTCTGAGTCTTTGTTCCACTACTGTTGATGAAATCAAATTGTTATCTCAGTGTTCTCATTTATTTAATGACCGAGGTGTGGTAACTCTGTAAAAATATTTCCCAGAAAAGATGTTCACTGCCAAATGTTAGAAATACCACCCGGTTTCTCATTTAAATTTTAATTATCATACTACTTGAAATGACTCTTCATCGTAGATGTTTCTTACTTGGTTTTACTGCTGAGGTGTCTCTTGCCAACATTTTCATTTTCTTTACGCTGTAATTGTTTGGTGCTTACAAGTCATTCTGTTTCACCAACATTTGGCTTTATGACCTTTCTTTGCAAATCCTCAAGACCCGCGTGCCTAGATGAGGGCAGTCTCTTGGTTGAAAATGTTATTTTAGGTTTTATCGCATTTGTGGGTTCTGTTTTGTTTTTTTTTCCCCTTTTCTACCATCTTACAAATTCTAGGTATGTGATTTACTCGTTCCTGTGCCTCCTAACACCAAAAAAAATGGTCATGCTTTGATTCTTGAATCATTTTCAGTGTATTGATGCTCGAGGCCAAAGACTGCTCTTGTTATTTCATTATCTTGCTATTTCCAGCTTCATGGAAGTCAGAATAAATCTTTCATTTGCTTTGATATATTTTTTTCTTCTTGTGGTTTTTGCCCATTGAAGCATGAGAAGTGTTAAGGTAAAACAAAATCAGGTGAGATGGTGCCTCTAATCTGCCAGGTGTGTTAGAAAGAACATGAGATTTTGTTCTTGTTTTTTGGTTAGATGAACCTGGGTTCTGGTCTTGACTCTAGTATTTATTAACTTTATGACCTTGGAAAAGAACTTAGGCTCTGAGTCATTTCTTCACCTGAAACAAAGGAAATCCTAATGCTTGCTTCACGTACCTTGAAGAAGGATTTTAAGGAGTACATGAGAAAACACTTAAAGTTATCTTTGCACTGTGCCGGCGGCCATAAGAGAAGTCAGTGGTTGTTGCTTATACTCTTGTGATCTTTTCTGCTTAGAAAAACCTCCATACATGCTTCCCTCCAGTTTCAGAGAAGGTGTCCCTTCCATTTTTTGAAGTTACCCCTCCTTCTGTATTCCTGATTCCATGCCCTCTCACCTTCTCCAGGGGCTTGATGTTGATGAGGAAGTGGAGGATGGTGGCTACCAGGTATTGAGTCCATTCCCAGGCAACGTGCTTCATGCCTGTTACCTCAGACTCTCACAACAGCCCCGCAAGGGAGGAATTATTGTCTCTGATCACATGACAGCCTCCTTGCAGCTCAGTTCATTTTATTTCTGTGCCCCCACCTCACTCTCTTGGGTTTCTGTGAAATAATACGTAATATATACATTGACGTCTGTCCCTGCTTCCGGCACCGAGCCCTCAATCCCTTGGAATTTCCTGGGTGATTGGAATGTCTTTTGTTCTAATGAGGTGACTCTTGGTGGGCTACTGGATGGGGACTGTTCACCAGAAACACCAAGGCATGATCAGAAGCTTGGAACTGTCAACCCTACTCTGCATTCTCTATACAGAGGCTGCGCATTGAGTGAATGATTGATATAACTACGTGCTGAAGCCTCCAGAAAAGTCTCAAAACTAAGAGGTTGGGGAACTTTCAGGTCAGTGGACACTCGGAGAAGCAGGGAGAGTGGCGCACGTGGAAGAAGTGTGGCCCCCCACCCTTCCCAGACCTTGTTCTCTTCGTCTCTTCCATTTGGCCATTTCTGAGTTGTATCCTTTTACTAAAAAACTGGTAATATAGGAAGTGAACTGTTCGCCTGAGTTCTGTGAGGCACTCTAATCAATTCATTAAACCTGAGGGAGGAGTTCACGGGAACCTCTGATCTGTAGCTGGATGGCCAGGGGGCAGTCTTTGAGTCTTAACCTGTGCGATCTGATGCCATCTCTAGATAGATAGTGTCGGATTTGAGTGAAATTGTAGGACGCACAGTTGGCATTGAATTGCTCGATGGGGCAAAGGCCCCACACGTCTGGTGTCAGAAGTGTTGTAAGCGTGGTAATAGCGTGAGACCTAAGGGGAGACACAAAGGAGAAATGAGTTTTTACCACTCAGTTTTCGTCTCTGAGTATTGCTTCTTGGTTACTCTTTTTAAAAAACGTTTTTGTTATTTTTTATTTATTTATTTTTTTTTAAGATTTTTATTTATTTAACAGAGAGAGAGAGCACAAGTAGGCAGAGCGGCAGACAGAGGGAGAGGGAGAAGCAGGCTCTCCGCCGAGCAGGGAGCCCGATGCGGGGCTCGATCCCAGGACCCTGGGATCATGACCTGAGCCGAAGGCAGCCACTTAACCGACCGAGCCACCCAGGCGCCCCAAAAACGTTTTTGTTATTGAAGTGTCATTGACATATAGTGTTATATTAGTTTCAGGTGTACAACATTGTGATTTGACAATTCTATACATTACACAGCACTCACTGCCCTTAGTGTAGTCACCATCTATCACCATACAGTGTTATTACAATATTACTGACTATATTCCCTATGCTGTATTTTCATCCCCGTGACTTTATTTTGTAATTAGAAGTTTATACCTCTTAATCTCCTTCTCCTATTTTGCCCATTTCCACCCTGCCTCCCCCCCCCAACGCAACCACTGGGTATTTACCCAAAGAAAATGTAAACACTAATTCTAAAAGATTTATGCACCCCTGTGTTTATTGCAGCATTATTTACAATAGCCAAGATATGGAAACAGCCTAAGTGTCCATTGATAGAGGAATGGGTAAAGAAGATGTGGTATGTATATACAATAGAATACTCCTCAGCCATTCAAAAAAAGAATGAGATCTTGCCATTTACAACAACATGAGCAGACCTAGAGGGCAATATGCTGAGTAAATCTAGTCAGACAGAGAAAGGTAAATGCCATAGAGTTACACTTCTATGTGGAATCTTTGTACTCGTGGGATTCTTCTCATATATGTGTCTTGGATATGGGTGTTTCCTGGCTGTGACCTTGGCTTTTTATCCTTAGTCAACATGCATTCCCTCAGCGACCTCATCCTTTTGTGGTTTTAGCCACACCTGTATGTTAATGACTCCAAAATCTAAGTCTCTATACCTAAGCTGCAGAATGATAAGTTCAGGTGCTTAGTGCGTATATCCCAGATGCCTAAAACTCAGCCTCTCCCAAAAGGTGCGTCTCCAGTTTCATCCTAAGAATGTCCTTCCTTCTGTATTCTCATAGTAGGTGATACCATCCAGTCACCCAACACAGAAAACTAGTGGTAACCATCAATTCTTGTGGTTCCTTGACCATTGTTACCCCATCGATATAACTTTAAAATTTTTTAAGACTTTATTTATTTATTTGACAGAGAGAGAGGGAGAGAGCACAAGCAGGAAGAGTGGCAGGCAGAGGGAGAAGCAGACTCCCCACTGAGTGGGGAGCCCGACGTGGGGCTCGATCCCAGGAGCCTGGGATCATGGCCTGAGCCGAAGGCAGACCCTTCATCAACTGAGCCACCCAGGCACCCCTCATCTATATAACTTAAAATGAGCTCTCTCAACTTCTGACCATCCACTGGCCAGTTCTGTCTCATTATTCCTCACTGGATTTGATTTCAGGAGCTCTTGATGTTCTCACTGTTAATCTTGCCTCCTTCAAATCCATTATCCACACCAGTAGCAGAATGTTCTAGCTGAAATGCTAGCTGTGTGCACTTGTTCCCTGTTCACTCATCAGTGACCCCTTACTGTACTGATGTGGGCTCCTTAGCATGGCCTGGAAGGCTGTGAATGACCTCTCTCTCCATGCCTCTCCTTCAGCCTCTTGTTGTACCCTTAGCACTGCCCTTTATGCTCTTGTGCTAACAAACTGTTCTCCCAATATGCTGTGCTGTTTCACTCCTCTATGCCTCTGCTGAAGCTGGTGCTTCTACTCACACCCTGGGCTTCTCCCTCTCTTTTTACTTACACTGGTACACAGAATCTGTATTTATGTGTCTCCTGCCAAGAGTTGGTTCCCTGAGGGCAGGGAAGCACATCCTGGGATCTGACGTGGTAGTTTTTGGAACATAGTAGATGCTGAGTAAATATTTGCTGATCTGACCTGAGCTTCTTGCAGACGACCTGGATAGAGATTTTGAGCCTGGACAGGACCACAGATGATGGTTCGTCACCCTCACACCCCAAAGGAGAACAAAGATGCCTTACTTCGTAAAAATCCATGAAAATTGTATTTCAGAATCATTAAAGATGACATGCATAGAATACAAAATATACAAAGCTGTAAATTCTGTCTGATTCCTTGGGTTTTATTGATTTAAGGGAAAAGAAAAGCAACATTGTTTTGATGCTTTATAGAACCTCTGACTTCAAAAGCTGGTGATATGCATCCTCTTAAAATGCCGCCAGTGCATCTTTCCTGCCCAAGTGCCTACCAGCAGGACCTGACATTTAGGAAAGAGGCTATCAGAACCCAAGGAATGGCAGATTCTTTTGGTGATACAAAATCTGAATAGCTTATTCCAACAAGAGGTCAGGAGAAAGACAGAGCGCCCCCAAGGAACTTTGGGTACCATGCACATTGTATTCAACAATAAGTAAGGTTTTCATGATTTTAACTCTTTGCTGAGAACATTTTGAACATGCCTAAAGTAAACAGAAGAGCAGAACAACATTTCCCAAGCCATTATCAACATTCTGCCTTTTCTGAATCATCTGTACACCCAGACCTTTGCCATTCCCCAATTTTTTCTTCTGCGGTAGAGTTGTGGCTTTCATTTTGTATATTCAGAAGTGACAAGGCCAATATACCTATGTGAAAAAGATTTCCATCATGAAATTAATTTTATAAATACCAAATAGTAGATTTTCATTCCTTTAAATTGTAGCAGTATAACTTACTTGTTTTTTTGTCTAGTTTACTTAATAAAACGTGGCCAAAAAAACCCTCAGAGAAATAATCATTGCTCATGTGAATGATATTATATCCACTTCTAAATTGTTTCAGGAAGCACTTTAGTATAGTGGTTTAGGGTAAGAGCCAAGTCCACTCCAACCCGTGGACCAAATCTGGCCCCTGCCTGTGTTTGAAAATAAAGTGTTATTGGAATACGGCCATGCCCTTGCATTTGTGTAATGTCTGTGGCCGCTCTTGGACGACAGTGGCAGGGTGGGCTATCTGCCACAGACTCTAGGACCCACAAAGCCCAAGACGTTTTCTGTTGGTCTCTTTACAGATAAAGTTTGACAACCTCTGGCTTCGCGTAGAAGCTTCCTCTTATCATCTATGTGCCTTAGATGTGTCACTTAATCGCTTTGAGATAATTTAATATTCTGTAAATAGAAATGAAAAGTCTCTAACTTCTGGGGTTGTTGTGAGGAGCACAAGAGTTTAAACACATGGGAATCCTTGGGAGACTCTTTGGCCCGCAATAAGCACTGTCATTGTTACCATTATCCATATTAATGGCAACGTGGTGGTCCTGTTGGAGGCCTACAAACCCGTGGGCTTCGAGATGCGGCTGTGCTGCTTAGGAATTGAGGAAGCAACTTATTCTGGCCAAGCCTGTTTCTGTATCCGCAGAAGGGCGATAATTAGTTCCCACCCTGTGTGACTGTTGGAAGGAATGAAGTCAACAAAGGCTCAGGAACTGGGGCTGTTGTTGTTAGCGTGTTTCTGTAGGTATTCTCTATTCGGACCGAAGTACCGGACACCTGGATCTTTGTAGAGATTTGGCCAACAGGCACTCGAGACCTCCTGGGGTAATATTTTAAATCTTGATTAATTTGCTATAGTCCAGAAGGTCTAGATCCATATTTTGTTATTTCTCCAAGAGTAAGCTCCTCCCTCTTGAATAGACTTCAGATCATGAGACTAATGTATAAACCTGGGTAGTCAGTTTGTACATTTGCTTTTTTTTTTTTTTAAGATTTATTCATTTATTTTAGAGAGAGAGATAGTGCAAGTGGGAGGGACAGAGGGAGAGGGAGAGAGAATCTCCTCAAGCAGACTCCTCACTGAGCGGGGAGCCTGATGTGGGGGCTTGATCCCAAGACCCTGAGATCATGACCTGAGCCAAAACCAAGAGTTGGATGCTTAACTGATGAGCCGCCCAGGTGCCCCTGTACATTTGCTTTTAAAACGAGAACTACTAAAGAGATTGAGTGCTGCACCTCCAGACTGCTCGGGTAGGTACATACCCCTCCGTGGAAGTTTACAAATAGATTCAAAACAAGCTTCAGAACAGAGATTTAGACAATGCTGGCATGGGAAGTGCTAGCTTTGGATTGTTTGAGTCTCTGTTCCAAGCAGAATGGGGGCTTGATTGCCAGTCTTTCTTTGGTTATATATATGTAGTGAATTAGATTATGGTCTAAGCTGCAGAAGTGTGGGCTAGTCCAGGGAGCCCCGGGGTGCAGAATACGGTGGCTCGGGTAGCAATACACATGCACTGTTGTGGAAGGAGCTTGAGATTGTACACTGTGAGGTTGTGTGCTGGTTGATGAGCAGCGTGTGCCCTGAATTTTATAAGTCTCGAATGCTTGATGGAAAAATATATCCAGAAAGTGAAATCAAAGCCAATATTCATAACAGGGAGAAAAAAGAAAGCTGTTAGGAATGTTCCCATTTATCTTCATAAAGTAAACATTTGCCTCTTAAAATGATATTTATTTGGGAGGAAAACAGACTCTGTCAGTATATCCTCGCAATAAAATAAATTTGCTTATGAAACCAGTTGTGGGTGAAATGAGGTGATTGTGGCTTCTCATATGCGTTATACCTGATATTCTACCAGTCTTTAATGACAATAAAATGTATTATACATCCTCCTCCCGCTTGGGTGAGTTGTTTACGTAATTAGGATGTTGGTGGTGGAGAGATAATAATAATTAACTTATATTACGCTTGGACAAAAATCTCCATGTGCTTCTCAGAAATGGATTTTAATGCGTATAAACACAAGAACAAATAGCAAAATGCACTTAATGTCACACTAAATGCCTACCTTTCAGTCAGTTCTTTCTGTGTAGACTTTGGCTCAAATTTCAAGTCTATTTTCTCCCACAATCATTAAATTTCATATGTGCCCTGGATTTTTCTAATCTTACCAATTATAGTTCTTAATAATATCATTAAGGAATAGCATTGATCCAGTATTGTCATCTAGAAACAATGTTGTCGTCTTGGATTATAACTATTCCCTGGAATGTTATTCTATAGTATAAACAAATATTTCATTCAGCAAATAATTACTGAGCATCTACTGTGTGCCAGGCACTGGTCTAGGTTCTGGGAATACAGCAGTAAGTAAAAACAGCCCTCATGGGCTTATCTTCCATTGGAGGAAGTCAGAAATGAAGCTAAATAACTAAATGTAGAGCATGGTAGATGATGATAGGGCTCTGACAAAAAGGAAGCAAGAAGATGGGAGAGGGATAGATGGGAAGAGGAGGAGTCCGTTTTAGATCCAGGTAGTGTGCTAAGACCTAACAGGAGGGAAGAAGCATGCCAGCGGAGGTGTAGGGTGGGTGACCAGGTTTGGCCAGCCCTTACTGGTATTTAGCACCTCAGGTCCTGCATCCTAGGAAACGTCTCAGTCCCTGGTAGACCTGGATGTTGGTGATTTTGCAGGCGAGAGTGCGCCTGGCATAGGTCAGCGAGCAGACAAGTGCGGCTGGAGTAGTGATGTGGAGGCGGGGGGAGGGGGAGTAACAAGCAATGGGATCCAAGGTGAGATTGGGCATCAGAAGCCCCAGGCCCTTGTCAGCATTTTGAGGACTGGCTTCTTTGACCTTGAGTGAAATGCAGTCAGTGGAGGGTTGGCATTGGAGTGACATGGGTTGATGTCTCTTACTGAGGGCCCACGCTGGCTTCTGTTTTGAGAGTCACAGAGGGAGCCAGGGCAGAAGCAGGGAAGCAATTTGGGAAGTCCCCCAGTGACCCAGGCTTGGGAAGATGGCAGCTTGGGCCAAAGCGTAAAGTAGCTGGTGTTACAGGACTGCAGGGTTCTCGTCTCACGCAGTCGAAGAATGAATCTCGCAGACACAAAAGGGTGAAGTGAAGTGAGAGTTTATTAAGTGAAGGTGAGAGCAGAAAGGAAAGAAAAGAGCTCTCTAGAGTGAGAGGGGTCCCGAATGGGTTGCCACGGGGGGCTGTCACTGGCGGTCTTTTATTGAGAACCGACCAGAGAGTCTTTGGCCTTGAGATGGTTGTGCCATCTTGGTCTGAGCAGGGACTATTGATAACACCCTTAGGGACTGACTTTTTCTTTGAGGTCTGGTCATTTTCTGTAGTTACAGCATAGCTGCCAAAAAAAAAAAAAAATACTTCCTAACATCTAGGGCCAGGTGGTCCCATCTGTTCCCTCATCTCTGGTTTTGTGCACCTCAGTATTTCTCCACAGTTGGGATTTCTGTGAGCCTCCTCAGGGGAGTCAGGGGCCTCCTATCTCTCCCTGCCTGCACCTTAGCCCTTTCCTTACTCACTGGGAGAAGCTACCGTCTTGATTCAGGAGCCAAGACAGTGTTGCTGTTGCAGGATTTCTCTGCCTTTAGTGCCCGCGGTTCTTGGTCACGCCGCTTCGAAGAATGAAGAGGTAGACCAGATGAAGAGTGGTAGGCAGCAAAGCAAAGTTTATTGAGCAAGAGTACTAAGCTCCCGGAGAGGGAGGGGACTCCAGAGGGTTGCCATTGGAGTTTCTAAGTTTAGGGTTTTTATGAGCTCTTTTGCGGAACTATCTTAAGCAAACGGGGTGTGCTGAGTCGTGCCAATCAGGGCTTTGGTCATGCATCTGTCTACCTATTAGGTTCATGTCCACGTGAGGATGGTCTTTTTTTTTTTTTTTTTTTTTTTGCTGACATCTGGGGGTTTAGGTCTTAACTGCCTCTTGCTTGTGATGATGACAAATGCTTTGTGGTTCATTGTTTTATTTTAGGACGTTTTACAGAAGTCATTTCTGCAAAGTAGAGTGTTAGTGCAGTCCTCAGCTGCAAAACAGGATGTTAGTACTGTTTGATCTTAGCTGTCCTGGCTCCAGATTTTCTCGTTGGGGACCCTGGCCCTGACTCCCTAACTGTCCAACTCACTGCTAACGTTGGCTCAGGCCAAAGGCAGGGTCGCCACGGCAGTGAGAAGTGGTGGGATTCTGGGTGACTCTTGAGCTTTTGTCCTGAGTTCCGGAAAGGAGAAAAAGGCCATCTACCGAGACTGAGAAAAACAGCTTTCCAAAGGGAAGGATCAGGAGCCAAGATGAAGGTGCCTGTTCGAAATGCAAGTGGGAACGCTACGTAGGCAGCTGGATTTAGAAGCTGGGGGTTCAGAAGAGAGGACTGGCCTGGGTGTTGCCACGGGGACTCAAGATATTCCCCACGCTCTCAGTTCATGATGGGGGTGGCTGTTTCACACCGCAGCTGCTTCCCGCAAACATTTTATTCCAATTCTGTCCTATATTAATGGGTCTAAAAATGCAGTGTGATAATAAATCCATCTCCCCACAACAGGTGTTGATTGGAATTAAGTGAGGTGTAAGTGTGGGCTACCGTATGTTTGTTTTCCCACAAGACTTTAATGAGTTTGTCTATTAGTTTAACATAACAAATTTTTGAATCTCAGGAGATGGTTCATTATGCCATAGTTCTTGGAGAATGCCTAAAGCTACTGTTTGGTTGATTTAAAAGCATTCTTTAACTAATTTTTCAGAGACAATTATTTTAAATTGTTCTGAATTAGGGAAATGTAGATGGGAAAATATGCAGTTGGGTTGTATTAAGTCTAGTTTCTACTGTGAGATCTACGAGGGAAATTAGCTGTTCTCCTCCCTCAGTCTCCTAAATAAGCTCGGGCTGAGTTGCTGTGGTGCAAAGCAAGGCAGTTTTCAGTAGAGGAGAATTAAGGCCCAATGCTTCACGTTACCAGGCTAAATATTTCAGGAGAAGAAAAGGTTGCCTTGTTGACCTTGTCTGAGTGGAAAAGCCAGGGTCACCCATGTTTTGGTTTCCGCCTGTATGAGTAATCAGAGACGAAGTAGTTCTCCACCTTGGCTGCACGTTGCCATCATCTGGGGAGCTTGAGAAATAGCTGGGTCTGCTCCCGATGACTGTGGTATAACTGGTCTGGGGTGTGACCTGAGTGGCAGGAGATTTTCAATCTCCTGAGGTAATTATGATGTGCCGCCAAATCTGAGAATCTCTGGTACAGAACAGGTTCTCATCCTGTGTTTTACTAGTCCATCAACATTGAAGTTTTTTTTTTTCTTAAGATTTTATTTATTTGAGAGCGAGCAAGCCAGAGAGCGCACGCATGCGCGGGGGAGGGGCAGGCGGGGAGGGAGACAGAGAGAATCTCAAGCAGAACCCTTGCTGAGCCCTGAGCCCAATGCAGAGGCTCAATCCCAGGACCCTGAGATCACGACCTGAGCCGAAACCAAGAGTCCGACACTTAACCGACTGAGCCACCCAGGCGCCGCAACAGTGAAGATTTTTTTTTTTTTTTTAAAGATTTTATTTATTTATTTGACAGAGAGAGATAGCGACAGCAGGAACACAAGCAGGGGGAGTGGGAGAGGGAGAAGCAGGCTTCCCGCGGAGCAGGGAGCCCGATGCGGGGCTCGATCCCAGGGCCCTGGGACCATGACCTGAGCCGAAGGCAGACGCTTGACGACTGAGCCACCCAGGCGCCCCAACAGTGAAGATTTTTATAGTCACCAAATCACGTTGTTAGATGGAAAAAGCAGCCCAGGAAGTGTAATAAGAGTCTTCTGCGTTTGCATGGGTTCTGCTTAATTAGAAGACTTCTGTGGGTGTATTTAAAACTTTAAAATAAAGTAGGCATGGTTGTCCATGCATGTTTTCATGTTTTATCCTTTCCTCTGGAAATAACATGGGAGATGCATTTCCTGTGATTATATGTTCCGAGTGGCCTACAGCAGATTTGTGAGACTGAATTAGATGGCTATATAATTAACCACTTGCCCTCTTTCTGCACACCATAGGTCTTATCTATTTAGACGAAAAAAATATTTCAAGCACGACTTTAAAAGCACCTTGTAATTTTCCCACATTTCCTCCAGAATACTAAGTACTGGTAATTTTACTAAGCTTGGTTATTATGACAGCTTATTTTCCCCCCTTTACAATATAAAAAAGTGTGTAGTGCTCCAAATAGCTTCTTTTTTCTAAGACAGATGGGATGCTTGGAAGTGAAATCTTGAAGCATGGTTATTAGTGTGAGTTACTGGTAAATTCAGCAACAAATTATTGGTTCACTTTTGGGTTACTGCTATTGGCAGAGTGATGATAAGGTGTTACTTGTCTTGTTGGTTTACACATATTCTTCCATACAGAAAATGTTTGGGAATAGGCGTTCACTTGGATATTATGGGGTCTCCCATAGTTTTGTGAGGCGAAGCTAGTGTTTATTGCCTCAGTGTCTGCTCTCGCTAGGAGTGTCACTGAAGGGGAGCCTAGCAGGAAAGCCCTTGGCCAGTGAACTCTTTGAGCAGAGGTAGAAAGGGCTTTCCGATCCTGCATTCCAGCCTGTTGGATTTCCCCACACAAGCTAGAGACCGTACTTGGGAATCTACAGAGAATGTCTATATCGCCCTTCTATGGGATGAACCCCCAGAAGCGGTCATACAATAAAAGTTTATTTCCTGCTCACATCCCTAGCCAGCACATTTTGGATGGGGATGATCCAGCTCTACGTGGTCGTTCAGGAATCCAGGCTCCTTCTGTCTGGTGGATCCGCCTTTCTCTAGATCTGTAGAGTCTCCATTAAGCTAGCAGAGTCGGCAAGAACAGTGAGGCCCCTAAGTGGGAGAGTTTCAGTTGATCAGGCTTGGAACTAGCACATTCACTTTCATTGCAGTGGCCAGAGTTAATCACACAGCCATGGCCAACTACAAAGAGGGCTGAAAAACTTAGCCCTCCGGAAGGAAGAGGAGAACGGGAATCCCAGGAGCCAAAGCAGCCTCCGCCATAGCCTCGAACAGGAGAGTTTTGGGAGTACAAATATAGTCTACCTCTAGAGGCAGTTGAGATGTAGAGCCAAGAGCAGCAGACTTCCCAGCGGGGAATCTGGGTTCCAGTCCCAGCTCTGCACCCATGCATGGTTAGGGCCTCATTCCTTGTTTCTTCCCCTATGAAGGCGAGGGTCAGAGGATGACCCAACAGTTGGGAAATTACTTGGGAGTTATCTTTCTGTTGTATTCTACAGTCCCTTGCACAGGGCTAGGCATAGCCTCTAATGGCCTTTCTGTGACTCGTTTTTCCGAACAGAAGTTTTCCATTTCATTGACGAGAGTAGCACAATAGCTCCGTAGGATGTACAGCCTTTACAAGGAGTTATGTTCAGAATTCGGGGGCCCTAACTGCACTACTGATGGAGTTTTGATACAAACGCCAGTTTGAGTGTTACCTTCTTATTGAGAATAGTCTTAAAAAGAGTCCTCACAATTCCTCCCTTTTCTTCTAAAAACAATCCGCAGTTCCTTCCACTGCCAGTGGGGCCCCGACCTGCCCTGGGTGAAGTTTGACTGTTAGCTTTGGTTCTGTTGCCATTTTTATGTCTTAGTATTATTGCTACAATTTTGCACTATTGCTTACCAGTATGGAAGACTGGGGTTGTGACTTCATGGCCCATAAATAGGTAATCTGTGGCCTATCGAAAAAGTGGTTACCTATTAAATATGTGAGTAAGAGTGTGGGAGAAGCCAAGGAGACCCTCCACAGTAACTGGACTAGAAAGTACTCGGCTTAGCTGGTTGGGTGATTGTGGAAAAATGCTTACCTTTTCAGGGGACCTCAGTGTGTTAATTAATAAAATAAAAAGATAGTCTTCTCTGAAGCTCTTAAGCCTTCCAGCTATAGGCTCTATTATATATATCGGTTGACAGGCAAGATAGGGAAACAGTTTTTTAATGCTGGAATGGAAAACTTAGGATATATTTGGGGTCCGTTCACATCAGTGATAGATACTATTTCTAGTCACTTCACACTATTTCTAGTTTATTGTTAAAAGGACTGAGTTTTTCTTTGAAGGTACATCGAGGTATACCATGTTAGTGGTAGGTTTGCCCCCACCTGGCAAACGGACACTTCCAGTGTCTGGAGACATTTTTGGTTGTCACAGCTGAGTGGGGTGTTACTGGCGTCTGGTGGGTGGAGGCCAGGGAGGCTGCCCCCCTCCCCACAGTGCACAGGATGCCCCCACCCCACCCCCTAGCAAAGAGTTCTTGCCTCCAAATGTCAATACTGCTGAGTCTAAGGAACTTGGAATTTGAGGCAGGAGGTGGAGACTCTAATTCTCTAGCTTTGTGCCTTTGGGATGAGGGGATGCATGTTCAGGAGGAAGTGGATATTTTTTTGAACCGTGTGTAACTTAGAATTTGGCATACATAGATGAGGGGAGGGAGAAGTACAGGGAACAGTGAGAAGGTGTCCCTCAAAATCATGTACTTGGATTTGGTAACATTTATTTATTTATTTTAAAGATTTATTTATTTGAGAGAGAGAGCGAGAGCACCCGTGTGAGCAGGGGGGAGGGGCAGAGGGAGAGAATCTCCAGGACCCTGAGATTGTGAAATGAGCCAAAATCAAGAGTCGCCCGCTTAACCGACTGAGCCATCCAGGCGCCCTTGGATTTGGTAACATTTAATTCCCAAAGTGGTAATGGACTTGTAGGAAGTTCTCGCTGGTGAAATTGCAGATTCCTGGATCCTTCAGAGAGAACTTCCAGATGCAAAAATACCCATGTGCTTCTAGCAATTCTTTATAATATCATTTTGATGAGGAGTAGCAGTTAGCATGCCGAATGCCATTGTGTTTTTTCCAAAAAAAAAATGCTTTAAAAAATACCTTTCTTGATTTGTTTTGGATGAACTGCGTACCTGAGCCGTGTGTCCAATAATTTTCTATTCTCTTAAAATTCTGCGACCATCTGGTGATTCCTAACTCCTGATAACTGAAATCTGTTTAGTAATTTCATGTAGGGAACTGCAAGAGGGGAGAAGATACAGAGCAATCCCAGTATTGCAGTTGGGTAAGTGGTAGGACCAAGTGACTACGATCAAGTTACGTGACAGTGTCATGAACAGGAAAAGTTACTTTGCAAGTTCACCTGATGAATGTTTTGCTCTTCAATTTCAGATATACCTTTAGAGGTACAGATATGTACACCTATGTATGTGTATATATAGATTCTTATGTATGCATGTATAAATCCATGTATATATATAAAGAATAATGTCTAACAGTCAAAAATTCAGCAACATGTTTTTATTTTATTCATTTATGCATCCTTGTTTCTTTTGTAACTCTATGAGGGGGCCACAAGGTATGAATTTGGTAGCCAAGGCAGAAATTCATACTGTTGAAATCTCAATAGAGTGTATAGTAAGTAGTACTGTGCCAATGTCAATTTCTAAGTTTTGACAATACGGTATGGTTATGAAAGATTAAGTTCGCATTCAGAGAAGCTGGGTGAAGGGTACATGGTAGCTGTCTATTATTTTTTGCAGTTTCTTGTGAGTCTAAAATAAAATGTTAAAATCAAAACAACTAGGATGGTCTTCCTGCTTCCAACAGTAAAAACATATAAACAGTTTTCCTAAAAAGAGAGCACACCTTGCTTTTTTGTTGGAAAATGTAATAATACTTCCACGTGTACCGTGTGATTCCTAACACTAAGTTATAAACCCTATTATGTTGCATCTGTTAATTAGTGAGACTGTTTTACGGAAATAGTAATTTCTTTTATGTAAACTTTATCACCATATAACATGCACTCAGAAATCCCAATTCTACAGCTAGTGAATTTTCACAAATTGAACACACTCATGTAATGAGCACCCAGATCAGGACTGGATTATGACCAACACCCAGGGCCACCACCATCACCACCCCCTCACTGTTGCCCCTTCCAATCCCTAACTGGGCCCCACCCTTGCCAAGGTTAACTATATCCTACCTTCTGGTACCATAGATTAGCTTTAACTGTTTCTAACTTTGGCCTAGTGAAATTTCAAGTATCTCACATTTTCTGCCAAGAGAGAGACATGGGTCGAGCACCTATTATCAGGCGGGTTGTGTGCTGCACCAGTCGAGAGGTTTCCATTCTAACACCATGTGCAAAGAGCTGCCCTTGATCTCTTCTCTGCCGGTCACCTGTGCCAGCTGAGCTAAAGTAGGGTTGGGTACCCCAGGTTCTCCTTAATTTTGGAACTTAAGTTTGTAGCTTCTGTATGTCATTTTAGGATAAGAGTAGGAGCTTTTATTCAGATGAAAGTGAGAGGTTTTCGCATGGTGGCCAGAAGTTAGTACTGCATCTTTTGTCATTAATGAGTTACTTAGACAAGTGCAAGTCAGATTTTGTGAGCATCAGACTCTCCTGGGGATCTCCTTAAAATGCAGATTCTCATGCTGTAGGTCTTTGGTTGAGTTGTGGATTCTGCATTTCTACCAAGCTCCTCCCCCTGATACTGATGCAGTGGGTACAAGGACCACACTGATGTAGACATTCCCTTCCCTCCTTCCTTCTATTCTTTCCTTCCTTCCTTCCTTCCTTCCTACCTTCCTTCCTTCCATGTGATTATAGTTGACACACAATATTACATTAGTTTCAGGTGTACAACCTCGAGATTCAACAAGCTTATACCTTATGCTATGCTCACCACAAGTGTAGCTCCCATCTGTCACCACACAATGCTATTATAGTACAATAATGTAGACATTATCTTATAACCATGGGCAGCACTATGTGGTAGTTGACAATGGGGACTTGGGCCAGATTGTCCAGTTTCAAATCCTTGTTCTGCCATATACCTGTGGACATCAAATAAGTTTCCTAATAGTTTTCTGCCTCAGTTTATGCATCTGTCGGGGGGGGGGGCGGGAAATCATAGCAGGTTTTTTGTTTATTTGTTTTGTTTTCTTTTGTTTTTAGAGAGAGAGAGAGAGTCAGGTGGGGAAGGGCAGAGGGAGAGAGAGAATCCCAAGCAGGTACCACGCCCAGCGTGGAGTCCGACAGGGGGCTCAGTCTCACAACCGTGTGATCATGACCTGAGCTGAAATTAAGAGTTGGATGCTTAACTGACTGAGCCACCAGGTGCCCCCATAGCAGGGTTTTGTGAGGATTGAATGATACCATACATGGGAAGTGCTTCAAGCAGTGCCCGGCACATAGTTAGTACTCAATAAAGGTCATTTTCATCATTCAATGACTGGGCAGTTGGGAATATCCTCTGTTAATCACTAACACTGAACTTGTAACCATTTGGCTTCCTAGGTAGGTCCGTATTTATTTCTTGGAGAAGTGTTGAGGACAGAGTTCAGTCTTGGCATTTGGATTGGGATGGGCATCCTGAAGGCACGGACAGTGCTGCAGAACCTGGAGTCAGATCAATGACAGGGCAGTGATTGGAATCTTGTAAGCAGTGAGAGTATAGGCTCTTGATACCCGAGCAACACCCTGATGAAATAAATGATTGGGGTGGTTGGGTTTAGGATGACTTGTCAAAGCTGCAGTTTGCAGGACATTTGATTCATCTTCTTTTTAGATATCTGAGGTCAATGTTTGAAGGTTGAACCTTGACCTATTTGAAATCTGTAACAATTCTTAGCTGGTAACCAGTAGCTAACTTGTAGAGGAATAAGTCAAGGTGGAGAATAAACATCCTGCTCAAGATATTTTTTTTTTTTAAAGATTTTATTTATTTATTTGACAGAGAGAGACACAGCGAGAGAGAGAACACAAGCAGGGGGAGTGGGAGAGGGAGAAGCAGGCTTCCCACAGAGCAGGGAGCCCGATGCGGGGCTCAATCCCAGGACCCTGGGATCATGACCTGAGCCAAAGGCAGACGCTCAACGACTGAGCCACCCAGGCGCCCTCACGCTCAAGATATTTTTAAAAGAAAACACAATTCTTGCATGAAACCACAACCTAACAGAATAAAAATGCCTGTCATTTTAGTTACCAGTGCTACTGACATACCCACTTAGTCTTTAAATAAAATCCAGCTCATGGTCCCTGCCAATTGTGGTCTTCTTCTAGATAAAGATGACTTTATGGAATAGTAGGTATATTTTGTTTGTTTTTGGTTTACAAAATGAACTTGGGTCAAAAGCATTCAGAAAATGCCTAGGAACATGACATTTTGAAAGTATTAGGTAAATGCCTGAAATTTTTAAAGAAGAAGGTTGCTGTCCATTTTACTCAATTTGTTTGTAATTTTACTTTCTGCCAAAGTACAGTATGACATATTTTTTGCACTTAGGGTAATTTGGCTTTCAAATCAAACACATTCAGAGACACCACAAATTTTTCAAGCATAAAAGGTGATATAGATTTGTTTTCCAAATACAGATTGTATCATGAATTAGAAAAATTGAAACGGATATAAATAATGGTTTGTGTCGGGGTGCCGGGGTGGCTCAGTCGTTAAGTGTCTGCCTTCAGCTCAGGTCATGATCCCAGGGTCCTGGGATCGAGCCCCACATTTGGGTTCCCTGCTCAGCGGGGAGCCTGCTTCTCCCTCTCCCACTCCCCCTGCTTGTGTTCCCTCTCTCGCTGTCCCTCTCTCTCTGTCAAAATAAATAAAATCTTTAAAAAAAAATAATGGTTTGTGTCGATGCAGGGTTTTTTTTTTTTTTTTTTAAAGATTTTATTTATTCATTTGAGACACAGAGATACAGAGAGAGAGCATGAGCAGTGGGAGAGGCAGAGGGAGAAGCAGACTCCTGGCTGAGCCAGGAGCCCGATGTGGGGCTCGATCCCAGGACCCCGGGACCACGACCCGAGCCGAAGGCAGACGCTTAACCATCTGAGCCACCCAGGCGCCCCGATGCAGGGTTTAATCATATGATATGCTAAGATGATAGCATGCTCTTAGCTTATAGAAGCTTCTGGTTCCTTACAGTGCCAATCTCATTCGGGGTGGGGGGGAGGTATTTTAGTAGGAGCATACTAGAGTATATAGTGCCAGAGATTAAGGATAGTCTTCATGTTTTGCTCTTGCCGTGTCTATGCCCTGCTGAGAGGATGAAAATCTATTGGCTTTTTTCTGCTTTGTGTACAGGGAATTCGTTGGGGAAACTTTTCTTTTTGTACTACATTGGCATTTCTGGGTATCAAAAATGCCTGTGATTTATTTTGCCTCTTTAACTGAAATATTTTTTTACTGGGTTGTCCCCTGCACTTTGTTTCTCTCCACAGAGGTGAAAATATTTCCATGCTGACACGCTGTTTCTGTAAAATTGCCTCTTTACCCATTATGGGAGATTATGACATCACAACATTTCATCCATATATTAATTCATGTAGTTATTTATTGGTCGATTCACCAATTCAGTAAGTCATGAGTCTTTCACGTGCGGAAGGGGGGAACCTACTAAGAGAACGGAATGTGGGGTCAACATATTCCCATGGGTTTGGAGACCCCTCAATGGCCATTAGGATATATATATATCCTAATATATATATATTAGGATATATATATATGAATATATATATATTTAAGATTGAAAAAAATAAGCTTGGTATCTGCTCTTTCCAGTTAAAAATTAAAAGAGAACTAAAATCAGGCACAGATCCAATTTTTGTGGAGCCAGAAGCTGTTATATTATGAAAAGCCCTCTTTGGGAAGAATAATCCAAAATTATGAATACAAATTGGCAGAACCGCGCCCAGAGCCTCTGAAGGAGCCGCGCAATTAGGGCCTTTAAATGGAGATGTCATTAGCCTCTCAGTCGATCCGCTTTGGAATGAAAACGGGCCACTCTACTCTGAACAAGTGCATGTTCATTCTTAAACTTCTGTAAAAAAGAGATAGCACCGAGAGAACAATAAAGCAAAGAAACGACATGATTGAGTTTTATAGCTTATGTCAGCAGCCAAGGAACCCACTGAGTGCAGCCTTCATTTGTTGCATATATTCCTTCTGTAGGATTTGTTTCTGGAGGGGTGTTAGGAGCAGGAAGCCAGCAGGGGGCCAGGCTGTGGCACTTCTGCCTTCAGTGTCTCTGCTCGTTCCCCTGGGATACAAAGATGGCCCCTACTTTTCAGCTGCGAGTTCTGGAGAGGAGACACACACATAAATAACCATTGCCCAAGATAGGGTGCATTTTCTTTTCAGAAGGCAGCAGGGAGACATGGTGTTACAGGAACCCAGAAGAGCTAAGATTACTTCCAGCTGAGGAAATACAAGCTCTCACAGGAAAGGTAACATTTCAGCACGACTTTGATTGACAGGTGACATTTGAAGGTGTGGGGATGCAGCAAAACAGGATTTCAACAGGATTCCAGAGGACTTGATACAAGTCTCAGAGGAGGGAAAGGCACAAGGCCGGCTCCTTGAGACAGAAGCGCAGGGAACATTGAGGTTTTGATTTGGATTTCCCTGATGCCGAGCGATGTTGAGCACTTTTTCATGTGTCTGTTGGCCATTTGGATGTCTTCTTTGGAAAAATGTCTGTTCATGTTTTCTGCCCATTTCTTGATTGGATCATTTGTTCTTTGGGTGTTGAGTTTAAGAAGTTCTTTATAGATTTTGGATACTAGCCCTTTATCTGATATGTCATTTGCAAATATCTTCTCCCATTCTGTCAGTTGTCTTTTGGTTTTGTTGACTGTTTCTTTTGCTGTGCAAAAGCTTTTTATCTTGATGAAGTCCCAATAGTTCATTTTTGCCCTTGCTTCCCTTGCCTTTGGTGATATTTCTAGGAAGAAGTTGCTGCGGCTGAGGTCGAAGAGGTTGCTGCCTGTGTTCTCCTTTAGGATTTTGATGGACTCCTGTCTCACATTTAGGTCTTTCAACCATTTTGAGTCTATTTTTGTGTGTGGTGTAAGGAAATGGTCCAGTTTCATTCTTCTGCATGTGGCTGTCCAATTTTCCCAACACCATTTGTTGAAGAGACTCTTTTTTCCATTGGACATTCTTTCCTGCTTTGTCGAAAATGAGTTGACCATAGAGTTGAGGGTCCATTTCTGGGCTCTCTATTCTGTTCCATTGATCTATGTGTCTGTTTTTGTGCCAGTACCATACTGTCTTGATGATGACAGCTTTGTAGTAGAGCTGGAAGTCTGGAATTGTGATGCCGCCAGCTTTGCTTTTCTTTTTCAACATTCCTCTGGCTATGCGGGGTCTTTTCTGGTTCCATACAAATTTTAGGATTATTTGTTCCATTTCTTTGAAGAAAGTGGATGGTATTTTGATGGGGATTGCATTGAATGTGTAGATTGCTCTAGGTAGGATTGACATCTTCACAATATTTGTTCTTCCAATCCATGAGCATGGAACGTTTTTCCATTTCTTTGTGTCTTCCTCAATTTCTTTCATGAGTATTTTATAGTTTTCTGAGTACAGATCCTTTGCCTCTTTGGTTAGATTTATTCCTAGGTATCTTATGGTTTTGGGTGCAATTGTAAATGGGATCGACTCCTTAATTTCTCTTTCTTCTGACTTGTTGTTGGTGTATAGGAATGCCACTGACTTCTGTGCATTGATTTTATATCCTGCCACTTGACTGAATTCCTGTATGAGTTCTAGCAGTTTTGGGGTGGAGTCTTTGGGATTTTCCACATAAAGTATCATATCATCTGCAAAGAGTGAGAGTTTGACTTCTTCTTTGCCAATTTGGATGCCTTTGATTTCTTTTTGTTGTCTGATTGCTGTGGCTAGGACTTCCAATACTATGTTGAATAGCAGTGGTGATAGTGGACATCCCTGCCGCGTTCCTGACCTTAGGGGGAAAGCTCTCAGTTTTTCCCCATTGAGAATGATATTCGCTGTAGGTTTTTCATAGATGGCTTTTATGATATTGAGGTATGTACCCTCTAT
>NW_022589763.1:9612942-9621498 GCF_004348235.1 Phoca vitulina
GGGGGGTTGTGGGTTGGCCCGAGTAATCTATTTTTTTTTACTTTTTTATTGTTATGTTAATCACCATACATTACATCATTAGTTTTTGATGTAGTGTTCCATGATCCATTGTTTGTGCATAACACCCAGTGCTCCATGCAGAACGTGCCCTCCTCAATACCCATCACCAGGCTAACCCATCCTCCCACCCCGCTCCCCTCTAGAACCCTCAGTTTGTTTTTCAGAGTCCATAGTCTCTCATGGTTTGTCTCCAAGTAAACTCTTGGGAGGATTTTTAATTGCATGTTGTAGAAGCTTGTTATGTGTGCCTGCCAGCAAATCCGTCCTGTTTTTTTTCTTGAAGCAATAGGACCTTCTTTTTTTTTTTTTTTAAAGATTTTATTTTATTTTATTTTGACAGAGAGAGACCCAGCGAGAGAGGGAGCACAAGCAGGGGGAGTGGGAGAGGGAGAAGCAGGCTTCCCGTGGAGCAGGGAGCCCGATGCGGGGCTCGATCCCAGGACCCTGGGACTGTGACCTGAGCCGAAGGCAGACGCTTAACGACTGAGCCACCCAGGCGCCCCGAAGCAGTAGGACCTTCTTGCCTGGTGTTTTTATTCTAGCAGATGATTTAAGGTCAAACAGCCAACTCAAGGTCAAGTATCTGAATAACTAACAGGAGTTGCTCTAAGGTCATCTATGGAGGTCTGCATTTGTACTGTAAGATGTCTGGGCTGGAAAGTACTAATTGGACGGAACAGAATGGCTCCGTCTCTCCATTCCACCAACTAAATATTCAGTGAGCAATCATTCTATCGGGTACTCCGTGAAATGGCATCTCAGAACATTTTATGGTACAACGCCAGGAAATTGGATTTCACTCCTTTGGAATTTATGCTACAGTATTTTTATTTGAACAGCTCTTTATTATTTAGACTTAATTCTGGGAAAAATAAAAATGCAGGACTAAATATTGGCAGGGCAGTAGTGACACTACACTGTCTGGAATGTTCTGTGAAGTGTCCTCAGGTCTTTCCCAAGTGTGTCTGTGCAAAAGCCACTTTTCTTTCCCTATCATATCTTTTCCCCTCAGTTCCTTAGGTGCTACATAAATGCAGTGAGTGGGCAATACATTTTATCAAAGATGAGCTGGGTCATGGTTCCCATCGGAGGCTGCTGATTCCTGCTCATTCTGGTTCAAGCGAATCCCGATGTCGTCTCCCTTCTTCCAAATCCCACTCACTGTAAGAGCCCAGGCCCACTGTTCAGAAGCATCATGGGACCTAGAGCTGGACAAAAAGGTCTGGAGCCTAGAGGATCCCTGGTTCACTACATATAGGGTGAGGCCCTGGTATTTTTCTTTTTTTTTTAATATTTCCGGGGTGATTTGATGACCAGCCGGGGTCGGTAACAACTAGTTTGGCTTTATCAAAGTGTACTGAGGCCTCAGCCTCACCAGGAACTTGCAAGAGATGCAAATTTTCGGTCTCCACCCCATACCCACTGGATCAGAAACTCTGGGAGTGGGGACCAGCATTCTGAATATTAATAAGCCCCAGGAGATTCAAGTCTGAGAACCGCTGGTTGATCTCTAAGGGGCCTTTTCTCTAGCCCTAAAGGAGTCTTCAGGTTTTAAATATTCCACAGACGTGTGTGATGTCACTGTGGTCTGGGAGGCACTTAGCAAAGAAAACCAAGACCCAGGAAGTTACATGGCTTGACCAGGTTTGTAGTCACGTAGTGACCCAACCACGGACTAGAAGCTCTGACTCCTGATCCTCAGAACTCGTGCTTATTCTGCGCCGCCAGGAGAGCTTTTCCATTTGTAAAATCTGTAAACATTTACCAGACTCTTAATCGCCCCTTTGAGCACCGACCAAATTCTGCCTTGCCCTACTAAGTAACTTTTCAGTGAGGCAGGGTGTGGCCTCCAGGTGCAAGGCATGCTGTGGACGTTTGTCCCGCACCACCCTGGCAACCTTTCGGGCAAAGCAGCTGCCCCAGCTACCCCTACTTCCGCCACCCCTGGTCCATCCTCACTAAGCATGGGGTGCCTTAGCACATGGCTTTCTTCTTCTAGATGAGACACAGAAAACTCACTTCATGTTAATAGAATGAATTGAATATACTCACCTGCCAGTCTGCTTTTTTTTTTTTTTTTAAGATTTTATTTATTTGAGAGAGAGAGAGAGTGAGAGTGATAGAGCACAAGCTGGGATGGGGGCAGAGGGAGAAGCAGAATCCCCACTGAGCAGGGAGCCTGATGGGGGGCTTGATCCCAGGACCTCTGCAGACTGAGCCACCCAGGCGCCCCTGTCTGCTTTTCTATAGTAACTTTTTCTTTAATATTTTATTGTTGAGTGCCTTATTTGTATTTAAAGGTTTTTAAGGTGTCATGATACCATCTGTTTCGACTTAGAAGTTTCTTGAGGTAAAATTCCCCTGACACAATCACCATGGCTAGGTAGGTACTATATTCTGATTGGTTGTCCTGGGTCCTGTGTCCATCCCTAAACCCCTCACGATGGCCAGGTAAGTAGGGTATTCTGACTGGCTGACCTGGGTACCAATCACCATGGCCAGGTAGGTAGTGTATTCTGACTGGCTGTCCTGGGTCATGTGTCCATCGCTGAACGAATTACCATAGCCAGGTAGGTAGTGTATTCTGATTGACTGTCCTGGACACCAATCACCATGGCCAGGTAGGTAGCATATTCTGATTGGCTATCCTGGGTCATGTGTCCATCCCTGAACCAATCACCATGGCCAGGTAGGTTCTGGTTTCCAATTGACTGTCCTGGATACCAACCACCATGCCTAGGTAGGTAGCATATTCGGATTGGCTGTCCCAGGTCATGTGTCTATCCCTGAACCAATCACCATGGCCAGGCGGGCTCTGTTTTCTGACTGACTGTTCTGGGCACCACTCACCATGACCACGTAGGTAGCGTATTCTGATTGGCTATCCTGTTCATGTGTCCATGCCTGAACCAATCACTATGGCGAGGTAGGTAGCGTACTCTGATTGGCTGTCCTGGGTTATGTGCCCATCCCTGAACCAATCACAATGGCCAGGGAAGCAGTGTATTTTGCCTGGATGTCCTGGGTCATGTGTCCATCCCTGAACCAATCACCATGGCCAGGTAGGTACTGTATTCTGATTGGCTGTATGGGGTACCAGTCACCACAGCCAGGTAGGTAGAGTTTTCTGATTGGCTATCCTGGGTCATGTGTCCATCCCTGAACCAATCAACATGGCCAGGTAGGTTCTGTTTTCCAATTGACTGTCCTGGGTACCAACCACCATGGCTAGGTAGGTAGCATATTCTGATTGGCTGTCCCGGGTCATGTGTCCCTCCCTGAACCAATCACCATGGCCAGGTGGGTTCTGTTTTCTGGTTGACTGTCCTGGGCACCAATCACTATGGCCAGGTAGGTAGCGTATTCTGATTGGCTGTTCTGGGTCATGTGTCCATACCTGAACCAATCAGACTGGCCAGCTAGGTACTGTATTTTAATTGGCTGTACTGGGTACGAATCACCACGGCCAGGTATGTAGTGTATTCTGATTGGCTGTCCTGGGTCATGTGTCCATCCCTGAACCAATCACCATGGCCAGGTGGGTTCTGTTTTCTGGTTGACTGTCCTGAGCACCAATCACTATGGCCAGGTAGGTAGCATATTCTGATTGGCTGTTCTGGGTCATGTGTCCATACCTGAACCAATCAGACTGGCCAGCTAGGTACTGTATTTTAATTGGCTGTACTGGGTACGAATCACCATGGCCAGGTATGTAGTGTATTCTGATTGGCAGTCCTGGGTCATGTGTCCATCCCTGAACCAATCACCATGGCCAGGTGGGTTCTGTTTCCTGATTGACTCTCCTGGGCACCATCACCATGGCTAGGTAGATAGCATATTCTGATTGGCTGTCACAGGTCATGTGTCCATCCCTGAACCAATGACCTATCCAGGTGGGTTCTGTTCTCAAATGACTCTCCTTAGCACCAATCACCATGGCCAAGGACGTAGTATATTCTGCCTGGCTGTCCTGGGTCATGTGTCCATCCCTGAACCAATCACCATAATCAGGTAGGTAGTGTATTCTGATTCGCTGTACTGGGTACCAGTCACCATGGCCAGGTAGGTAGTGTATTTGATTGGCTATCGTGGGTCCTGTGTCCATCCTGAACCAATCACCATGGCCACGTACGTTTTGTTTTCCGATTGACTGTCCTGGGTACCAACCACCATGGCTAGGTAAGTAGCATGTTCGGATTGGCTGTCCCGGGTCATGTGTCCCTCCCTGAACCAATCACCATGGCCAGGTGGGTTCTGTTTTCTGATTGACTGTCCTGGGCACCAATCACCATGGCCAGGTAGGTAGCGTACTCTGATTGGCTGTTCTGGGTCATGTGTCCATACCTAAACCAATCAGAATGGCCAGGTAGGTACTGTATTCTGATTGGCTGTACTGGGTACGAATCACCATGGCCAGGTACGTAGTGATTTCTGATTGGCTGTCCTGGGTCATGTGTCCATCCCTGAACCAATCACCATGGCCAGGTGGGTTCTGTTTTCTGATTGACTCTCCTGGGCACCATCACCATGGCTAGGTAGATAGCATATTTTGATTGGCTATCCCAGGTCATGTGAACCATCTCTGAACCAATCACCATGGCCAGGGGGGCTCTGTTTTCTGATGACTGCTCTGCGCACCAATTACCATGGCCAGGTATGTACCGTATTCTGATTGGCTATCATGGGTCATGTGTCCATCCCTGAACCAATCACCATGGCCAAGAATGTAGTGTGTTCTGCTTGGCTGTCCTGGGTCATGTGTCCATCCCTGAACCAATCACCATAGCCAGGTAGGTAGTATATTCTGATTGGCTGTGCTGGTCATGTGTCCATCCCTGCACCAATCACCATGGCCAGGTAGGTTCTGTTTTCTGATGGACTGCCCTGGGTACCACCATGGCTAGGTAGGTAGCATATTCAGATTGGCTGTCGGGGATCATGTGTCCATCCGTGAACCAATCACCATGGCCAGGTGTGTTCTGCTTTCTGATTGACTGTCCTCGGCACCAATCACCATGGCCAGGTAGGTAGCGTATTCTGATTGGCTGTCCTGGGTCATGTGCCCATCCATGAACCAATCACCATATCAGGTAGGTAGCGTATTCTGATTGGCTGTCCTGGGTCATGTGTCCATCCCTGAACCAATCACCATGGCCAGGTGGGTTCTGTTTTCTGATTGACTGTCCCGGGCACCATCACCTTGGCTAGGTAGGTAGCATATTCAGATTGGCTGTCCCGGGTCATGTGTCCATCCGTGAACCAATCACCATGGCCAGGTGTGTTCTGTTTTCTGATTGACTGTCCTGGGCACCAATCACTATAGCCAGGTAGGGAGCATATACTAATTGGCAGTCCTGGGTCATGTGCCCATCCCTGAACCAATCACTATTGACAGGTAGGTAGCATATTCTGATTGGCTATCCTGGGTCATGTGTCCATCCCTGAACCAATCACCATGGCCAGGTAGGTTCTGTTTTCCAATTGACTGTCCTGGGTACCAACCACCATGACTAGGTAGGTAGCATATTCGGATTGGCTGTCCTGGGTCATGTGTCCATCCTTGAACCAATCACCATGGCCAGGTGGGTTCTGTTTTCTGATTGACTGTCCTGGGCTCCAAACACCACGGCCAGGTAGGTAGCGTATTCTGATTGGCTACACTGGGTCATGTGCCCATCCCTGAACCAGTCACCATGGAAAGGGACGTAGTGTATTCTGCCTGGTTGTCCTGGGTCATGTGTCCATCCCTGAACCAATCACCATAGCCAGGTAGGTAGTGTATTTTGATTGGCTGTACTGGGTACCAGTCACCATGGCCAGGTAGGTAGTGTATTTGATTGGCCATCCTGGGTCATATGTCCATCCCTGAACCAATCACCATGGCCAGGTACGTTCTGTTTTCCAATTGACTGTCCTGGGTACCAACCACCATGGCTAGGTAGGTAGCATATTCGGATTGGCTGTCCCGGGTCATGTGTCCCTCCCTGAACCAATCACCATGGCCAGGTGGGTTCTGTTTTCTGATTGACTGTCCTGGGCACCAGTCACCATGGCCAGGTAGGTAGCGTATTCAGATTGGCTGTCTTGGGTCATGTGTCCATTCCTGATCCAATCACAATGGCCAGGTAGGTACTGTATTCTGATTGGCTGTACTGGGTACGAATCACCATGGCCAGGTATGTAGCGTACTCTGATTGGCTCTCCTGGGTCATGTGTCCATGCCTGAACCAATCACCTTGGCCAGTTAGGTAGTGTATTCTGATTGGCCACCCTGGGTCATGTGCCCATCCCTGAACCCATCACCATGGCCAGGTGTGTTCTCTTTTCTGATTGACTGTCCTGGGCACCAATCACCATGACCAGGTCGGTAGCGTATTCTGATTGGCTATCCTGGGTCATGTGTCCATCCCTGAACCAATCACCATGGCCAGGAAGGTAGTGTATTCTGATTGGCTATCCTGGGTCATGTGTCCATGCCTGAACCAATCACCTTGGCCAGTAGGTAGCATATTCTGATTGGCTCTCTTGGGTCATGTGCCCATCCATGAACCAATCACCGTGGCCAGAAGTTATTGTAGTCTGCTTGGCTGTCCTGGGTCATGTGTCCATCCCTGAACCAATCACCATAGCCAGGTAGGTAGTGTATTCTGATTGGCTGTACTGGGTACCAGTCACCATGGCCAGGTAGGTAGTGTATTCTGATTGGCTATCCTGGGTCATGTGTCCATGCCTGAACCAATCACCTTGGCCAGTAGGTAGCATATTCTGATTGGCTATCCTGGGTCATGTGTCCATCCCTGAACCAATCACCATAGCCAGGTAGGTAGTGTATTCTGATTGGCTGTACTGGGTACCAGTCACCATGGCCAGGTAGGTAGCGTATTCTGATTCGCTGTCCTGGGTCATGTGCCCATCCAAGAACCAATCACCATATCAGGTAGGTAGCGTATTCTGATTGGCTGTCCTGGGTCATGTGCCCATCCATGAACCAATCACCATATCAGGTAGGTAGCGTATTCTGATTCGCTGTCCTGGGTCATGTGCCCATCCATGAACCAATCACCATGGCCAGAAGGTATTGTAGTCTGCTTGGCTGTCCTGGGTCATGTGTCCATCCCTGAACCAATCACCATAGCCAGGTAGGTAGTGTATTCTGATTGGCTGTACTGGGTACCAGTCACCATGGCCAGGTAGGTAGTGTATTCTGATTGGCTATCCTGGGTCATGTGTCCATTCCTGAACCAATCACCTTGGCCAGTAGGTAGCATATTCTGATTGGCTATCCTCGGTCATGTGTCCATCCCTGAACCAATCACCATAGCCAGGTAGGTAGTGTATTCTCATTGGCTGTACTGGGTACCAGTCACCATGGCCAGGTAGGTAGCATATTCTGATTTGCTGTCCTGGGTCATGTGCCCATCCATGAACCAATCACCATATCAGGTAGGTAGCGTATTCTGATTGGCTGTCCTGGGTCATGTGTCCATCCCTGAACCAATCACCATGGCCAGGAAGGTTGTGTTTTCTGACTGACTGTCCTGGGCACCATCACCTTGGCTAGGTAGGTAGCATATTCAGATTGGCTGTCCCGGGTCATGTGTCCATCCGTAAACCAATCACCATGGCCAAGTGTGTTCTGTTTTCTGATTGACTGTTCTGGGCAACAATCACTATGGCTAGGTAGGTAGCGTGTTCTGATTGGCCGTCCTGGGTCATGTGCCCATCCCTGAACCAATCACTATTGACAGGTAGGTAGCATATTCTGATTGGCTATCCTGGGTCATGTGTCCATCCCTGACCCAATCACCATGGCCAGTAAGGTTCTGTTTTCCAATTGACTGTCCTGGGTACCAACCACCATGACGAGGTAGGTAGCATATACGGATTGGCTGTCCTGGGTCATGTGCCCATCCCTGAACCAATAACCATGGCCAGTTGGGTTCTGTTTTCTGAAGGCCTGTCCTGGACTCCAATCACCACGGCCAGGTAGGTAGCATATTCTGATTGGCTATCCTGGGTCATGTGCCCATCCCTGAACCAATCACCATGCCAAGGGACGTAGTGTATTCTGCCTGGCTGTCCTGGGTCATGTGTCCATCCCTGAACCAATCACAATAGCCAGGTAGGTAGTGTACTCTGATTGGCTGTACTGGGTACCAAACACCATGGCCAGGTGAATAGTGTATTTGACTGGTTATCCTGGGTCATGTGTCCATCACTGAACCAATCACCATTGCCAGGTACGTTCTGTGTTCCGATTGACTGTCCTGGGTACCAACCACCATGGATAGGTAGGTAGCATATTTGGATTGGCGGTCCCGGGTCATATGTCCCTCTCTGAACCAATCACCATGGCCACGTGGGTTCTGTTTTCTGATTGTCCTGGGCACCAATCACCATCGCCAGGTAGGTGGCGTATTCTCATTGGCTGTTCTGGGTCATGTGTCCATTCCTGAACCAATCAGAATGGCCAGGTAGGTAGTGCATTCTGATTGG
>NW_022589763.1:9646498-9647182 GCF_004348235.1 Phoca vitulina
CCAATCAGAATGCACTACCTACCTGGCCATTCTGATTGGTTCAGGAATGGACACATGACCCAGAACAGCCAATGAGAATACGCCACCTACCTGGCGATGGTGATTGGTGCCCAGGACAATCAGAAAACAGAACCCACGTGGCCATGGTGATTGGTTCAGAGAGGGACATATGACCCGGGACCGCCAATCCAAATATGCTACCTACCTATCCATGGTGGTTGGTACCCAGGACAGTCAATCGGAACACAGAACGTACCTGGCAATGGTGATTGGTTCAGTGATGGACACATGACCCAGGATAACCAGTCAAATACACTATTCACCTGGCCATGGTGTTTGGTACCCAGTACAGCCAATCAGAGTACACTACCTACCTGGCTATTGTGATTGGTTCAGGGATGGACACATGACCCAGGATAGCCAATCAGAATATGCTACCTACTGCCCAAGGTGATTGGTTCAGGCATGGACACATGACCCAGGATAGCCAATCAGAATACGCCACCGACCTAGCCATGGTGACTGGTACCCGGTACAGCCAATGAGAATACACTACCATCCTGGCTATGGTGATTGGTTCAGATATGGACACAAGACCCAGGACAGCAGTCTGAATACACTACCTCCCTGGCCATGCTAATTGGTTCAGGGATGGACACATGACCCAGGATAGCCAATCAGAAT
>NW_022589763.1:9647282-9675773 GCF_004348235.1 Phoca vitulina
ATTAGCATGGCCAGGGAGGTAGTGTATTCAGACTGCTGTCCTGGGTCATGTGTCCATATCTGTACAAATCACCATAGCCAGGATGGTAGTGTATTCTCATTGGCTGTACTGGGTACCAGTCACCATGGCCAGGTAGGTAGTGTATTCTGATTGGCTATCCTGGGTCATGTGTCCATCCCTGAACCAATCACCATGGCCAGGTAGGTTCTGTTTTCTGATTGACTGTCCTGGGTACCAACCACCATGGCTAGGTAGGAAGCATATTCGGATTGGCTGTTCCGGGTCATGTGTCCCTCCCTGAACCAATCAGCATGGCCAGGTGGGTTCTGTTTTCTGAGTGACTGTCCTGTGCACCAATCACCATGACCAGGTCGGTAGCGTATTCTGATTGGCTATCCTGGGTCATGTGTCCATCCCTGAACCAATCACCATGACCAGGGAGGTAGTGTATTCTGACTGCCTGTCCTGGGTCATGTGTCCATATCTGTATCAATCACCATAGCCAGCAAGGTAGTGTATTCTCATTGGCTGTGCTGGGTACCAGTCACCATGGCCAGGTAGGTAGTGTATTCTGATTGGCTATCCTGGGTCTTGTGTCCATGCCTGATCCAATCACCTTGGCCAGTAGGTAGCATATTCTGATTGACTATCCTGGGGCATGTGTCCATCCCTGAACCAATCACTGTGGCCAGGTAGGTTCTGTTTTCCGATTGTCCTGGGTACCAACCACCATGGCAAGGTAGGAAGCATATTTGCATTGGCTGTCCCGGGTCATGTGTCCCTCCCTGAACCAATCAGCATGGCCAGGTGGGTTCTGTTTTCTGATTGACTGTCCTGGGCAGTAATCACCATGGCCAGGTAGGTAGCGTACTCTGATTGGCTGTTCAGGGTCATGTGTCCATTCCTGAACCAATCAGAATGGCCAGGTAGGTACTGTATTCTGATTGGCTGTACTGGGTACAAATCAGCATGGCCAGGTATGTAGTGTATTCTGATTGGTTGTCCTGTGTCATGTGTCCATCCCTGAACCAATCACCATGGCCAGGTGTGTTCTGTTTTCTGATTGACTCTCCTGGGCACCATCACCACAGGTATGTAGGTAGCATATTCTGATTGGCTGTCCCAGGTCATGTGTCCATCCGTGAACCAATCACCATGGCCAGGTGGGCTCTGTTTTTTGATTGACTGCTCTGCCCACCAATTAACATGGCCAGGTATGTACCATATTCTGATTGGCTATCCTGGGTCATGTGTCCATGCCTGAACCAATCACCATAGCCAGGTAGGTAGTGTATTCTGATTGGCTGTACTGGGTACCAGTCACCATGGCCAAGTAGGTAGTGTATTCTGATTGGCTATCCTGTGTCATGTGTCCATCCCTGAACCAATCACCATGGCCAGGTGGGCTCTGTTTTCCGATTGACTGTCTTGGGTACCAACCACCATGGTAGGTAGGAAGCATATTCGGATTGGCTGTCCCGGTCATGTGTCCCTCCCTGAACCAATCACCATGGCCAGGTGGGTTCTGTTTTCTGATTGACTGTCCTGGGCACCATCACCATGGCTAGGTAGGTAGCATATTCTGATTGGCTATCCTGGGTCATGTGTCCATCCCTGAACCAGGCACTATGCCGAGGTAGGTTCTGGTTTCCGATTGACCGTCCTGGGTACCAACCACCGTGGCTAGGTAGGTAGCATATTCAGATTGGCTGTCCCGGGTCATGTGTACATCCCTGAACCAATCACCATGCTCAGGTGTGTTCTGTTTTCTGATTGACTGTCCTTGGCATCAATTATCATGGCCAGGTAGGTAGCGTATTCTGATTGGCTGTCCTGGGTCATGTGCCCATCGCTGAACCAATCACCATCGCCAGGTATGTAGTGTTTTCTGACTGGCTGTCTTGAGTCATGTGTCCATCCCTGAGCCAATCACCATAGCCAGGTAGGTAGTGTATTCTGATTGGCTGTACTGGGTATCACTCACCATGGCCAGGTAGGTAGTATATTCTGATTGGCTATCCTGGGTCATGTGTCCATCCCTGAACTAATCAACATGGCCAGGTACGTTCTGTTTCCCGATTGACCGTCCTGGGTACCAACCACCATGGCTACGTAGGTAGCATATTCTGATTGGCTGTCCCCAGTCATGTGTCCATCCCTGAACCGATCACCATGGCCAGGTGGGTTCTGTTTTCAGATTGACTGTCCTGGGCACAAATCACCATGGCCAGGTATGTAGCATATTCTGATTGCTTTTCCTGGGTCATGTGTCCATGCCAGAACCAATCACCATGGCCAGGTAGGTACTGTATTCTGATTGGTTGTAATGGGTACCAATCACCATGGTCAGGTATGTGGTGTATTCTGATTGGCTGTCCTGGGTCATGTGTCCATCCCTGAACCAATCACCATGGCCAGGTGGGTTCTGTTTTCTGATTGACTGTTGGGCACCATCACCATGGCTAGGTAGGTAGCATATTCTGATTGGTTACCCTGGGTCATGTGCCCATCTCTGAACCAATCACCATGGCCAGAAGGTAGTGTGGTCTGCCTGGCTTTCCTGGGTCATGTGTCCATCCCTGAACCAATCACCATAGCCAGGTGGGTAGTGTATTCTGATTGGCTGTACTGGGTACCAGTCACCATGGACAGGTAGGTAGTGTATTCTGATTGGCTGTCCTGGGTCATGTGTCCATCCCTGAACCAATCACCATGACCAGGTGGGTTCTGTTTTCTGATTGACTGTCCTGGGCACCAATCACCATGGCCAGGTCGGTAGCATATTCTGTTTGGCTGTCCTAGGTCATGTGCCCAACCCTGAACCAATCACCATGGCCAAGGAGGTAGTGTATTTTGACTGGCTACCCTGGGTCATGTGTCCATCCCTGAACCAATCACCATGGCCAGGTGGGTTCTGTTTTCTGATTGACCGTCCTGGGATACCAATCACCATGGCCAGGTAGGTAGCGTATTCTGATTGTCTGTCCCGGGTCACATGCCCATCCATGAACCAATCACCATGGCCAGGTGGGTTTTGTTTTCTGATTGACTCTCCTAGCACCAATCACCATGGCCAGGTCGGTAGCATATTCTCATTGGTTGTCCTAGGTCATGTGCCCATTCCTGAACCAATCACCATGGCCAAGGAGGTAGTGTATTTTGACTGGGTATCCTGCGTCATGTGTTCATCCCTGAACCAATCATCATAGCCAGGTACGTAGTGTATTCTGATTGGCTGTACTGGGTACCAGTCACCCTGGCCAGGTAGGTGGTGTAGTCTTTTTTTTTTTTTTCTCTTAAAGATTTTATTTATTTATTTGAGAGAGAGAATGAGATAAGAGCATGAGGGGGGGAGGGTCAGAGGGAGAAGCAGACTCCCTGCTGAGCAGGGAGCCCGATGTGGGACTCAATCCTAGGACTCCAGGATCATGACCTGAGCCGAAGGCAGTTGCTTAACCAACTGAGCCCCCCAGGCTCCCCGGTAGGTAGTGTATTCTGATTGGCTATCATGGGTCATGTGTCCATCCCTGAACCAATCACCATGGCCAGGTAGGTTCTGTATTCCAATTGACTGTCCTGGGTACCAACCACCATGGACAGGTAGGTAGCATATTCGGATTGGCTGTCTGGGTCATGTGTCCATCCCTGAACCAATCACCATAGCCAGGTGGGTTCTGTTTTCTGATTGTCCTGGGCACCAATCACAATGGCCAGGTAGGTAGTGTATTCTGATTGGCTATCCTGGGTCATGTGCCCATCCCTGAACCAATCACCATGGCCAGGGACGTAGTGTATTCTGCTTGGCTGTCTTGGGTCATGTGTCCATCCCTGAACCAATTATCATAGCCAGGTAGGTAGTGTATTCTGATTGGCTGTCCTGGGTACCAGTCACCATGGCCAGGTAGGTAGTGTATTTGATTGGCTATCCTGGGTCATGTGTCCATCCCTGAACCAATCATCATGACCAGGTACGTTTTGTTTTACGATTGAGTGTCCTGGGTACCAACCACCATGGCTAGGTAGGTAGCATATTCGGATTGGCTGTCCCGGGTCATGTGTCCATCCATGATCCAATCAACATGGCCAGGTGGGTTCTGTTTTCTGATTGACTGTCCTGGGCACCAATCACCATGGCCAGGTGGGTAGCGTATTCTGATTGGCTGTCCTGGGTCATGTGTCCATTCGTGAACCAATCATAATGGCCAGGTAGGTACTGTATTCTGATTGACTGTACTGTGTACGAATCACCATGGCCATGTATGTATTGTATTCTGATTGGCTATCCTTGGTCATGTGTCCTTGCCTGAAYTAATCACCTTGGCCAGTTAGGTAGTGTATTCTGATTGGCTATCCTGGGTCATGTGCCCATCCCTGAACCAATCACCATGGCCAGGTAGGTAGTGTATTCTGCCTGGCTGTTCTGGGTCATGTGTCCATCCCTGAACCAATCACCATAGCCAGGTATGTAGTGTATTCTGATTGGCTGTACTGGGGACCAGTCACCATGGCCAGGTAGGTAGTGTATTCTGATTGGCTATCCTTGGTCATATGTCCCTCCCTGAACCAATCACCATGGCCAGGTAGGTTCTGTTTTCCGATTGACTGTCCTGGGTACCAACCACCATGGCTAGGTAGAGAGCATTTTCAGATTGGCTGTCCTAGGTCATTTGTCCATCCCTGAACCAATCACCATGGCCAGGTGGGTTCTGTTTTCTGATTGACTGTCCTGGGCACCAATCACCATGGCCAGGTAGGTAGCATATTCTGATTGGCTGTCCTGGGTCATGTGTCCATGCCTGAACCAATCTCCCTGGCCAGGTAGGTACTGTATTCTTATTGGCTGTACTGGGTACCAATCACCATGGCCACGTATGTAGTGTATTCTGATTCGCTGTTCTGGGTCATGTGTCCATCCCTGAACCTATCACCATGGCCAGGTAGGTAGTGTATTCTGATTGGCTGTCCTGGGTCATGTGTCCATTCTTGCACCAATAACCATGGCCAGGTAGGCAGTGTATTCTTTTTTTTTTTTTTTTTAAAGATTTTATTTATTTATTTGAGAGTGAGATAATGAGAGACAGAGAACATGAGAAGGAAGAGGGTCAGCGGGAGAAGCAGACTCCCTGCCGAGCAGGGAGCCCAATGCGGGACTTGATCCCGGGCCTCCAGGATCATGACCTGAGCCGAAGGCAGTCGCTTAACCAACTGAGCCACCCAGGCGCCCTAGGTAGTGTATTCTGATTGGCTGTCCTGCGTCATGGGCCCATTCCTGTTTGTTTGTTTTGGGTTCGGGGGGATGTGATTAATAGAATGACACCTTACCTGAGGAGGCAGGTGTAGTTCCTAAAGGAAAAGATGCTAGGAAAAGTAACATTTCAACTACATGTGTACAAGCATTTCCCTGAAAAAAGAAATCTCATTTTGCAAAATAACACACTAAAATTAACAAGGCTTATAGAAAAAAATAAGAGTTGAAGTAGATCACTCACAACTTTTACACCTTTATTAGCGGAGCATTGATAAAAAAATGAGCATCTCAGGCAATTACTTGAACAGCTCAGATACACATCTTGGTATGGTTAGAGGCTGCCTCTGGGGATATATATATATTTTTAAAGATTTTATTTATTCATTTATTTGAGACAGAGAGAATGAGAGAGAGAGAGCACATGAGAGGGGGGAGGGTCAGAGGGAGAAGCAGGCTCCTCGCTGAGCAGGGAGCCCGACGCGGGACTCGATCCCGGGACTCCAGGATCATGACCTGAGCCGAAGGCAACCGCCCAACCAACTGAGCCACCCAGGCGCCCTGCCTCTGGGGATATTAAAAATGCAAGGAATCAGGAGAGAGAAAATTCTGGCTTGGTAGAGCTGAGGTGTTGCAAATGGAAGCAGAGTTCTAAGACAGTAGGCTACTAGTAAGCTGGCCACAGGAGGAAGTGCCATCTGTCTGAAGCAAGAACCATGCAAGGCTGGGGTGTACCTTCTTGGGAAGGAAGTCCTAGGTGCAGACCCTCACCTTTAATTTTTTTAAATAAAGCTTAAGAGGCTCCTGACTAGGGTGCCTGGGTGGCTCAGTTGGCTAAGTGTCTGTCTTTGGCTTAGGTTATGATCTCAGGGTCCTGGGATCGAGCCCTGCATCAGGCTCTGCACTCAGTGGGGAGTCTGCTTCTCCCTCTCCCTCTATGCGTGCACAGGCTGCATAAAATTAACCACTTTAAAGTATGCAGTTTAGTGGCACTTCGTGACTCTCAGGGGCTCTATCTCAGAACTATCTCTGGACTATCTCAGACTATAGTCTATCTCAGGAGTGTCAAGCTGAAGGTGGGCTGAATTTGGAGGAATAAGGAGAAAGTTAGACCTTGCAAATATCCCCCCCACCCCACCCCATAGCACACTGTCTAGATCCAGAACTTTTTCATCACCCCAAAAGAAAATCCCATGCCTATTAAGCAGGTATCTCCCAATTTCCCTTTACTTCCAGCCTCTGGCAACCATCCATCTACTTTCTGTCTCTATGGATTTGTCTACATTTTATATAAATTGAATCATCCAATATGTAACCTGTTGTGACTGGCTTCTTCCATTTAGCTAGCTTCACATTTTGAGATCCATCCATGTTGTAGCATGTGTGAGGACTTCATTGCCTCTTCGGGCTGAATCACATTCCATTGTGTGGCTAGACCATGTTTTGTTTATTCATTCATCCTCTGATGGACATTTGGGCTGCTTCCACCTTTTGGCTGTTGTGAACAGTGCTGTGTGAACATTCGTGTACAAGTGTTTGTTAATCTATTTTCAATTCTTCAGGGAGCCCGTTCACTTTTGAACGTAGAGCAGCTCTGTATTTTGGTGGGTGATAGAGGACAGTAGGCTCCTATTTCACCAGAGAGGTGAGCCCCAAGTGGGCGCCTCAGCACCATGCTTGCCTTCACAGGCATGGCCATATTTTTTGGTCCTCTTTTGGGGGGGTCTCATGTCATTATTCTTTTGTAAAAGTCCACAGGGCTACAATGGAGATGTTGCATGGCCCAGCTCATCTTCTGTAACCGAAGGCTGGGGACCCTGCCCAGCTCTCAGCTTGGAGAAGAAACTCATCCTTGGGGAAGGACCTTCAGTTACAACTAGCACAATGTTGAGGGGAAGGGTTTTGGGGTTTCTTCACTTCATCATAACTTCCTGTTTCTTCAGAAGGATTAAAAGATTATTGTTAATAGAAAAAAGCATCAGCTATTAGACAGCAGCTAAGAAAACATGTTCTGAGGATGATATCTTTAATGACTGAGGAAAACCGTTTCAATCTAATATTGCCATTAGCTGAAGACTCCAGCCTGAGGAGCACAGCCCCAGCTGTGGTAACTCACCATCTCCCGAGTGTGGCGGTGGGTAAAGACAACATGGCAGATCTCCAGGAGCTACTGAAAGGAGACAAACACACACAGACACGGAAGCTGGGAACTACTAATACCTCTTCAGAGACTTGGAGTCATTTCCAGAAGCCCGTGCTTCTCTTTGTAGTCTGGTTGCCATGGCTCTTTGTTGTTGCAAAATACTGTCGGTTCTACTCCAATAAGTGGTTAATGAAAGAGTTGATAACCACAGAGGCGTTTGCAGATCCCTATCTTTCAGGCTCTCCTTCCAGCATGAAGCTCTCTGACTAAGCCTTTACTCCCACCTTCTTATGGCTTCTGGAGCTGCCGGTGATTAAGGCGGCACAGGAAGAAATCAAAGAAAATGCCACTTACTGAGGCTCTCGGGGGCTCTATGTGACAGGAATGCCAAGCTGAAGGTGGGCTGAATTTGGAGGAGTAAGGAAGTTAGACCTTGCAAATATTCGCGCGCCCCCCCACCCCACCACCATAGCACACATTGCCGGTTAAGATGCGACAGTGGGAGTCTCCAGTCTCAGATGTGAATTGACCTTGTGGTGGTTGACGTGCATGTGGATTTCAAGGGAGCCTCTTTGCTGGGGACAGTGATGCAGGGAGATTGGGGAAGCCATTCAGACGGACGGTGGCTAGCTGCCCTCTTCTCTCTGCCCCTCCCTCCTCCTCTCGGAATGGACCTGTAAGAGGAGTTCCTCTTCCAGTCCCCAGGAGCCCAAGGAGCCTCCCCCACATCTCTAAATCAGCCTTATTGAAGTATAACTTCCAATACAATCGGCGACACCCATTTAAAGTGTATAATTTGTTCAGTTTTGACACCCTGAAACCACTGCCACAATCAAGATACAGAATATTTCTCCTCCAAAAGCGTCCTTGTACCTCTTTGTTGTTCATTCTAACCTTAGGCAACAAGGAATGTACTTTCCATCACTCCAAATTCGTTTGCATTTTCTAGAATTTCATGTGAGTCGAGTCATGCAGTGCATGCTCTTTGTTGCTTGGCGTACTTCCCTCAGCGTCGTGATCTTGTCATGCCTTCAGATTGTTGCGCGTAGCTGTCGGTCTTGCCTTTTCGTTACTGAGTTGCATCGTGGTGTATGGCTGCAGCTCTTTTTGTTTATCCATCTTCCTGGTGGTTGGGTTGTTCCTAGTTTGTGACTATCGTTTCTTCTCTATCTTTAATTGCTTCCTCTCTCCTGCCTCTACCCACTAAACGTAGAGATAATGCGCAATCTCTTCCATCTTTAAAAAAAACACTCTCTTGGCCCAGCAACCTTATGTGCCCAAGTGGGAACAGTGATGAATTGGGCTTTTCTGGAGTATTCTCAGGATTTGTAGCATAATCCAAACAAACAAGGCAGGCAAATTTTAAGTGGCCTGTCACAGTCATGGCATAAGCCAACCTTTGAAGACATAGTTTATCCAATCTGTATGTTTCTTGGGGCCGGCTCATAGTCCCTACAAGTGGCTGCTTTAGACTGGGATCCCCCTGGGCCATTTTTCTTCCACTTTCGGGACCAAATAACCATTCTGTGCCTCAGTTTCCCCCTTGGAAATCAAGAAGAACCTTCATTTATAATTATTTAAAATTAGTGAACCAAGTAAGAGTCGAAGAATACTGGCTTGGGTAGGGAAAGACACAGTGATTAATCATAGACAAGTATCCATGTCGTGCTTGAGTGTTGTAAATACTCTTGCATCAGGGTCAAGGATAACTACTTGTTTTGAATCAGAAAGTATAGGACAAGTTGTTCTACTAAAATTGTAAGTGCTATGGATGTACTATCAGTGATATACAGAATCGTTCGAGATAAAATTGGTAAGCTGCCAGGGCCTGGTCCTGTGCCTAGTGCCCAGTAGGCACAGAAAAAGCGTCAGGTGGCTAGCCCCACCCCTGATGAGGCAGACAACTGGGCTAGATGCTGTGTCACCCTTACCCGTGGAGGTCCTTGTTGCGTATCGGGTCGCCAACCAGACCTGGGGCCTGCACCAGAGCTTTCACCAAGAGGCTAGACAGAAGGTGGAAAGATGAGGACAAGGTGTTTCCCCAGCCCTGGATGGAAATGGCTGTAGTGATTGTGAGAAGCCAGACAGAATTCCCTGATAGTGTTTAAAACCATGGCCTTTGTAGGAAGAGGTGACTGCACTCAAAGCTGTGGGCTCAGTAAGTCATTAGGCCACTCAGTGTTACCATGTTTAAAATGGGTTTACCAATGCTAAACTCCAGGGTGGTTTAAGGACGACGTGAAGTGATGGACATAGAGTGCGCACTGTCCGTGCCCAGACTGTCACAGGTGTTTTAAAGGCAGTGCTGATGATGATAATGATGCTAATATTTCAAGGAGGCTCTTCTTTCTTGTGTTTCTGTGGTGGAATAGTGGCCCCCAAAGATGTCCATGTCTTAATCTCTGAAACCTGTGAATATATTACCTTAGAGGACAAAAGGGATTTTGTAGATTGTTGAAGATCTTGAGATGCGGAGATTATTCCGGATAAACCTGCTGGGCCCAGTGTAGTCCCAAAGGTCCTTATACAAGGAAGATAGGGAGAGATTGGAAGATGTAATGCTTTGAAGAAGGAAGAAGGGGCCACAAGCCAAGGAACGCCAGTGACTTCTAGAAACCAGAGAAGGCAAGGAAATGGATTCTCCCCTAGAGCCTCCAGAAGGAACAGCCTTGCTGACCCCTTGCTCTTGGCCCAGTGGGATCCATGCCAGACTTCTAATCTATAGAACTATAAGATAACAAATTTGTGCTCTTTTAAGCCACTAAGTCTGTGGTAATTTGTTACAGCAGCATAGGAAACCAGTACAGTCTCTAGGGCGAAGCCAGTGTGATCAGCTAGGATTCCAGTTCTTGAATACTTGGTCACCACCATTTCAGGTTCCCCAGGGGGGTACACAGAGAGGATGTTCCGACCAAGTGGATAATGTTTTTTGCTAGCTACACCCACAGCCCTACACCTGTAGGTGGGAACTCCAGCTTTGGCCAGCTTGCCCAGGCCCTGGGTGGCCCTTCAAAGAGTTGAGTAATCTTGAAAATGAGGCTGTAAAGCAATCTGTGGAGAGTTGGCCTTTCAAGGGCCCTGCTTTACCTGCAGCTTTGACTTTACATTTTTACTTGCTGAGACGACCATTCAAATTGAGATACTTGAGAGGCAAATGATCTCTGACCTTCTCTGAAATGATACTTCCCTGATATCAAGACTTATAATAATTTAATATATCACTGAATCTTCACTCTGAAAGCATGCAAGGGTAGAAAATTCTTCTGGGACCCTAGGATACTGTTAAGGTAACTTGACTCTTATGTTGGGAGCATTTACTTGGATATAATTTACAGAATGGATCGTGGATGCTCTCCAGAGAATGCTAAACACAAATAGGATTCTATTCGTTTCTGTATACTTAATTTCTTGCTGACCTAGGCAATATATTTTGAATATAGACCTATGATACACACTTTAATAGTTTATTAATTGATTTCTTTCAAGAAACCACGTGCCAAATATAAATCTTTAGGAAAAAACAGATTGGTAGCAAATGGAATTTAGAGTACCATATGTTTAGTATGTAGAAAGCTGACAGCCACGCTAGCATGGTCATTTATTACTTATTGAATTTGCTTAAATGGTCTTTGGATCCAATGCTACACACACAGTGAGCTCATAGTAGTCATAAATTATAGATTTAAAAAATGTCTATGCTTCCATCATTCTCTGGCTTTACGAATATGGAGACTTCAACATAAGCCTAACTAAATATCCGACTTTCCAGGCACTTTGCAATAGATCAGAGAGCCAGCCCATGCCTAGTTTATCAATATCCAAGGGATGCACAATAAAAGCAGGACATATCAATTCACAAGTGAAACCAAATTTTTTTCCCCCTAATTCATCATTTCACATCAGTATGGTAGCTTGTGAGTTGGCTTTGACACACGCTCTATAACCTATCATCTCCGGCTCTGGTTTGATTTAAATTACTATTTTTTAATTACTTAGAATCATCTTCTGAATTCAGTCAACCGACATAGGCATCCTTATGCAAAAATATGAGAGTTTAAAGTATAGTTGGGAAATTAAAATATAGGCAGAGAAAAATCTTAAGGTAGTATATACTATCAACGGAGTGGAACAGATAATAATGTGGCTACAAAATAAAGATGATCTTTTCTTTGACAGTCCAATTATAATGATCTGATTTGGCCATGAGTTTTTTTTAAACAACTTTATTGAGATATAATTCACATACCGTACTGTCCCTCCATTTAAGAGTATACAATTCAGTGGTCTTTAGTGTATACACAGGATTGTGCAATAGTCATTACAATCAATTTTAGAGCATTTTCTTCAGTCCTGAAAGAAGCCCTGTACCCATTATCAGTCACTCCTCATTTCCCCCATTCCTTCAATCCCACCCCAGCCCCAGGCAACAACTAATCTACTTTCTAGCTCTGTAGATCTGCCTTTTCTGAACACTTCATATAAATGGAATCATATAATATGTGACATTTTGGGTTTATCCATTCGTGAGTTGATGGCCATTTGGGGTGTTTCTACTTCTCGGCCACTGTGAGCAATGCTGCCATGAACGTAAGTGTACAAGTGGTTGTGTGGACATACTTTTTCATTTCTCTTGGGTCTACCCCTGGGAGTGGAATTGCTGGGTCATATGGTAACTCTATGTCTACCTTTGAAGAACTACCAGATTGTTTTCCAAAGTGGCTGCACCATTTTCCATTCCCACCAGCACTGTATGAGGGAATGTCTTGTGCAGGAGAGAGGGACAGATGCTAGAAGCATTGCATGTGGGTCAGTAATCGGATTGGGATGCTGGTTTTGCATGAGGGATGACAAATGGGGGCTAAGGTGGCCCTGAGAGTGCCAGCCTGGGTCCCTGGGAAAATTCTGGTGTCCTAAGAGGAATAAGGAAGTTAGGAGGAGCAGCTATTTTGTGGGCTGGATAAAGGACAGGGTGATTTTCATATTAGAGATGTCAAGTCTGGCGGTGTGTTGGACAGCAGGAGGAATGGAACATGGAAAGAGGTATTGGCTAGAAAAGGGGTCTGCAAACTCCGGCCTGCAGACGAAATCTGCATCATGGTCTCCTTTTGTGAAGGTGCATGAAGAGTAGTTTTTACATTTTTAAGTGGTTGAGAAAAAAAAATCTAAAGAAACGTAGTATTTTGTGATAAGTGAACATTACATGAAATTCACATTTTGGTGTTCATAAATACGGTTTTATTGGAACACAGACATGTTTCTGGCTGCTTTCATGCTGCAAAGACAGAGTTGAGCAATTTCAACAGAGACCACATATCCTACAAAGCCTAAAATATTTATTATCTGGCCTTTGGCAGAAAAAGTTTGCTGACCCTTGGGTTAAAGAGAAATTGGAGAGGTGTGGCCTCCTAATTGTGATATCTACAGCTGGAAGAGTGAGAGTGACCCCAAGTTGAGAAGGTGTAGAGGGAAAAGCAAGCTGGGGCCAGTCCTTGGGGCTGCTTCTAAGGCAACAGAGGGAGGTAGGAGAATCCGTGAAGAGAATAGGTAAATAAGTTTAAGTAAACCTCAACTTAACTGAACGTGTCAACTCCCAGACTATTTTATTGCTTGGTATTTTAAACACGTTCCCAAGAGGGAGATCAATGAATAAAGTTGCAAGCTGGGGTAGCCATTCAGCTGGACTCAGGACCAGCCTGTAACAAGGAGACATTTGTCTTCAGCAAATCCCCACCTTCAGTCTCTTCCTTCCTTCTCCCTCAACACCATGAGGGGTCTCATTCCCGCCTTGTTCTGGGAAGGCCTGGCTTCTCCCTAATTCTCTCAGAAAGGGGTATGAGGAAGTGTATTCCACTAAAGTAAATGTTGGATAAAAGCTCAAAGGGCTATTCCTGCCCTAAGATTTGGATCTCAATAGGGAACTTTAAAGATGCCAAAAAGACTCTCCACTCTGGAAATTTCAGGCACTGGGAAAGGGGTAAACAGGGAGTTGTGTAAGAATATGGTGTCTAGTAGAGGGCGTTGGGGGATAGATCCTTGCACTGTTCTGCCAAACAGGCCAGTGGTGACTGCTAGCCACATAGGGGTTGAACCCACCAGCTTGCCAGGTGGCCTTGGGTAAGTCACTCCAATATTCCGTTCTGGTAACTCATGTGGAAGTAGGGAATAAATTCTAAGTCACTTTTTAAAATAAATAAATAAATAAATCTGTTTATTTTAAAGGTTTATTTATTTATTTTAGAGAGCGAGCACTGGGGGAGGGGCAGAAGGAGAGGGAGAGAAGCAGACCCCGCTGAGCGTGGGGCCCAACCTGGGCCTCAATCCCATGACCCATGAGATCATGACCTGAGCCGAAACCAAGAGTCGGACACTTAACTGACTGAGCCACCCAGGTGCCCCCTAAGTCACTTTTAAATGAGAAGCACAGAAGCATTAGAGTCTCCAGCATTTGCTTAAGTAATCAATGCAGACGGGCTATGTCAATAGCAATGAAGTTCGGAGGAAAACACCTCCATTAGAGTTGCAGGTGAAATGGTTTCTTCCTTTCCCGGGACTCAGCACAAGGAGTGGGGAACAGAAAGCCACTCCCAGGAGTTGCCTCTCCCTCCCACCTCTGAGTACATAGCAGGGCAACAGCTGTGGCTGACTGCCCAGGCCCAGAACCACGAGTACTAGTCTGTGCCCTTGAAAGCAGGAAACACATTGTGTTCATGGACTCTGATCTTTGGGAGCAAACAGCACAGCTCTTGTAGGAGGCCCTTGTGGGCCCAGATCCAGTAGAGCATCTGCTCTCTCCAATCATTACTCCATCTTACATTTGTTTCTGGGGCTATTCAGGAAGTACCAACTGGTGCCAGTTGCCCCATGAAGTATGTATGTAATAAATTATTCTCTGTCTATTCACATAGACCCCTGCTCACTTAGCTTATCTCACCCAAGGGACTAGGAGAGGTACCAAGGAACAATATTAGCAGAATTTACAACTTCACTTGGGGAAAGCAGACCCTGAATCTCCCTCCAACCCCCGACTACCCAAATTAGTACATACTCTGTTCCCTTCTGAGTGCGTGCCCCTGGCAAGTTGACTGGTGACTGGTAGTCGATGAAAATGTCTGAATGTCTATCCAATATGGGGCCATCAAAACCTTCATAATACATTGTAACTGCTGAGCTGGGAATGATCTCAGCAGGCATCTGGTCTGCTAAGCATTGACTCCCTCCCTTTTATATATAGGGAAACTTGGGGCACCTGGGTGGCACAGTCAGTTAAGCGTCCGACTCTTGATTTCCGCTCAGGTCGTGATCTCAGGGTCATGAGATTGAGCCCTGCTTTGGGCTCTGTGCTCAGTGCGGTGTCTGCTTACATTTCTCTTTCTCTCCCTCTCCCTCTGCCCCTCCCCACCTCTAAAATAAATAAGTATTTATATATAGGGAAACAAAGGCCCAAAGAATTTAAGTGCTTGTAAAGGGTAATAGTTGAGACAAAACTTGGAACAGAATTCAAGGCACCTTGACTCACAATCCAAACCGTCTTTCTACCAGTCCCAGCTGAGTTCATGAATGTGAAAACTTTGTAGATACAATTATAACACCTATGAAGATGTTAACCACCATTACTTATAGTTACTAATCATGAATTATCGGTTCTTCAAGATGCCTCTGCAAGGATCTTGACAGACACACTTCTAATCCTGCCCTAAGAAACAAGCTCTCTGGGACCCAAGGAGCCACCAAAGGCCCACATCTAGAGAGACATGAGGGAATGAGCAAAGGAGATGCTGTGGAACATAATTTTGCAGGCAGAAATTGAAAAGAAATCTTTAGTATAAACCTCTCTAGTTCTGTGTGATTTTGTGTTTTTGTTTTAGTGAAACTAAGAGAAACAATGTCTTGATTACAAGGAATTTTTTTACAGAGAATAAAAGGCCATGCATTCCCATGCACCACCCTGCCTAGAGTAGGGGCCAAGGGCAGGCTGCCCCAAATGTGCCGCTTCAGTGTATTGATTATTTTAAATAAAAGTGACTTAAGGGGCAGCCTGCACAAGAAGGACTCTCAGACCCTCTTCTATCCCCCTGAAAGCAGGAAATAAATCTCCCATGTGAAAATTGCCCTCCCTGTACCAGGAGGTAAGAGATTTCCTTATCACCAGAGATAAGGAATTTACAGCTGACAAGGCTATATAAACAATGCTTATTACTTCTTACTAATTTATTACTCCAGCCCAAATTCTGTTTGGAATTCCTTACTAATTGAAGCTGGCAAAGTTAGGTTGTTTTTTTTAAATCCTGTCAATTCCTCATAGATTTATGGTCTCTTTGTCTAAAAAATATAAAAACTGCCTGCCTTGGTCATGTCTTTAGGATTCACTTTTGTTGTTAGGCCTCTGTAGGCACTAATAAAACTTTGGTTTATTCTCCAGTTAATTTGTCTTTTGTCAATTTAATTCCTAAACCAGCTGGAAGAGCCTTGGAGGGAAGTATAAAATTTCTTCCACCCTACACTAGAAAAGCCAGAAGGCCTCCTGGATTAAAGGTTGCAAGTTAGAGAAAAGTCAAAACATGTGAGGGGCGCCTGGGTGGCTCAGACGGTTAAGCGTCTGCTTTCGGTTCAGGTCATGATATTGGAGTCCTGCAAATGAGCCCAGCATTGGGTTCCCTGCTCAGTGGGGAATCTGCCCCCCCCCCCCCCCCCCCCCCCCCTTTGCCCCCCCCCCCCAAAAAAAAAAAAAAAAAAAAGTCAAAACGTGAAACTAAGAGACAATGCAAATTTTGTATAACAGACCACAGGGTCTGTAACTACATAAGGACAGAGGAATAGTTGGATAGAAAGAGCTGTGTGGGTGACAGATGGAAGGATGGATGAGTGGGAAAGAAGGAAAGCAGGAAGGAAGAAACTAGGATCAAATGTTTGTTATGGCCAATCTGTGGGGGGCAGTTTTCATTTTCCAACTTTTGTTTCTCTGTATTTTGTAAATTCTTGTACTTTCTTATAATCAGTAAACAACAGCAACAGCAACTCTAAAATAGCTGCAATTTGGTAAAAGGCTTGATTGACAGTGACAAACACAGACCTCTTGAAATTTCCACCCCTGCTTGCCAGCAGTTCTGCCTTCACTTGGGCTCCTTCCCATCCCTCATCCACATCGAGGTTTCAAGAAATCCCACTAGATGAAGTCCAGACCACATCTAAGACAGGACCCCGTACACTTAAACTTTTCTCTGATCCTTTCAGCCACTCGGACTTGCTGGAGATAAAATGATGACCAACCAGCTGTGTTGTTGGCCATTAGATTCGTCCAGGGCGATCCCGCGCCCGGTTCTGGCATTTGGTTTTCTTTGTAGGAGTTCAATTTGCTGGGTTTTCGGTTTTCGTTGTACCAGTTCAATGTCATTGAAATGACAACCTTCACTCAGCGCCTCCAGGTTAACTTCAGGGCGGGGACTGAAGAATCTGAAACCATCTGACAAACCTAATTTGAATCTCAAAGAGCTCCTGGCCAAAATCCAAACCTTATCTCTTGGCCCTCAGAAAATAGCTGTTTTGATATGTTAATCATTTAGCTATTAAGATCTCTGTTCACTGTTTTATCTTTTATCTACTGATTGCTTAACAAAATTCTTCTACAGTACTTTCTTAGTATTTTTAACTCTACAGTACTCGTAAGGCTAAAATATATGGTATCTATCCCAGACACCAAAGATATTGGGAAATCATACGCTTTGACTCTAAAGAATGTGAAAACAAGAGAATGAAGGTTTTTGTGACGTTTGGATCATTTTTAAACCCAGATCAAAAAAAGGCTACTTAATCCCAGGAAAAATGTTATCCAGCATGTTCTGGAAAATTCATTCTAGGGTTTTAGAAACACTTAGGTGGGATGGTAGGAATCTCTAAGAAGCATGAACTATATTTTTTAACTTCTGTAGAATTTGTGACGTTTGTGTTTGATTTTGTTTGGTTTCAGAGACTGAAACCAAAGATATTTTCTTTTCTAAACGTGTTTTTATCTCCACTATGTGCTAGGAAGTTTTCTTTTATAATAAGGGAATTAAAGTTGAGTAAGATCTGGTGCAGTGTCTGGCACATTATAGAGACACAATAAATAATTATTCAATTAATGAATGACAAATCTGGTCTTATTCACACAAGATTGAAAGTGTTACCCACCCTATTCAGAGTAGGGTTAAGATTTATACACCAGGTTCCTGGAAGTGTCACAAGCCACATAGTTTCTTGTAGAAGATCATCTAACTGTAGTATTGCTCAACTGTGGCATAATGAATGAGTGTCTATGATAAGAGATTTTAATGTAATAACAGTCATAATAATATCGCCGAGCATTTATGAAATGCTTGCTTCTTTGAAAGTACAGTTCTAGATGGTTTCCTTTCTATCTCGTGTAATCCTCCCAATCCATATATTTGTTGTTGTTACAGATGAGGAAATCGTAGCTACAGCTGGTCCAAGTGACTTCCCAGCAGCCAGCGCTATGAAGTGTTAAAGGCACTTCGATTTACTAGGATTTACACTCGCCTCTGCCCTGCCTCTGTTGTGGTGCCCCTTGTGACATTGCCAGGAAACATGATTTGTAAGGCAACTGGTTAGCCTTGGTTTACTTTTTGAGTATACGATTTAAATAGGAAACTAACTCTGTCCATCATGTAGAAAATGGACCAGAGTTCCAGGAGCCTAGGGGCTAGGTGAGCAGCATTGTGACTCTGGCAGGAGTGCAGGGGACAGAGGAGAAGAATCTGAAGAGAGAGCTTGGAGAAAATGGGGCCTATAGAAGCAGTAATTCCAACAGAATTTGGTAAATCCATTGAAAGGAGAAGAGGAAATGTCTAACATTACTTCAAGGTTTTTAGGGCGAATACCTGGGTGGTAGTGGTACGATTTCCTTGAGAAGACTGGAAATAAGGTGGGAGGAGGGAGTTTGGGGACGATGGGTACAGGGTGGCAAGGAACCTGGTTTGGAAGGTATGTCTTTGAGAGTGATTCTCCAGTGAAGATGTGGGATGCCCAGAAGGCAGTGGGAACACAGGGCTGGGGGATAAGGGCCATATTGCCTACAGAGAGAGAGTTCTCTGATCCCAAATAGCCCCTACGTCAAGAAGTAGAAGACCATGTCTATTAAATCGTAGGGTTTAAAAAAAAAATTTAACTTTCAGTGACTCTAGGTCAGATACCAAACTAACTGCTAGAATTCAGTGCATTTCTACCCACTTCTATTCAGAAACGATGAGCTGCTTTCCATCAGCCTGGAGTCACACAAAAGCTTTTCCTGGTGGTTTTGTCTGGAATGTTTATGCAATCCCTTCTCTGAAACATCCACTCTCCCAGATTTGAATAAAATTTCTCTCCCGAGGGAAGGGAGAGTTTTAACATCCCGAAGTTTGCCCGCTGGCTACTCTGTGTCCCAGCCCCTTTGTTGCTGCATTATGGTATCCTGTAATTTGGACTTAAATTTAAAATTACAGCGTAGGTTGCAGCTGCAGCCTGGGGCTTTGTGCAAAGCCTGGCACTTGGGCCCTTTTCTTCATGACATCATTGGCCTTCTAATTACAGAGAGCTTCACTTCTACTTAAGACAAGTGACAAAAAAGAACAATGGGCACCAGCAAAAGCAAAGCCTTGGTGTGGAGCGATCAACCACCAGCCTCGGGTGGGCAGAGTTCCGTATCCCACCAGGGGCTCTCTGGAAGGAACAGTTTTCCTTCCTCCCGTTTAAAGGCCAAAAAGGCTGGTTTTGACCCTCTGTGTGCATCGTGCTGCGTTCTCGCTCCTACTGGAGCAGACACTTCCCTGAAGTTCTCCGAGGGCTGCTGTTTCTCATGAGAAGAATCCATCCCTGACGAAGGTGATAGTGTTTCCAGCCAAGCCCACGCCGACGTCCTTCTGCAGTGAACTTGTGAACCCTTTGACTTCCTGCTCCGAGAGGAAGTCTGTCCTCTGAAATGCTCTGATGTTTGCCCTCTTTACCTGGCCTGTCTGTTGACCCTGGAGACTTTCCAGAGTTTTCATTCGTTCTGCAACTACCCCACTCTCTCAGCAACCAAGAATGAGAGAGGAAAAACCCACTGGTATTTTTACAATCCATTTGAAGATATAGCAAGCCAGCCATTCACAGCTGAATTTCCACATAACTCCGGGGTTTAGGGGAGAACGGATGTCAGTTTGGGGCAAATGTTTTTGGCGTGCTTCACACTGTGATATAATAGCAAGGCCATTAAAAGGTTAAAATATGTTCATTTGTGTCTTGGGTGGGCATGAGAAATCTTTTGTCTCCAAAAATGCCTTACTGTGTAGCTTCTGGTTTGCTGCCCTCCCTGTCGACCCCCATTGCATCTCCCTGCAGGAATCTTCTGTGGAACCATCAGTTAATGAGGTCACCAGAAATCTAGCTGGATTTATGGCTTTCTCTGAATCAGGAGATGAGGCCTTCCCCTAGCAAAGAATAAGTGATGGAAGATAGGGAGCAACAAATTGAGAATAAGTAAGGAATTTTCTGTTGACAGACACAGTAATTTATCAATTTGAGGACAAGTTATCCTTTTAACTCTATATAAATTCCCATCTGGCTTAGGATAGTGTGGACTGTTTTTGTTTGCTGCAAAATAATGTAGATATGTCGGAGTTTTTAATGAGCCTCAAATACTTGGATAAGAATGCAGACTGTGACAAGGTTGAAGATGCTATATAAATTATTCCCAGTGAAGGAAAACAGAGAAGAACAGGTGAACCCGAGTTCAAAGGAAACAACATATGGGGTTCTTTACAACACACAACATCTAAGAATCCTCTGATGGAAGACGTCTTCTGAGAGAGGAAGATATTTACAAATAAGGTGAAATTGTCTGTAATAAAAGTATCACTCTATGCTATACAAGGATAGAGAGAGAAATGACTGTTTCCACGGCTCTGCAGGAGAGTCAGTGCAAGCATTTGGGCTAAACAGTGGATGATTAGGATTTGCCAAAAGGGGAATGGGTGAGGGAGAATTCCCTGCAGAGGGGAAAACATATACCAAGACACAAAACTATGAAGAAGTAGGATGTGTTCAGGGAAAGCCTAGAATTTGAAATGGCTTCCAGTACAAGGTACGTGGGAAATTGGCTGTGAAGGACCATGTTGAATTTTATCCATTAATCAACCAATGATGATTGGGGTTGTTTTTTCCTGTATATGTCGATCAGGCGTACCTATATTTCTTTGAGTTTTGATTTCAGTGGAATCGCTGAGAATAAACAGAATAAAAAGTCATGGGGATATATTTAAAAATCAAATAGTATTATAAAACTTATGAGACAAACAAGAGTTCCTTGCCCAGCCCTTCCACATCCTCAGTCTTATCCCCACAAGCAACCATATTCAACTCTTCTGGCTCTTTCTTGTCTTGTGTCCACCTTCCACCAAATGCTTAATCCTTGTCTATCATAATAGAAAGTCAGAATAATATGTCTGAAAATCAGCCTTCCTCATTATGTCTGTCCCAGTTCTCCTAATAGTGGTATCAGGGTTTTAATTCAATCTGTAATAATACCCTAAGAATATGATATATCATATATAAACTTAATGTACAATAAACATACATTTTCCCCAAATCACATCATTTTTCACTTGCTTAGTTTTTAGGTACCTATTGCTAATTCTTCTCATACATTCCAACATATATATGGTCAAAAATACAATATATCAGATTTATTTATTTGTTTCTCATTTATTTCCCCCCGCCTTGGTGACATCCTTCCTAGAATCTTTTGTCTTCATGCTTCAAGCTGAATTAGTGGCTTTCTAGACTTGGTGTATGACTATCCTCCTAGGATTGTTTCTTCCTACTCTTCTGTGTTGGATCCCCTGATTCTGTGATCCCATGTGTAGTGGCTTTAAAACATGGTTGCAAATTCTTTGGCACTCCTCCCACCAAAGGTGGTATGGTCGTGTCCATGTCGTCTTCCCCCCTCCCCCGCCTTGAATCTGGGTGAGCTTATGACAGCTTCAAACAACAGAGAGTGGCAGAAGTAATGTTGTGTGAACTGTGGGGCTAGATCATAAAAAAGCCTTGAAGTTTTGCCCTCGTTCCCTGGGAACCCTGTCAGAGTCCTGAGCTACCATGTAAAAAGTCCAACCACCCTGAGACCACTGGCGGAAGAACACACGTAGATGCTCCAGCAGTCAGTCCCACCTGAGCCTGGCCTCTGCCATCTCGGCCTAGGTGCTAGATGTGTGAATGACGGGATTGGATTGGAAGTAGACCCTCTAGCTCCTGTTCTTCCAGCCTCCAGCCATTCAACTCTCAGTCATCCCAGCACTCAGTCATCCCAACTGAGACCTCAGATATCATGGAGGACAAAAGAGCCATCCTTGCTCTGTCCTTTTTGCATTCCTGACCACTTAATAATTTCCTTATTTTATGCCAAATGGCATAAAAAATATTTGGGGTGGTTTATTGCACAGCAAAATATAACCAGCATACCATATTTGTTTTCTCCCTTCCTTCCTTCCTTCCTTCCCTCCTTCCTTCCTTCCTTCCTTCCTCCCTCCCTCCCTCCCTCCCTCCCTCCCTCCCTCCCTCCCTTCCTTCCTTCATCATTTTTGTTTGCTTGTTTATTCCTTTGTTTTGGTGGAACATATCCACCAGTGTTTTTCTGAGAAAGACATGGGAGGTAAATTTTTGAATATTCTGTGTGAAAATGTTATAACTACTCATTTGATTGATGCTTCGGCTGGGTATCGAGTTTCCATTTGACATTTTAAGACATTGCTTCCTCAACTTCCAGCATCCTATGTCCGTACTAAGAACAAGATCAATCCAATTCTCAATCCTTTGTATGTTACCTGCCCACATCCACTGCTTCCACCAGGAATCTTTTATACTTAAAAAAAAAAAAAAAATCCCAATGGTAGGGAATTTCACAATGCCTGGATGTCCCTCGTGTTTCTTATTTATTTTTGCTGTATTTATTTATTTTGCTCTCAGTTTTAATCTGGACACCCTTCTGTTTTAGAATATATTCACATGTTATCTTATGATTTTCCTCTTCTGCTTTCCCTGTTCTCTGTTTCTGGAACTTCTATGTATTAGATAGTGGTCCTGCTAGACAGATTTTTCTTAATCTTTCTCTCACATTCTCCATTTGTTAGTGTTTTATTCTCCTTTGGGCCACCTAGTTGGACAGCTTATGGGGCACTAGACAGTGTCAGTGGTTTTCCATGAGACCGTTCGCTGGGAGATCACCGTTACCATCTGAACCTTTTACTGAGTTTTATTTACATCTGGGCTATAGGAACATTTTTCTGTTCCTTCTAATATGTCATCCTAATGTCTCACATACAATCTTATTTCATGTTTACTATCCCTTATGATTCTGAGAAAATTAATTTTAATTCCGTTAAACTTTCTCTTCTTCCTGATTTATCTTTGTCTCCTACAAGGTCCTTTACTTGTGTGTGTTTTGGTTTCTGTCCTTCATGTTGCAGGCTTTCCTTGGTTATGTGTTCAGATTTAAGGCTAACATGTGAAGAATAAAATGAGAAGCTTTGTGAGCAGAGATGGGGCTCGATGACAGTTAACTTTTGCTGTGGGTGTGCAGTGATTCTCTGTTGAGTTAGATTTGATGTTGGTGGATCTCTAGGTCTTAGTATCTATAGATTTAGGATTTATAAATAATTATTTATAGATCTACGAGACATTTGCTTTCTTCTGTTATCACCCCACGATTTGTTATCCAACTTGCAAAAAAAATGTTGGTATCTGCCTGAATGTGCTATTGCTGTTAGCCACGCCCCCAGATCTCAATGGCTTCCACCAACGCTTTTTTTTTGTTGTTCACTCTAAGTTACATGGGGGCTGTTGCTGTTCCATGAGGGCTCTGCTGGGCTTGGCTTCATGTATTTTTAAAATCTAGGACTCAGGCTTAAGAGCAGACACCATCTGGGGAATTTTGTGCTTCTAGTGAAGGACAGAAGCAGAATGAAAAGACCTGAGCCACAGAAGGACACTAAGGCTTCTGTTTGGACATGTCTTAGGTGGTATTTGCTCCCGTTGCAGTGGCCAAAGCAAGACAAATGGCTGTGCCCAAAGGACATGGCGTGGAGTTTTTCCACCTATAGGAAAGCAGCGCGAGTACAGGCAGGGAACAATTCAGTGTGAACAAACAATAAAATCTATCACAGTATCTCATGTTGACGGGTTTTACTCTTCCTGTTCTCTGTATCTTTGCGCAGTTTTGCTCTTTTCATCTCTTACTATCATTTTAATGGGCTTGTGGGAGTATCAGAGAGAAATGTAGGTGTTTAGTCTTAAATGCTTAACTAAAAATCTGCTGGTAAATTCGAGGTGCTATTAGTGTTGTTGGACCCAACTTAGTGTTTGTCAGAAACAACTCTTGTATGAAAAGGGGGAAATAAGGATCGATGTTCATATTTGTTTGGTTGAAATTCTGGGGGAGAAAAACGCATACAGAACAGAATACAGTATTTACCTGGGGGTGGCAATGGGCGTAGGAACTGGATATGGCAGACAGGAACGCCGGAGACCTTTCCACTGCATGACAATGGTACATTCTTGTTTTTCTACCACGTGAATGCATTCCCTCCTCAGAAAGTTAAATTTACCAGTAAATTCTAGCAGTGCTAAACCTTAGAAGAATCAACATACATTTTTAATATTGTTAAGGCTGAACGAGCAAATCAAACTGGGTCTCTTCCGAAAAGCCATGAACAGTGTAATATTTTTCTGTTTCCTACCCGAGTCTAGTTGCCTAGTGTGCAAGATGAAAGTGTTTTATTTAAGCTCAACTGTCCCTCCTCTTTCCTATTGTTATCATTTGAATTCCTTGTGGGCGAATAATAGATTTTCAAGTCAGAGTAGAGAAGTAAATCTTTCCCTAAACTTAACTCTCATTACTCTGTTTGAAAGTGGGCTTTAAAAATTCATATGTTACCATTCTTCTAAGTGAAAAAATGTGAGAGAAAAATCTAGGAGAAAAAAAAAAAACCCAAACAGACCTGTTTTGTTGTTTCCAGTACATTAGCAGGGAGCACTGGAAGGCAAGGGGAACTTGGTAAAAAGACTCACTTCCAATGTCATTTTCTGAAGACTTTCCTTTTTTTTTTTCCAGAATGAAAATAATTATTTTTATTTTTTTCTATTTGTTATTTTTATTGTTATGTTAATCACCGTACATTACATCATTAGTTTTTGATGTAGTGTTCCATGATTCATTGTTTGTGCATAACATCCAGTGCTCCATGCAGAACGTGCCCTCTTTAATACCCATCACCAGGCTAACCCATCCTCCCACCCCCCTCCACTCTAGAACCCTCAGTTTGTTTTTCAGAGTCCATTGTCTCTCATGATTCGTCTCCCCCTCCGATTTCCCCCCCTTCATTCTTCCCCTCCTACTATCTCCCTTTTTTTTTTTCCTTAACATATATTGCATTATTTGTTTCAGAGGTACAGGTCTGTGATTCAACAATCTTACACAATTCACAGCGCTCACCATAGCACATACCCTCCCCAGTGTCCATCACCCAGCCACCCCATCCCTCCCACCCCCCACCACTCCAGCAACCCTCAGTTTCTTAACCTATCTTCTACCTACTCCTGCCCCAGAAGAACTAATATTTTGTGTCTCTGTGACAGCAAAGCTTTGTGTCTGCACTATGGCACTCATAAATCTCGAATGAAATCACTGATCTGTATGTGTGTCCCTACTGGAGTGTGTTTCTTACGGCTGCGTAGTGCTAGGACCCAACTTGGTGCCTGACACTTAATCAAATGTCAATGAATCATTAATGAATTAGTATACACTATATATTTTTTTCAGAATCTAATTTAGTAAAATGAATAAAATACTAACAAAAGAAACCACTGTCTTTTTGTTTCATGATGCTTTAAAATCCCACTGCCGACCTTTATAAAAAAAATTCCATTTCATTTGTCCTACCTATGTATTTTCTGTTTTTTTGTTTTGTTTTGTTTTGTTTTTTAAAGATTTTATTCTTAAGTAATCTCTACACCCAAGGTGGGGTCTGAAGTTAAAATCTCAAGATCAAGAGTCACATGCTCTAATGACTGAGACAGCCGGGCACCCCTCTTTCTAGCTGTTTTTGTTTTTGCTGAATAACCACGGGAAATAAATGTCACAGATGCGTTATTTTGTTCAAAATAAAATTTTTTTTAGATTATAAAAATAATGCATGCTTATTGAACAATACAAAACAAAATATTAAAACGGTAGAAAGTGCATGAAATGGAATGTGAATAAAGTATGTCATTTTCCTACCAAAAAGTAAACAGCTATTAACAGATGTGGAGACAACTGTAATTAACAGATATACACAAGCTCACACACATGCACACACACACATAGTGAAAATTAGGAAATGAAAATATAGCCATTAAAATAAAAACTCACGGGGCGCCTGGATGGCTCAGTTGGTTAAGCGTCTGCCTTCAGCTCAGGTCATGATCCCAGGATCCTGGGATCGAGCCCCGCATCGGGCTCCCTGCTCAGCGGGGAGCCTGCTTCTCCCTCTCCCTCTGCCTGCCTCTCTGCCTACTTGTGGTCTCTCTCTATCTCTCTGTCAAATAAATAAATAAAATCCTTAAAAAATAAAAAAATAAAGTAAAAAAAAAAGACTCGGGATGCCTGGGTGGCTCAGACGGTTAAGCGTCTCTCTTTAGCTTGGGTTGTGATCCTGGAATCCTGGGATTCAGTCCTGCATGGGGCTCCTTGCTCAGCAGAGACTCTGTTTCTCCCTCTGCTCCTTCCCCCGCTCGTTCTCTCTCTCTCTCAAATAAATAAATAAAATCGTAAAAAAATAAATAAAAACTCAATAGATATACTGGCTTTCTGGTTAAATGTAGGAAATTGAACACACATTTACCTCTATCCCTCATAAAACCCTACTAAAATGGAAATTGAAAGACTATTTTTAAAGGTAAAAGCATATAAGACAGAGAATGGGATGAGAGATGACAGAAAAGGACATTTTATGGGCTCCTGGGTGGCTCAGTTGGTTAAGTGTCTGCCTTCAGCTCAGGTCATGATCTTGGGGTCCTGGGATCGAGTCCTGCGTCGGGCTCCCTGCTCAGCGGAAAGCCTGCTTCTCCCTCTCCCTCTGCTCTACCCCTTCCTCTGCCCCTCTGCTCTGCTTGCTCTCTTGCTTTCTCTCTCAAATAAATAAATAAAATCTTAAAAAAAAAAGAGAGAAGAAAAGAAAAGGACATTTTAGATGGTGAACAATGGTTACATGAGTGGAAACTGACCTAAAACACCCAAAAGCTGGAACCTAAGCTGGTACTGCTGCACGTCCCCAAAGAACATGCTTGCCTTGTGCAACCCCACACAGGCTCAGGGTCTGAGCTACCAGCTACCTCCACAGCTGAAGCCGCAGTGGGGCTGAAGTGAGAATCCAAAACCCCTCCCCATCATGGCAGAAGACTATGGCTAAGAACCAGGGGGACTTTGAACTTGAGATATCAAGCAGAGCTAAAAAAAAGAATGGCGATATAAGCATATATCTATATATATCTATACACACACACACACACACACACATATATATATATATATATATATATTTTTTTTTTTTTTTTAAGGGAGGAGGTTAAAAATCTGTGCAGTTAACAGTGACATGTCCAGCTCCCTCTCCATACTTGGAGCCCGAGCTCTGCAAGTGGTCATATACCCCAGGCAAGAAATGAAAGAATTCTCAGGAATCGCTGAAAATACCTCAAGACACTGATACCAGGGCATTTCACAACTGAGTGAGTCAAAGAGAACATGCTTTATTCAAGTCTGCAAACAACAGAAAAACTTACTCATCAGCGGATGTTCCAATCTGCCTTGCTCTTAAATATGAGCAGGCAGTCAAAGGTCACCGGATATTCAAGGGGGTAACGTGAAAGACAGAGACCACAGCAAAAAAGGAACTTGGAAGAAACAGAGACAGTGCAGGAAGAAGAAAATATCAGCAATAGCAAATCTATAACTAATATTCTCAAAGATATAAAGGAAGGTATTGCACTCGTGAAGTAAGAACAGCACACTATAAAAAAGGAACATTCAACAAATGCTTAGAAATTAAAAGAAAAAAAGAAAATAAAAGTAACAGTAGACGTTCTGGCAAATAAACTAAATAAAATCAAGGAGGTCTTCCAGGAAGTAGAACAAAAACATAAAGAGATGGAGTGCAGCGGAGAACAGATAAGAAAATCAGACAAGCAGTCCAGGAGACCCCACATTAAACTGTGGCCATCCTAGAAACAAAGGACACGGAAAATGTAAGAGAAGAAATCTTCAAGAAGGTATTACGCTATTTCTCCCAGAACTGAGGAACACATGTCTCCAGATTGAAAAGTCTCCCTTAAGTGAGCAGCATAATGAAAGAAAACCCACCCAAACCATGGCATATGGCTATGAATTTTAGAACAGCAGGATTAAAGAGAAGATTCTAAACATATGCACACAAAGTTATAAAATAGGTCATATAAGAGGACAGGGAATAAACGAGACACTGATCTTCTCAATAGCAACCTGAAAGACTCCAATGGAACTTCAAGATGCTGCATGGAAGTCACTGGTCAAGGACCCTACCATCAGGCAATCAAGCGTAAGGATGAGAAAAATATAGTTAGATCTGAAAGTGTTTGAAATTTCACCTCCTCTTTCTTTCTTTGAAAGCCACTAGGGGAGAAGGTGTGCCAAAATGAGGTAATAAACCAAGAAAGAGGAAGTTATGGAGTTAGAAACAACTGAGCCTGCCCGGGAGGGATGCAAAGGCAGTCCCCGAGGTGATGATTAAGCAAGATTCTGGGATGGTGACGTGCCAAGGACCACAGGGTGACAGTCCACGCTGATGGCTGGTACTCCATGTTTGAATTTACAGAGAAGAGTCATCTTCTAGCAGAGGTCTGAGGGGACAAATCTGTGGCTGATACAGATACTTTCTTTTTTGGTTTTATCAAAGTAGCACAAAGCTACACATGGATAGTTAATTAAAAACATCACTTCTCTCTTTTCATCCTACATGGTCTGCCAGAGGCAGCCATTTTCTTTCTTTCTTTCTTTCTTTCTTTCTTTCTTTCTTTCTTTCTT
>NW_022589763.1:9675783-9687989 GCF_004348235.1 Phoca vitulina
TTTCTTTCTTTCTTTCTTTCTTTCTTTCTTTCTTTCTTTCTTTCTTCTTTCGAATTTATTTATTTATTTGAGAGAGAGAGAATTCACGTGTGAGTGTGTGGGGAGGGGCAGAGGGAGAGAGAGAGAGAATCTCAAGCAGACTCCAGGCTGAGTGTGAAGCTGGACTCAGAGCTCGATCTCCACCCTGAGATCATGACCTGAGCCAAAATCAAGAGTCAGACGCTTGGGATTCCTGGGTGGCTCCGTTAGTTGGGTGTCTGCCTTTGGCCCAGGTTGTGATCCCGGCTTCCTGGGATTGAGCCCCGTGTTGGGCTCCCTTCAGGGAGCCTGCTTCTCTCTCTCCCTCTGCTGCTCCCCATGCTTGTGCTCTCTCTTTCTCTCTTTGTGTCTCTGTCTCTATCAAATAAATAAAATCTTAAAAAAAAAAAAAAAGTCAGACGCTTAACTGACTGAGCCACCCAGGCACCCAGCCATTTTAAGTCTCTCAGCTGTTTCCTCTGCTATTTAATTCCGCGTTGCCAACAAAACAAGATAACAAAACCCTGACAGAACAAAACCCTGATTATTTTGCTGTTTCTTAATTACTCAGCTTTAGGTATTATCTGTTCATTTTCCAATAAGAAAATTCTCTGTTCCTCTCCTATCCTCCTAACATAATTACATGATAATTTTTAAAATATTTTATTTATTAATTTGAGAGAGAGAGTGAGAGAGAGCACAAGATGGGGGAAAGTCAGAGGGAGAAGCAGACTCCCTGCTGAGCAGGGAGCCCGATGGGGGACTCGATCCCAGGACTCCAGGATCATGAGCCGAGCCGAAGGCAGCCGCTTAACCAACTGAGCCACCCAGGCGCCCCACATGATAATTTTTTTATCCATCCGTATTCACTATTAATATTTTTATGGCTATATAAACATTATTCATAGATATCATTGCATCTCCTTTTTTTTTTTTTTAAAGATTTTATTTATTTATTAGAGAGAGAGAGACGGCGAGAGAGGGAACACAAGCAGGGGGAGTGCTCCCCGCGGAGCAGGGCCCAGACGTGGGGCTCGATCCCAGGATCCTGGGATCATGACCTAAGCCAAAGGCAGACACTTAACGACTGAGCCACCCAGGTGCCCCTGCCTCTCCTTTCTTTCATACTTATTTCTACAATGAATAATTGCCTTCTTTTATTTGTTTAGTTTTTATTTTTTAATTAGAGAAAGAGAGGGATTGAGGTTTTTAAGACAATTAGGGAAATTTTGATTGTAAACTAGGTATTGGGTATTAATTTTGTTCAGCATGAATGGCACTGTGGTTATATATAAGAAAATATCTATATTTTTTATTTTATTTTATTTTATTTTTTTAAAGATTTTATTTATTTGACAGGGAGAGATACAGCGAGAGAGGGAACACAAGCAGGGGGAGTGGGAGAGGGAGAAGCAGGCTTCGTGCCGAGCAGGGAGCCTGATGCGGGGCTCGATCCTAGGACCCTGGGATCATGACCCGAGCCGAGGGCAGACGCTTAATGACTGAACCACCCAGGTGCCCCAGAAAATATCTGTATTTTTTAGAGATGTATATGAAAATATTTAGAGGTAATGTGGTATAATATTTGGGATTTGTTTAAAATAGTTGGCAAAGAGGAAAAGGGGATATACAAAGCAAGTGTGGCAAAATCTGATAATTGTTGAATCTGGGTGAACGGTACATAAAAGCTCAACTCTCTCTACTTTTGTGTATATTTGAAATTTTTCCTAATTAAAGTTTAGTGTCTTGGGGCACTTGGGTGGCTCGGTTGGTTAAGCACCTGACTCTTGATTTTGGCTCAGGTCGTGATCTCAGGGTCGTAGGATCTAGCTCCACATCAGGCTCTGTGCTCAGCGCAGAGTCTGTGTGGGATTCTCTCCCTCTCCCTCTGCCCCCCACCTCTCTCAAATAAATAAATAAATAAATAAAATCTTTTGTTTTTTTAAAAGGTGTCTCTTCATAGGGTTTCAGTAGAACCACACTTAACAGAAGCTCATCAATAAAGTTTAGAATTGCAAGGAGTGACTATCATGTGAAAAATATAATGTGAATTAGGTATGTCTATTGCCTAAAACTATACCCACATATGGACTGGCAATACTGAAATTTTAGCTTGCAATCTCAGTTTTGCCACCGCTATAATATATGACTCAGGCATCATGAATAAAACTGGACCTGGTCTCAACCGTAAAATGGGGAGGATGGGCAAAATGATTGTTGGGCCTTTTCTGCTTGAAGGATCTTAACTATGGAGATCTCCATCTAATATATTTGCCTCAGTATAAAAACTCTCCTCTGGGGATATAAACGGATGCCAAATGGCAGACTGAAGATGTCAGAGACTCTGAATACTTAGACTCCAGCAGTACCTTGGAAGTCATGCGGCTCATATTCCTACCCAATGCACGAATCTCCTGTAGATGTCCATCCAGCCTGGAATTCTTCCAGAAATGGACATCTCCCTATTTGGTGAAGCTGCCCATTCCTCTAGCGATTGCTTTGATCCTTAGATTAAACTTATAAACTCTATCTTTCTCTAATTGCTTCAACAGGAGCACTTTCTCATTTTGGATAATAAACACCACCGTTTCATTACGCTCAGGAATTTTTGAGGTTTTCGGAAGCACGGAGTTTCAAATACTGACAGATAAAGTCTTTTTAATGCTAAGAAACTCATTCTATCTGTACAAAAAAGATGGTAGCGTTCTTCTTTCTTCTGATGATTTCCTGTCTCTTCAACCACTCTCTCTACCACTGTCAGGGAGGAAGATCTTTCTCCACCCTACGGTCCTTCTTGCTGGACTTGGAATCAAATTAACATGAGACAGATGAGCAGGAGAAAATCAAATTTAATAGCTCACATAGGTAGGAGGAATCCACACACACATGGAAATTCCAAAGACGATGAGACACCAGGAAGCTTATGGATCAGGAGAGGGGGAGGACACAGAGGGGAGAGAGGTCATTAGCAAGAAGGTGAGAGATGTTTGCCAAAACAGGGTCACCCTATTATGCAGAGGAGTCTCTTAGGTAAAGGGGAGAGTCTGTTAATAGCTCTCTTCCCCGGTGCAGGCTCTCATTTCCAGTGTAAATGTAGACAGTCCTGGGGGAGGCAGAGAGCTTTTCCTGCATCTGCTGGATTTTGATGACTGGAAACAATCTGGAAATAATGTGTTTTTTTTTTTTGAAGATTTATTTATTTGCCAGAAAGAGAGACAGTGAGAGAGGAAACACAAGCAGGGGGAGTGGGGGAGGGAGAAGCAGGCTTCCCGCCGAGCAGGGAGCCCGATGCGGGGCTCGATCCCAGGACCCTGGGATCATGACCTGAGCCGAAGGCAGATGCTTAATGACTGAGCCACCCAGGCGCCCCTCTGGAAATAATCTTAATGCCAAAGTGGCACGTTTTGGGGCATCTCATCCTGCACCCCTTCACCACCAACTGATTTCCCCCTACCCTTGTCAGTTTTTGAATTACGTAGAAGCTACGTGTGGATTTAGAATCCCTTTCACATAAATTCCATCAGGGAATGTGTACCCAGTCTATGTTCTGGGTGTATTCCATCTGGTTGGGCCCAGACCTTCGTCTATCCTGTTTTTAGAAACTGAAATTCTCTTTTCTCCCTGAATTATGCATTCAGCCTCACTCACTGGATAACCCAGTTTCATTCATTGCCTATTTTCTCCTTTGGATTAGAAGCCTGGGTTTCTCGGTTCGGTATTCTCCATGAGGAACAGGCAGGCTTTAGGAATTTCTGTCTATAATCGACAGTTGTTATAACCCTAACACTTTTAGAGAAATGTGTGAAGAAAAGCATTCACTTGCTTGTAGCTTCGTGGGTCATTTTCAGCCTTTGCCTCCATGAGTGGAGATAGGCGAAGGACTCAATGATACTGCCAGCTCATGCAAAACCTGTATTTTTATAACCTTGAAGGTCAAGCTCAGTATAAAATGTCCCCGAGCAGAGCAGATCACACTTATTTTGGGGGTTCCTCTGAGCGCTAAGTGGCCCATATTTGAGCGTTGGGCCATCCATTTAGCTATAGGTTAGAATAGTCTAGAACTCTTTGCTGAGGGAGATACTGATCTTTTCCCCAGACACGCTCTTAATTCATCTTCCCTGCATGATGGCTGTGAGGACATTCGTCCCAACACCTGTCCTGAGCTGGCATTTTGTAAATTTCCCCAAATGACCAAAACTCCACCCTCTTTTTGATTGGTTGAACCCTATGGATCATCCGGTATTTGGCAGCAAAAAATGTTCATGTCAGAGATATTAACCTTGACCAATCTCTTCTGCAAGCCTTATCAAAAAACACATTGACAGGAAATGGTATTGTTGGAGGATTGCTTAAAAGAAATGAAGCCCATCCTCAGATATTCTGAGGATTTACCAAATTTGAATATTGGACCAAATTTACCCTTGGACCAATCCAGTCTGTTAGCAAGCTTTGTACTTGACCTTCATTGCTCAGACCCTGCATAGATCACTTAGTGAATTGCCTTCTGCCTTCTGCTTTTATTCTACCACAAAGGACCCCTCTAGGAAACAGCCTGATGAAGATTATTTGCATGTGTTGCAGAAAAGCTGTCAAAGATGCCTTCCATACTTACTTTTCAAAGTGTGTTCCTGGGAGCAGCAGTTTGGACATCACCTGGAAGCTGGTGAGAAATAGAGACTCCTGGGCTCCCCCCAGGGAGGATCAGAATCAGATCCTGTATTTTATCTCAAATCAGAATCTGCATTTTAACAAGACTCCCAGCTGGTGTGTCTGCACATCCAAGTGTGAGCAGCACAGCTTTAAGCCATATTCCTTTCTGCTGGGAAGCTTCGGCAAAAACAACAAAACACTCGTATTTCAGAACCTCAGGAAGCTTTGGTTCCCTCCAAACTTTTTATTCTTTGGCTTATTATTTTTCTTTTTCTTTAAGATTTTATTTATTTGACAGAGAGAGAAAGAGAGAGAGCACAAGCAGGGGGAGCAGCAGACTCCCCACGGAGCAGGGAGCCTGATGAGGGACTCCATCCCAGGATCCTGGGATCATGACCTGAGCCGAAGGCAGACGCTTAACCGTCTGAGCCACCCAGGCGCCCTGGCTTATTATTTTTCTAATCCTATTTTCCTTTCACAACTGTGGTATGAGTCTATAGTGGTGCATCAGTTATCCAGTGCTGGGTACCAAACCATCCCCAGACTTAGTGGCTTAAAACAGCATTCACAATTCTTTTGCTCACAGATATGTACTTTGGGCGATGCTGGACCGGACAGCTGGTCTCTTGTTCCACTTGGCATCAGCTCGGGCAGCTCAAAGGCTGGGAGCTGGAATCATCGGAAGCTCTGCTCACTCACATGTATGAAAGTTAATGCTGGCTGTTAGATGGGAAGACAAAAACAGCCGGGACTAGGGCCGGAGCACCTACATGTCACCTCTCCATTCGGCCAACATGGCGGCTGAGTACCAAGGGCTAGGATCCCGAGATAGGGAGGAGTGGGGCAAAAGCTGTATTGCCTTATAGGACTTACTCTTGGAAGTCAGGCAGCTTGACCCCTGCTGCATTCTTCCCTAACGGCTGTCACGTAGTCCTTCCCAAAGAAAGGAAAGAGATTCCATCTTTTAACAGGGGAGTGATAAGATCCTGGAAGGGATGAGAAATATTGCTGTGGCTGTGTTTTAGAAAATTAAATCTGCTACAGTACTCATATTTTTTTTAAAAAGATTTTATTTATTTATTTGAGAGAGGGAGAGAGCACGAGTGGGGCGGGGGGAGAGGGAGGGGGAGAAGCAGACTCCCCGCTGAGCAGGGAGCCCGATGCCCTGATGCGGGACTCGATCCCAGAACCCTGGGATCATGACCCGAGCCGAAGGCAGACGCTTAACCGGCTGAGCCACCCAGTCATCTTACTTAGATTTTTAAAGCTATTTTAAATTGTTTTGGAAGAGAGTGGGGACATACATTAATAATAATGAAGAATATTTATTAGAATTCAATAGTTCTTAGTTGTTTTTCCCCCTAAGCCTATTGTACATCTTTGCTTTCTAATAAAGTAAATAACCTGGGAGGAACAGGAAAACGGTTAAAATTTATGGAAATTGATTTCTTGCTCCTGATGTTGGAGGCTGACCTAATCCCAGCAGCTTCAACCCAATGTATTATTTTGAATCCAAATTAGGGACCAGAGTGCCTGCTTTACCATCTCAAGTTTAAAGTGCATGCAGCTTATTGGAGGGTCTTTTAAATGCAGATTCTGATCCAGTAGAGCTGGGGTGGGGCCTGAGACTCTGCATGTCTCTCAAGCTCCCAGGTGATGCTGATGCCGCTGATCCATGGACCACACTTTGAGTATCAAGGCATTAGACTGAAGTATCTCTAAGATGTGTGGCTATGGGATTCTTATTTGCCAGGACCTCTGCCCTGTCCCTGGATGCTAACCACAAGGAAAGTTCTATTTAGAAGACCGAGACCAATCTCTTCCTTAAATTTTTTTTTTGGGGGGGGGGTCTTTTTAAAAAAATTTAAATTCAATTAGCCAACATAGCGTAGTACATCATTAGTTTCAGATGTCCTTCCTTAATTATGAGGGCGAATCAGAGGCCCATTGGAGATGGCTGATTCTACCCTAAGTCTACCCAGAAGATGAGGTTCTAGGTTCCTCTGCCGACCCTAAAGCCTCTCGGCCTAGGTGATGGAGAGTGGCAAGGCAGTCATGTTGCTTGAAGCTCACCTTGACTGACTACAGGTTCTTCTTGGATCTTCTCTGTGGCTGTAAATCTCACCAACGGTGGTTTTTCTGACCGTAGACTGGGAGCTGGACTAGCAGCTCTGCGAACCTTGGTCTTCTCAGTAATGCCCTGTTACCCCTTTTCCTAGCTCCCCGAACCGCAGTGACCCTACTTTCAAGGGTTTCATCTGTGCCTGGGGCTGTGCTACTGTCCCCTCATGTTACCCACATTCTATATGGAAGACAGACCAGTCTGAGCCAGTCCCAAGGCATTCTGTTCTCAAAGACCCAGGAAATTGGGGTAGGGTCTCTAGATTCTATACATTTCCATTTTTTTTGCACAAGCATGTGACCTAATGGGGGTGAAGCGCTGACCGTGTGCTCAGAAGATCTGGGTATTTATCTCGGTACAGGGAGCCTGGCTACTTACTACCACACAGGAATTGCTGTGAGCCTTCATCTTTGCCAGTGAAGTGATTCTAAACTTCCTACCTCAGAACACTGTGGGAGGAAAATTATAGCAAATCATAGTGCAAAAGTGCTTTTCAGATTAAAAATGCTAAACAAATGGAAAGGTCCAGTTTGGTGGCCTAGCTGTTGCTGTGGCAGTTATAGGCATGGGAACAGGGAAGACATCATTTTATCTTTTTATGTCCAGTCTTTCTAAAAGCGTGGTTCAAGGACCGGTGCATCAGAATCACCTGGAAGGTTTTAAAAAATGTCAGTCCCCAAACCCCACTTGAGCTTTAAGTGAATCTGAATTCCTGAAAGGGGGGGAGGGGTACAGTAATCTGTCCCATTTGGACCTCCACAAATGATTCTTAGGCGTACAGAAGTTTTGAGAAGCAGGCTGCTGCCTCCACCTTGGTGGTATTCGATTGGCCTCTACTTGGTTAGGCTTCATGGGGGCAAACTCACAGACAACTGGGATTTTTCCTGCTCGTTCTCAAACCTCAGAGCCTGATCTTCTGAGCTCCAGTCATGGCTTGCTTTCTCACAGCCTCGCCAAGCTCTGTTCTAGTGTCTCTCTATCTGGCTCTCATTCTAGAACTTCTCCCGGGTGTCCTTCCCGGAAGCCTCAGCTTTTAGCCTCCCTCCAGCTTCCACTCCTAGAGTGTGCCGTCCGGCTCCCCAGGCTAAATTCTCAGGCAAGTTTTTGCAGCCCCCGGGGAGTCATTATCACAAGCTTCTCTTTTTGAGCTAGCTCTGAGGCCGTCTTGGCTACAATACATCCCATGAGTCAGCCCTGTCAGGGGAAAGGAAGGCTCACCAACAAGTCAGATCCTGTGGGGGTCATGTCTTCCCTTGGAGAGAAGTGCGGTGACAACCTGGCCCCGCCTCAGGGCTTGCTGGGAAGCCAGCGGTTCTCCAGCAATGAGCACAGAGGTGGCTCTCAGCACTCCTCTCCTGACTCGTTTCAGAGGACAGTCGCAACATCCAGGGATGCAAAATTGAGCCCGTGCAGAGCAGTTGCCATTGGCCTTCAGTGCCCTAGGACCAGGGAAAACTGGGGGCCGTTCGGTGGGAGCAAGTTCACTTCAGGGACTATCAGCCGCATCAGGCCTCAGTGATGCTCCACTTTCTCAGCTTTCACAGAAAGAAGCATAGGTTAGGAAAGTGAGGCTTTGTGTCCTAGAGAAGGACCAACCCAGCTTCTGTTGGCCTTGTTAGCAGATGTGTATGTCAAGTTCTAGTTCTAGCCATGAATCCGAGCACTAAGATAATTCTACTTGGCTTCTTGTCCTGGAATCCGTTCCTCGCACATATGTATGTTCCCATGGATGTGAGAATATTTGAGATGTAGATTTGATTCCAAATCACGCTTGTTCCTCTTTTTCTTTCATGGTGTCTCTGTAGGATAATAGAATCGTCCTTGTCAGTCTTTGCCAAGGCAAATGACGGTAGAATAATGTAGGAGACTCTTTAATCGGTTGGCCTTTAAAATGCTGACCTCCTGGGTCTGTTTAGGTTTAGGGTTGGCAACTCAACCTGCATACCTGTTTTGTCAATAAAGCTTTATTGGCACACAGCCACGCCCACTTATTTACATATAGTCCATGGCTGCTTTCCCACCATGGTAGCAAGAGTTGAGTAGTTGGGACAGGATGGTGTGACCCTCAAAGCTCAAGGTATTTACAACCTGGCTTTTTATAGATAAAGTTTGCCCACCCCTGGTTTAGACTGTAAGCTTCTAGAGGTCATAGAACGGCATGGTTAAGGTACTTGTGAAGAGCTGAGCACAACTCTACATGCCTGATAGATCCATCCTTGCGTGTTTGTTGATTTCCAGAGCTGAAGTATATAGGACTTTAGAACTTTGTGGAGGGGAAAGAAAAATAGAAGAAACCAAAAATGTTAATCATGCTTTTTTTTGATGACTAAGATTATGGATTGGTTTAATTTTCTTCCTTTTCCTTTCTGGATTCCTCAAATTTCCTTCAATGAATATTTATTACACACACACACACACACACACACACACACATACACATACACACACACCACATACACACACACACACACACACACACACACACTGTCGGGGAGGAAGATCTTTCCCCACCCTTCGGTCCTTCTAGCTGGACGTAGAATCAAATTGACATGAGACAGATTAACAGGAGAAAATCAATTTGAATACATGGATCTACAGGGAATCCACACAGACATGAAAATTCTGAAGACAGAAATTCTGAGGATAGAAATTCTGAGGCAACGTGAGGCTTGTCTGACCTCCTGAGCTCAGGTGGAGGGGCCTGAGGACACAAAGGGGAGGATGCTCATTAGCAGGAAGGTGAAAGGAGAAGTTTGGAAAAACAAGGTTGCCCTGTTATGCAGATAAGGTTCTTAGGTAAAAGGGAGCCTCTGTTAATAGCTCTCTTCCTTTCCAATGTAAATTTAGGCAGTTGAGGGGGAGGCAGAGAGCTTTTCTTGCATCTGCTGGGTTTTGATTACTTTTAACTCAAAATAATCTTTATGCCAAATGGCCCATTTGGGGGCAACCTACCCTGGGCCCCTACAACATACACTCACACACACACTCCCGGTTACTTGATGGGGTTTACTTCTTTAAACAAAAAAGATCTAAACAATATGGAAATTATTCTTTGGTAAGTCAGTGTGGAGGCAGGAATAAAGGGGAAATTTTTTTCATAACCAAATCCTAATTAAATGAAACCAATAAGTTTCTCTTTCAGCCTTATGTCCCTGGGATATTTGTGAGAGTCTGTTAATCAAAAGAAAAACTAGTGACTTAGGATGATTCTACAGGGTATTGGACATTCCTAAATCCAGATCACAATCCTCAGTAGGTGCTAGGCAATCATATTTGCCAGATGGCTATCTCTGAGCTGGGTATTAGTCAGCAATTCGTGGTTGGAAGTGACAGAAAGCTGACTCAAATAGCCCAAGGCAAAAAGAGGAGGCATTTCTTAGCACGCACGCAAGCCCCCAGAAGGATATAGAAGCTACTGGAAGCAGCTCACAAACCATCAGCTTTCCCCGTTTTAAAAAAAAAAAAATTATTGTTAATCACCATACATTACATCATTAGTTTTTGATGTAGTGTTCCATGATTCATTGTTTGTGCATAACACCCAGTGCTCCATGCAGAACGTGCCCTCTTTAATACCCATCACCAGGCTAACCCATCCTCCCACCCCCCTCCCCTCTAGAACCCTCAGTTTGTTTTTCAGAGTCCATCGTCTCTCATGGTTCGTCTCCCCCTCTGATTTCCCCAGCTTCATTCTTCCCCTCTTGCTATCTTCTTTTTTTTTTTTTTCTTAACATATATTGCATTATTTGTTTCAGAGGTACAGATCTGTGATTCAACAGTCTTGCACAATTCACAGCGCTCACCATAGCACATACCCTCCCCAGTGTCTATCACCCAGCCACCCCATCCCTCCCACCCCCCACCACTCCAGCAACCCTCAGTTTGTTTCCTGAGATTCAGAATTCCTCATATCAGTGAGGTCATATGATACATGTCTTTCTCTGTTTAACTTATTTCGCTCAGCATAATACCCTCCAGTTCCATCCACGTTGTTGCAAATGGCAAGATCTCATTCCTTTTGATGGCTGCATAATATTCCATTGTATATATATATACATCTTCTTTATCCATTCGTCTGTTGATGGACATCTTGGCTCTTTCCACAGTTTGGCTATTGTGGACATTGCTGCTATAAACATTGGGGTGCACGTACCCCTTCGGATCCCTACATTTGTATCTTTGGGGTAAATACCCAGTAGTGCAATTGCTGGATCGTAGGGTAGCTCTCTTTTCAACTTTTTGAGGAACCTCCATACTGTTTTCCAGAGTGGCTGCACCAGGTTGCATTCCCACCAACAGTGTAGGAGGGTTCCCCTTTTTCCGCATCCCCGTCAACATCTGTCGTTTCCTGACTTGTTAATTTTAGCCATTCTGACTGGTGTGAGGTGGTATCTCATTGAGGTTTTGATTTGGATTTCCCTGATGCCGAGCGATGTTGAGCACTTTTTCATGTGTCTGTTGGCCATTTGGATGTCTTCTTTGGAAAAATGTCTGTTCATGTTTTCTGCCCATTTCTTGATTGGATTATTTGTTCTTTGGGTGTTGAGTTTGAGAAGTTCTTTATAGATTTTGGATACTAGCCCTTTATCTGATATGTCATTTGCAAATATCTTCTCCCATTCTGCCGGTTGTCTTTTGGTTTTGTTAACTGTTTCTTTTGCTGTGCAAAAGCTTTTTATCTTGATGAAGTCCCAATAGTTCATTTTTGCCCTTGCTTCCCTTGCCTTTGGCGATGTTTCTAGGAAGAAGTTGCTGCGGCTGAGGTCGAAGAGGTTGCTGCCTGTGTTCTCCTTTAGGATTTTGATGGACTCCTTCTCACATTTAGGTCTTGCATCCATTTTGAGTCTATTTTTGTGTGTGGTGTAAGGAAATGGTCCAGTTTCATCCTTCTGCATGTGGCTGTCCAATTTTCCCAACACCATTTGTTGAAGAGACTGTCTTTTTTCCATTGGACATTCTTTCCTGCTTTGTCAAAGATTAGTTGACCATAGAGTTGAGGGTCCATTTCTGGGTTCTCTATTCTGTTCCATTGATCTATGTGTCTGTTTTTGTGCCAGTACCATAATGTCTTGATGATGACAGCTTTGTAATAGAGCCGGAAGTGTGGAATTGTGATGCCACCAGCTTTGCTTTTCTTTTTCAACATTCCTCTGGCTATTCGGGGTCTTTTCTGGTTCCATACAAATTTTAGGATTATTTGTTCCATTTCTTTGAAAAAAGTGGATGGTATTTTGATGGGGATTGCATTGAATGTGTAGATCGCTCTAGGTAGGATTGACATCTTCACAATATTTGTTCTTCCAATCCATGAGCATGGAACATTTTTCCATTTCTTTGTGTCTTCCTCAATTTCTTTCATGAGTATTTTGTAGTTTTCTGAGTACAGATCCTTTGCCTCTTTGGTTAGATTTATTCC